>NC_067247.2:98302470-98605501 GCF_019359855.2 Lolium perenne
CATGATCAACCTCAAATTGGGCCTTTTCCTTTTTAAGCACTTTAGACTTAGCCCTAGCAAGATCTCTAGCTTTTGTGAGCTTGTTAATTTTATCTTGAGGCTCTTCAAGAGTTTCTAGCCTCTCCTCAAGAGAAGCTATAGTTTCTTGACTTTCCTCAAGAGCATTTTTAAGAGCATGGATTTCAAGAGAATCTTCTCTCTCTATTTGACCCTTTTTCTCAAGAATATCACTTTGTTGAGCTATACGAACCATGAGATTTGAAACATGCTTTTTAGTGTTACCTTGTAGGTTGAGAATGAAATCATCAAACTCTAGCATTTCTTGTTTCACTTTTAGACTAGCATCATCAACCCCTAGATCACTAGATATGTTAGGCATAGAGGGGTTAGGGGATGATACCTCGGAGGATTTAGCCATGAGGCAACTTTCTTCCTCCACATGAATGACCTCATTGGGGGATTCACTTGGTGATGAAGAGTTAGTGGAGAGAGAGGCAAGAGCGACCAATCCATTAGAGGTTGCATCTTCTTCATCATCAACATCATCATCTCCGGAGGTATACTCTTCTTGAGTTGATAGCACAATAGATGTGTCCAAGGAGGACCTTGCCATGAAGCAATGTGCATTCTTGATATGAAGATTCTCATTGGGAGAGTCAAAGAGAGATGAAGAGGGAATGTTGGTGGTGACGATGGCGGCCAATTCCTTTGAGCTTTCTTCATCTTCCTCACTACTAGAGCTTCCCACTTCATCGGAAGAATATTCTTCCTTTGATACTAGCACAACTCTTGAGGGCCTCTTGCCCTTCTTGGTCTTGTTGTTGTAGAATTTCTTGTTGGGGGCTTTTGAATATTTGCCCTTTGTGTCTTTGCTCTTGTCCTTGGGAATGAGCCTCCCATTATGAAGCTCTCTATTCTCATAGGGGCATTCATCAATGAAGTGGCGCTTGTCATCACAATTGTAGCATGATCTTGTCTTTGGACCAAAGCTAGTGAACCCACTTTTGTTGTTTCTCTTGATGTTGTCTTCCTTGGCCTTGGACGGATCAATCCAAAACGACTTTGCATGGAAGGCCATGTGGTCATGGTAGTGGCATTGCAAATCTTCCGGATAGGACATGCTCCAAGATGCCCTATAAGATTCTTGAGGAATCACTTCTTCAACGGAGTTGACCGCCAAGGCAAGGTTGGAACCTTTTGCCATCCCAAGAGCTCGATTGCGGGAATCATGAGAGGTTTCCTCAAGTACTTTGAGAGCTTGCATCTCATGCACGACTTGTTGAGAGGTGAGAGAGGAATAGCATTCCCTCCCCACAAGAGTCTTGACATCGATGGGGACAAATGGCATCATGCATTCAATGTACTTCTCCTTGATCCAAGAATCATTGATGTGGGTGGCACCAATAAGCCGGAAGGCATCGGCAACGGTGAGAAGTCTTCCATACATGACTTCATGATCTTCGTCCGGTAGCCTCATGAACCCTTTGGCTTTATTCTTAAGAGCATTATACTTGTTCCTCCTCGTGCTCTCACTTCAAATGCAACTTGCGGCCAAACCATCCCAAGCTTCCTTGGCGGTGGTGTAGTTCCGAACACGATGCAAGTCCTTTGTCCCCACACTAGTTTGAATCATGTACAAGGTGGTGTTGTTGAGTTGACTATCAACCGCTTCTCTTCTAGTCAACTTGTCGGGGTTGTATGGCTTGAAGCCTTCCAAGATGATTCTCCAAAGTTCATTGGAGGCACTGCAAACATGAGAGCGAAACTCAAATTGCCAAGTATCGAAATTATCAATGGAAAACTTAGGTGGGTCACCCCGAATGTTCAAATGGGGATGGGGAACCGGTATATCGGGAGATAGAAAAGGTGGAGGTACACGATTGTAGCTCTCACCCCCACTAGTTCCTCTAGGAGATGCAATGGGATTTTTTATAGTGTTTAAGTTATCACCTTCCAAGGGTTTGGTAGAGGAGGGTAATTCCGAAGCTTCACCCTCTTCTAACGCACCCGTGTCCTTTACCTCTACACTAGGAGCCTTGGGAAGGGCCGGAGCCAAAAGCTCGGCAATCATCTTTTTCATGCTTTCCATTTGGGCTTCCATGGAGGACTTTAACGAATTGAAGTCTTCCATGGAAACCGTCTTGGCGGCCCCTTTCGAGGACTCCTCGTTCGGCATAGTCTTAGGCGGTTAAGCCCGAAATAAGAGACGAGGCTCTGATACCAATTGAAAGGATCGTATGCCGCACCTAGAGGGGGGGTGAATAGGTGCTAACCAATTTTTAGTTCTTTTTCAATTTAGGCTTGACACAAAGGTAAATTCTCTAGATATGCAACTAAGTAAATTTACCTATATGACAAGGTTATCAACTAAGCAAGATATAGCTACGCAATATATAGGAGATAGAATGGGATAGAGGTAACCGAGAGTGGAGCACGCGATGACACGGAGATGATTCCCGTAGTTCCCTTCCTTTGCAAGAAGGTACGTCTACGTTTGGAGGAGTGTGGTTGCTACGCAAGCCAAACCAACAGCCACGAAGGCTTCACTCAGATCTCCTGTGAGCAACGCCACGAAGGCCTAGCCCACTTCCACTAAGGGATTTCCTCGAGGCGGAAACCGGGCCTTTACAAGGTTCTTGGGGCACACATCCACAACCGAATTGGAGGCTCCCAAATCTGTAACAATACAACAATCAACAACAACACATCAACACAAATCAACTAGGGAACCAAATAGGAACACTAGCATGAGATCCCTCAAACAAATGAGGGGGAAATGAAAATCGCTTCGGTGAGGATGTAGATCGGTGGCTTCTCCTTCGAATCTCCAAAGATCAAGAGCTTTGGTTGGGGGAGGAAGGAGATCTTGCAAAACTTGTGTTTCTTGAGGTGGCTCTAATGGAGGTGAAGCTTGGCAGATTTCTTGTGCAATGATTGAGAAAAGGGGTAAGGAAGAAGAAGAAGAGGGGTATAAATACCCCTCCCCAAAATCCAGCCGTTGAGCATTTCGGGGGGCCGGATAATCCGCCCTAAGTAAGGGCCGGATAATCCGCGCCCCGGATAATCCGGCCTCCAGGTACAAAACCATGACAATGTCCGGGCAAATGTCCGGCCCCCTGTACTGAGAAGCAATTCTTCAGGTCCTTAGCCATTTTCGAGGGGGGCGGATATTCTTGAAATATCCGGCCCGGATAATCCGGCCCTGGTACAAAACCGGGACAATATCCGGGCAAATGTCCGGCCCCTATACTGAGCTGCATTTCCTCAAGTCCTTAGCCGAAATTCTGGGGGCCGGATATTTTGGAAATATCCGGCCCGGATTATCCGGCCTGATGAATATTTTTGCAGATGCTTTTTTACAGCACTGACCACATCCAAAACACATACAAATGTATCTATATAATCCCTGTACCACTTAAACGACCATTAGTGTATCACATACATTGACATCAAACACTCAAAACATAATATGAGAGATGTTCTTTCACTATCTTGGTCGTGTACATGAACTGACCATTTGCCACTTTCACAGGAATTGGTGGAGCATCTTGTACTTCACACTGAATTCTGTCAAGCATATTTTCATTAATAAAACTGTTGCTGCTCCCTGAATCAACCAAGATCAGCATAACTTGGTTGCCTACCAGTGCCCTGAGCCTCAAACAGTTGTTGCTCTCTGAACCAGACAATGCATTGAGGGATAAGCTGAGATGTTGTGCCTGTGCAATATCATTCATTTCCATCAGATTAAGGACTTCTTCGAACATAATTATAGGGCCAATCTCTTGTTCCATTGCATTCACCATTGCCACTGGCTTTTGCCCACACTGATGAGTAGGGTCATATTTGGCACCGCACTTGAAGCACAGATTATTGAGGCGTCTGTATTCACGAAGTTGTCGATCCTTCGAAAATTCCCCTGTTCCCAGCTTCAGAGTTGGTTTCGCAGTATCAGGTTTAGCTGCTTCAGTACTACGGTTTTGAAACATGGAACGGTGCCCCTTGCTCTTAGTTTTGTCCAACACCTCTTGTTGGACACGTGCAATCAAAAACGCACGCTCTAGTGTCTCTGGTACTTGCGATTCCACTTGGCCTCGTAACTCAGGTTTCAAACCGCGAATGAACTGCGCAATGAAAAATTGATCATCATAGTGTGGGTTATACATGGATACCTGATACACTAGAGATTGGAATTCCTTTTGATACTCCTCAACGGTGCCCATTTGCTTGAGTGCCAGAAGAGTTTTCATACTCCAACGTTGATCATCACCGCCAAACTCCGCCTCGACAGCCACTATGAACTAAGGCCATGTGCTCAATGAGTGTCGTTGCTTGTAGGCTTGCAGCCAGATCGCCGCGTTGCCCTCCAGATGTAAGGTCGTTGTGGTCAGCCACAATGCCGGACTGATGTTGAATGCGCGAAAGTAGTCGTAGCACTTGTCGCGCCAAATCCTTAGGTGTTCACCGTCGAAGCGAGGGAACGGCATCTTGGGCATTTGAGGACGACCGCCGTGCTCCGGATGGAATTGGTGATTTCTACCGCCGCCAACGCCTCCAAAGCCCCCGCCCCCAACTCCGCCAGATCCACCGCCACCGGCGCCTCCTAGACCACCGCCGCTGACACCTCCAGTTCCCGCCGCCAAAAAATCCCACGCCGCATGGATCGATGTCGAGCTCAATGGACACACCCTTGTCCTTGTTCGCGCCACCCGACGATGTCCCTGCCGCGCCGCTGATGAGGACGGTGGGGTCGAGCTCGCCTTTAGCGTGCTGGTGCTGCGCCGAGGCGCCGTTGTCACCGATGTTTAGTTTGGCGAGCAGCGCCTGCAGGATCCGTGCGGTGTCATCGTGCTTGGTGGTGCTCGCCGCGATCGCCTCTGCTTGGTGGTCGAGCTGGGCTCGCATCTGTTGTTGTGTCGTGTCCACGCCCGCCACCACCCCATGAAGGAAGTGAAGTGCTATTTTATCCTGTGGTTCGAGAGGAGAAATCCTTCCCTCTGGAAGGAATCTTATCGGCATACCCACCTGCTGCTTGTGTTGAACCTGTCCCTTCCCGAAAGGAAACTCTATCTGTACTACGATATGGTAGATCCAGACTCTTCTGGAGTTTGTCAATCGACTCGGCTGTCTGTGCCGCTGAATCCCCCATGGCGTCGAGCACGTACTGGGTCTGCAACGACGGTTTAGCGGGCGCCGTGGTGTGCGGCAGCTAGATCGAGCGACCGACGCGAGGATTTACAGCGCTCGGAGAAGAATCGATCGAAATCAATTTCCCCCAAACACAGACCCGACTCCAGAATTACAACTCAAGATCGAGCGCGTGAATCACCTGATCCCAGCAAGATCCGCTCAGGAAACGTCCCCAAATCTGATACCAAGTGTAGTGCCCCGTTGCTGGTGTGATGGCCAGCGTGAGGATTCAATCGATCTCGCTGTTGTCTTGTAAGAGAAGAAAGAAGAACAGAATGAAACAAGAGAGAGAGAGGGATTCCGTTTCCAGTTTCTATTCTTCAGACTTGGTTTGTTACAGCACTTGCCACCCATAATTTTACTCACGCGACGCACACACGCACACAACTCTCTGGCACACAGGCCCCCACACACCCAACCTCTAGCTGGCGCCTATAAAGGTCAAGTGTACAACCTGGAGGCGCCTCATGTGTCTACATCTTGACCATGGTCATGACACAGCGGGAACACTCAAGTCAGCAGAACGAAATACGGGACACTAGTTACCCTGGTCTAGTCCCCATTTGCCTTGACTGTATTTTATGAGGGATAAATGTGGAAGGATTACAATGTGGTGAACTCGGCGAGATCTGATGATTATCTCGACAAGGTTTTTGTCTTGTATTGCATTTTTCACTGAATAACATTCCCGCCTTATAAATCATCGCATTTCATTACCATATCGTTTTGACTAATTGAATAGGCATTGTTCTTGTTGATCATTCGAATGAAGACTACATTTTACAGATGATACTTAAAATATTTTACATGTGATAAGACTCATGGAATGGGCGGATAAGCATTCCAGTAGATATTGATCTGAAAGTGGAAAACAGGTTACCATGAAAAGCACCATCTGACTCATGTGTACTAAATTTCTAGATCCAGCTGTTGGTCATTGATCGGAGAGATATCTTGGTCATATCTACGCATTCCTGAACCGTAATGCGGCACGTTCAATTAAGGATATACGACGCTTAGGGTTTTGATTCGGGATCGTCCGAGTAATAAGAGTGAACTTTGAAATTATTCCGGAGAGGTATCGAAAGATGTTCTGGAGTCGATGAATTGTTCGGAGATTTAAATAACATGTTTTAGTATTTAATTAAGTGAATTAAATACTAAAAATGAATTTAAAATTAGGATAACCCCTAATGGGCCACCATATGGCAGCCCATTAGGCGCCTCCACCCAAGGGAATGGGGGGCGGTGGCCCATGATGGTGTCGCCCCCACCAAACCCTAGGTGGGGTGGTGGCCCAAGGGCCGCATATGGTGGAGGCTCCACCCCTCCCCACGCCTATCATGTGGTTCCAAAATATTGGAGCGTGCTTACGGGGTTGGATCTCCACTATACACATGCCGTCGTGCTGCTTGATCGTCGGTCTGAATTATTATTCTTCCACTGCTTCGCTGGACTGGAGCCCGGGAAACGTCGTCTATACCGTACATGTGTATAACTACGAAGGTGCATGCTGCCAGTTGTAGTACTTCACTGCACGTACGTCTGCACGACCTTGAGGTTGGCATCGCCGTACGTCTACACCAACAACGTTCGTTCTGAATATAACGTTTTCGGTCTTCAAGGGTATAAACACCGAAACTCCTTCATTACCTTACATCTACATATAATATATCTTGACTATATCGTTCTCGTTGGTAGGAAAAAAATTTGTTTCCTGCTACGGAACCCTTCATAGAGAACCGGTGGCTTCATTAACGGCAACCTGCCACAGAGCATACCAGACGTCGCATTTAAGGATCGAGCCGGCCGTAGAGTCGCTAACATGCCGGTCCCGCCATTGAAATTTGGCGTGGCATTGTGTCCTCTAATAGCAGCTGTGTTTTGACCACCACAACAAAAGAATCAACCAATCATATCTGTTCAGTGGCAAGTGGGCAAGCTTCTTTGCTCGCCCGCCGGAAGTGGACTTGTGAGTTCGCCAAAGAATTGAATGAAATAGTAGTTGTTAACGGTGTCGAGGATGCAATAAAGATCCTCAACTATTCCAAACTAATGGTAAGAAAATCAGAGTGAGAATGTTATTCAAGTAGTACGTGTGATGCGGTGTGGTGTCATGTAGTATATATTGTTGAACCTTACATTTTCGTTTTTCCATCGCGTGTATGTCTACGGCCACGGCCATGTTGCTGGAGCCTTTGAGGTAGAGGTGAAAATGGGGGACGGTTTCAACGGTTTGAACCCGTGCAGAAACTATGATCCGCTGAAACCCGTCAAGCCTTGTTTGGTAATAGAGTGTTTGTGTGGATTAACAGGGATAATATTCTAGAGTATTGGGTGATCTCCTATCATCACTCAATCCTCACAAAATCTCATCCCCAATCCACTAGATAGGGGTAGAGTATTGGGGATTGAGAAAAATACACTAAGATTTGGGAAAAAGTGAGGATTAAACTCGCTCAATACTCTAGCACCAAACATACATTTCGAATTTCGAATAAGTGGGGATTTAGAGTTTGATGCAAATTATCCCCGCTAATACTCTAGCACCAAACAAAGCCTCAGGCCTTGTTTACTAGTATTTGTTTCCCATTGGGTATGGGGATGGAAGGGGATTTGGTGTTCACCAAATCCCCTCAAATACCCTTCCCCAAAAATAAATTAGTATGATGGAGAGTTTTTAATTCAGGCAAAAGACGTAGGGATGAGAGGGGATGGGAGGGGATATCGTGGGATTATTTCGTTCAAAACCGGAGAAGTAAACGGACCAGTGGAGATTTTTCAGGATACAAAATAATCCCCTCCCATCCCCATCAATACACTAGAAGTAAACAAGGCATCATAGGTTTTCACCAAGTTAGTTTAACAGTGCATGCGGGTTGAGACCAAACTGTGAACGGGGTAACATGCAGCCGCAATCACTGGACGCAGTTTCCAGCTTCCCGCTCTCTTTTTTTTTTTTACTTGAGCTTTCCACTCTTGTTAACATTGTTAGCTTTAATCTTGATTCATGTATTTGCATATTTTAGTTTCTTGTTGAGCATGCAATTTAGGCGTCGTAGGAAACTAGGTAGAGTTACACCTATGCACAGGAGGCGAGATGCCTGGAGTCGTGGGATGCGACTAAATGGCGAGATGCTCAGTGTTGTGTGATGCGGTTGAATGGGAGTACTGAAGCCAGGTCCTGGCAACGGGTCTGCTCCCCACCGGGGAGTGCCATCTTGTCCCCATCCCCATTTAGTAATCGGGGAGATTTTTTTCTCATCCCCCTCCCCATCGGGTTCGGGGTGGGGATCGGGTTCCCCATTTAGAAGCTAAATTCAAATCATCTTCTCGTAATCTCATGATCTTATATATTTTGCACATTTGTAATATGTACGAGATAAAAAATAATAACATATTAGTAGCATATGTTTAATAATATTAAAATATACTACACGAGACACAATATTACAACATATTTCATATAAAAATATATCAATTTACATGTATATACAATTATAACGGGGGATAGCGGAGAGCAGGGATGGGGAGACTTTTTACTCTCCATCCCCACTTTAGCTTACGGAGATGAAAGTTGCCCATATCCATCCCCTAATAGATGAATTCCCCACGGGTTTTCACGGAACGGGCCCCATTGACATCCCTAGGTCCTACGAGTGAATCGGTGGCCTAGTTGCAAGGTAGTTAGGTTGGTGCATGACTAGATAATGTGCATGTTGGCCAGGTCTTTGTACCGTGGAGAGAATCTTGGACAGAGCCTAGCCATGGTCATGGCATGTGTTAGTGGCAGGAATAGCTCGTGTGTTAGTTGGGTCAGCCACATGGTGGAGTGATTCCAGCGGGTGAAGGACGTGTGTCGTGGTTGGTGGTGTGAGTTCAGACACTTGTATATATAGTGCGTTCATGAATGAGAAAAGAGAGCCTGTGGGCAGACAAACAATGTAGCTATTACCAGGAGGAAGACTCAAAGCAAGAATTCTCATAGGTGAGGTGTGCGTCTGTGTGCATGTTTATGCAGTCTTTCTCACCGTGAGTGTTCTTGAATCTTGAGAGAGACAAGAGAGATGGTGAGAATTAGAGGTAATAGAGAGGTTGAAGAAGAAGGGGAGCTGCGTGTGGCAGCTCCTACAAACATCAGTCATTGGCAGAATGCTTGAACGTCATGTCACTCGCAACGCACATCATGGTGCCAGTATCAGCCCGTACAATTACAGTTACAGCAAACGCCCACAAAAGCTTTTGAAGTGGCGAACACACCACCGAAGGCAAGGCCAGCTAAAACATGGGTCATGTTCCATCAATAAGTTCTGATACAGATGGGCTCAGATACATCAACAGCAGGCTCAGATACAACAACAGCAGTCAGGGGCCAAGCAATATCAATGTCAGGTTAAACTAAACTCAAGGTGTGCTAATAACAGCTAAATTTTGACCCCACAACAAAAGAATCAACCAATGATGTCTGTTCAGTGGGCAAGCTTCTTTGCTCGCCCGCTGGATGGCTGCCCAGGATCTTTCGACCCGGGAGCGTCAGCGTTCAGGGCCCACACCGGGGCTCGGTCAGGCTCGTATCGGTAGTCGTAGAAAAGCTCCTCACCTGCACCAATCCGTTCTTTGGCAAAGATGCCTACCCTATGGTCGCCTGCTACCATGATAACCTTGGCGTAGCAATTTGGATCAGGGGAATGGTTGGCAAACTTCAGCTTGTCACCCATTCTGAAGGCATCAAGAACAAACTGCATCCAGAGAGTAGAGTAAGCAGCAACGACTCAGCTAACCGGATCAGATGTAAAATGCACGTTTGTGCATGCGGAAAAGAATATATAGTTCAGCTCATGCAAAAAAGCACGAGCAAAATCTATATAATGTTTGATTACTGTAACTGGTATTTTTGTACACCTACCTGGTTATTCAGGTTAAAAAGGAATGATGAATTCTCACGATCATATATCTTGCCACGCTTGTCTGCTTCCTTGTGGGAGATAAGCTCCCCAGTGTACTCGCCAAGATATTCATGTTTGCCAACCGTATTCTGAAGATTAAGGAAAGACAAAAAAAAAATGAGGTAAAGGGGAAGAGGAATGGAGAGGGTGGAAGGAGCAATTTTACCTTGAGGAATGCTCCCCAGCCAGAAATATCAGATCTCCCAAGTAAGACCTGAATAAAAAGTTAAAAACTCATGAATAAATTCAATATCATCAGCACAAAATTATGTCTGAAAAGAACAAGGACATTCTGGTAGACAGTTATAAGAAACTAATGGCAACATCGCCTCCATATTAACGAATGCCCACTTTTAAACAGGGTTGCATAGTGGCATTGCCCAGTTGCATTTTTCTTGATTTTAAAAAGAAGAATGATGTGGCCCTGCCTGCTAAAATTATATTTATGGTAAGAAAATCTTTTTCCGGAACAAGCCCTAAGTTTAAGTAAATTTTACTGGATCGGTTTTTTTCATATCCTAATTGGTTTATAACTGGCTCAGAACTATCATAAACAAAACAAAAAGGCATCGCTTATAAGGAATCAGCTCTTAAAAGATATTACTCGCTGCTATATCAATACCAGCATCTACAGTATTGAGAACGAGCTCAAAGAGACGTAGACATTTAAGATCATATATAAATCACATCTAGCATTTTAAGATCATGAAACTATCCATAAGTTACAACTGGTAATGGATTATACATCTGAGCCAGTAGTTCTGAACACAAAGAATTTGTGGTTCGTCTCTTTGTTCTGTTAAACGACAGGACCAACCAAAGAAATCATCAAATCAAGTGCCGACACAAAGAAAAGCAAGATGTCCATAACATGTTACAAACTGGACTGTATAATTTTACCCTTTGTTGTTGTTTAAGAAGCAGTTTCATGTTCCGGCATTCATAATTATCACCTCGTTGGTTGGGAACTCCAAATGAACCATCACCACACCTGTAGGTCAGAAAAGGAACAGTTCAATGCACTGTGATTTATTCTAGAAAGATTATGGATGAGATAACATTTTAAGCTTGAACAGCTGGCAATCACTTGTCAAGGCGCTAATGGAATACGTTATTAAGCAGATTAGAGTGAAAAAGGACCGTAATTGCATTTCAGCATTGGTCAGATAAAGACAGTACAAGCATACTTTATTTTTTAATTAACTGCATTTGGTGTCCAAACTTTCCTCTTTTAACATTCTACACATACATGCCAATTGAAATTTAACTACTGAAGCCATAAGTTCTCCTATAATTGGCATGTCTCCATAATGCAACCTTACACATTCAGGTAAACATCCATTGCGAATAAGATACTGTTCCAATGAATTTATGTAGTACACCATTCCAAAAGATTTTAGCAGAGTTGAATAAATTGCATAAGCAATTGGTAACCACATAAGTTTTCAGCTTCTTTAAATAATACGCTGGCACCCATAAGCATTCAATTAAGTCTCTTAACAAATGGGTGCATCATGTCAAATTACTATGCTTGATGGTTGTCGGCTGTAGCTGATGGCTACAAAATTCTTTTTATTAACTTATAAATCCCCTTGTTTAAGATCTGAGCTGCAGTCTGGAGAACTGAGTATCTTGAGATGCTACGATACAACTAAGCAAGAGTATTTGCGCAGTTCTAATATTGTAGATTCAACACCCAACAAAGCTCTTCATGAATAGATGAGAAACTTTTATAACGTAACTCATAGCTTTTGCAGATTATCACACCTATACTTGTAACGTGGCAACTGATAATATGTGGATTCACTTCAGTTGGCTATCATGCGTGATATCAAATGCACTACCTGATTCCCAAATTTCTGGTAGTAAAACGGAATCTTCAAGGCAAATTTCACAGGTACATGTGGTAAATTTTGTACTACTCTGGTACAGTTGAGATTGTAGAAGTGTAAAGGACAAAATGGACAGACCTCAATGATGCAACTTTTTATACAGATAGAATTGCGAATTGACTGCAAAGTCCTTCAAAGGTTCACGAGATTTTGTAAATACATACCCCACCCAGCAGTTTCTGCACACGTCAGGATCGCATTCCCTGTCAGCAGCAAAGCATGGACACTGGCGACTGCGACACTGACTCTTTGCACAATGACAACCTCGAAAACGATTCTTGCACATTTTCGGACACCTGAAATGCAAAGGGGATAAATTTTCACACAAGCAACAACACCAATTGCTAAAGTATGACAACACTACAACAGGATCAGGATACCAAATTGTTTGCATGTCTTCATGTTTATGCATTTTTGTAGTTGTTTCCATTCATAATTGAAATTTCTCAAACTAGCTAATAAGTAACAGTAAACACAAAGTATGCAGGACCACAAAAGGTAGTCTGATTTTATTGTCTAGTGAGAATTAATCTATGTACTATGCAGCTTTACAAAATCTGTTTCGAATTCCAAACTGGTTTGAATGTTCTCTGCATAGAGTCAAAGCATGCTAACGAGTTACAAGACAGCAACTCAACACTACAGTTCTCAATCATTTTACTACACACAGAATACAACATCAAACCACGTCAATAGATATGACATAGCGCTTTCATGAGCACTGGTATAAATATCCAGAAGAACAAGCATTCTCAGTTCACCTGCAATTGCACTAAAACCAAGCAAAAACCTATGATACCAGCAAAAGTGGGTTACCTAGAACCCCATAACAACATGTTAAAGGATACATATGCTTCAGATGCATAGAAGTTACTCCCTCCGTCCCTATTTAGGTGGCACCCACGTATTACAGGGTCCAACTTTGACCATTAATTTGATTAACAAAACATTGATTACGTATCACAAAAATTATACCATTGAATTCATATTCAAATAAACTTTCCAGCTAGATCTCATATATTCCCAATCAAATTGATGGTCGAAGTTTAATACAGGCGCCACCTAAATAGGAGCGGAGGGAGTATGAATAATAGTGCAAGTTCTTGTAAGGAAAATAATTAACTCACCCACAGTATTTCTCACAGCATGTCCCATTTATGAGACATGGACACTGTTTCCCACATGCCGATTGACAACCACAAGGATTATATTGCCGACAAGGCTGATCCTTCTTTTCTGTAATTCTTTTCCTTATAAAATGATAACCTGCAGATTTCCAGGTGTACTTCAAACGACGGACTCGTCCTCGTCTTCTATAAAACCGTGATCTCGCGCGCAACTCATGTCCCTGAGATATCAACATTGGCAGCACTAAACTAAAATGCCACCAGGGTGAAAAAAGTAAGGGGCATGGTGAACCCTACCTTTATATATCCTTTAACAAGAGAATCAACACTGCTAAGTGTTCCAGATGCGCTGCTGTTTTCAATATAGTGCATATACTGAAAAACATCACTGCATGTCTTCATTCCACCAAGAAGGTTCCGAGCAATTAAACAACTGCATGAAGAAAACCATTCGGTTTAGTGTGGCTATTAATTTTGGAAATCATGGTAAGCTTATTGCTGTTATAATGATGGAGGCCAACGATTTGGCCACCGGACTCATGTGCTCAGCAATGGAAAAAAAAGACATGCATAGATGTTATATCATTGCAACTTTCATAGAAATAGAGTATTTTTTGCATCCTGGTAAGAAAACATTGCTCTACAACATATAAGTGGTGATGGGATCTGTGTAGTAAAAAATAATTAACCATTAATTTGCCTTGACACCATGAAGATAATGCGATAAGTGGAAAATGTTTTCGTAATATATAATTTTAGGGAATGGCTCTGGTACATACAACTTTTAGTCATATAATGTTTATAAACAATTCTTCCCAACACTTTTTTCAATCCCCAGTACCACTCCCCACTTGTAGGGTGATGACAATACAGTACGTGAAAGGAATAAATTGTACCACTCCCCACTTGTAGGGTGATGAGAAAACAGTATGTAAAAGGAATAAATTGTTTACTCAGCGAATATAACCTTTACTCAGTTCACAAGAATTGTTTGCAGGTTAGGTCACGTGAGGCCAAATAGGAAATTTCACCTGACTGGTTCTATAATAGTAAGCAACATTAAGTGCAAGGTAATTAAACCACTAATAGGTCATCAGGAGAAGGGTCCAACCTGTTCCTACCAAAAATCTCCAACCCTTTCACTAGTAGCCCTTGCTCAAGCACCTTCCAGGATCTACAGTTATCTTCTTGCCTGCATATATTCTCATCGACATCATCTATCTTCGAACTTAGATGATCATCTGTTGCTGAATGTTCATTATTTGTTTCCTCTGCATCATTATGATCTTCTGCTAAAGCTGAGTTCTTCTCTTTCTTCTCCATTGGAGACGTATCCTTCTTCCGAGAACTTCTTGTGTTTGGAGAATTCTGCTGTGAGGATGCAAATGAATCCTTTTGTCCACTTCGTGTACCAGATCTAAGCTTCATATCCCTTGGCCAAAGGCATCCACCAGAATTTGAGTCTGATGGTGCCACTTCCCTTTGTCCTTTTTTCACGCTCATAAGGATTCGCTCTGCGATTCTTCTATTAGCACTTTTCTTGATTCCACCTCTTGCGCTAATTTTGAATTTTGATTGACAAGGTGAGTGATGCAGAGATTTATTGCTTATTGGATGTACTTCTGAATCGCTACTTTCTGAGGCAATCCTTTGGATTGAAGAGCTTTCACTTTGTTGGGATTTTGCCTTCCTTCCACTAGAACCCCGTTTTTTCTTATTTGAATCCAACTGGTTCCTTGTATCATCAGCTGAGTGAGTTGGCTCCTCTATGTCAATATGCATGTCAGAATCGATTGCAACAGTAGCATCTGGTTTGGAGGCCTGAAAAAAACGGTTTGCAAAACAATATCAATGCAAGTCATGCGCTTATGTTTCAGCATCTAAATTGTCACACAAGACAACCCAATTTTCAGAAGTAATACACCATAAAAATACAAACCAGTTTATGACAATGAATGCCACAAGGCATACCATCATCCAAGATGTTCCCAGGTGGTTGCTTTTCTGTCTGCATGAAACACGTGCGAATTAGAACAACACCCAATTATGGTAATAACTCTTGAACTTTCAAACTTACAGGAAATACTAAATCTTGAGAACACCCATGTAATTTACAATCAAAAACCTGCCAATGTAAAGATGAGCAGAATATTCATCAGCAAATTAGATGCATTACAGAAATCGCATGATGGTTAATAGATGAACATACTAGACATCGCCGACAAAAGAGATTGTCATAGGAATCCAATGCTGCATCCAAATCTTTATCACGGTAGACATCTTCCACTTTGACATTAAGTTCAGAAGCTTTTTTTAAAGAACTCACAGTTTTCTCCCCATGTAGGATCTCATATCTGGCCTGTAAAATAGGGCTATATGTGTTAATTGTCAATAGCGAAAATGTGAACTGGTAAAGGAAGATCCCAAATGGCCAAAATAACATTGAGATTAAGTGAGTGATTATGGAAAGAGAACTAGCCTTTATATCACCAGCAGCTCTACCAAAACACCGAGCCAGGGTTTCCAGCACTGCATCAGACATGCCACATTCTTGAATTGTCATCCTAACATGGAGTAGCGGAGGAACATTATTCATTACATCAAATTATCAAATCACCAATTGTGAGGAACATGGCATATAGCATAAGCCAATATCTATTGTTGATCTATCAAGGTTAAAGAAGATGTAAACTCGTCAACAGACTACTACGATCATGCAACCCAATTGAACATTTTGCAGCGACCTCAGGTAAGCGATGTATGTTTCTTGAAAGAAAATTGTGACAATCCTTAATGGAATGCGTTCTCCAGTAGGAAATAAAAATACAGCAAACTAACTGCTTTGAAGAAAGGTGAAATGGTAGCATTCATATGAACAACCTGATTGTAAAACCAGCATATATGTCAATCACATGTAAGCGCAGAAGTTAGGGCATTTTGGTTCACAGACACACTTTGCCATATATGCCGAAGCACTGTTATGCTAGTGTTTGTTTCACTGCCACGACTGTGGCATGCCACGCTTTCTTAGCAGGCTGTGCCATTTTTCATGCACTCACTTTTACCACACTTTGCCTAACTTGTGGCAAAAATATTCTTCACTGCACTTTTTGTGGCTTGCCACAGTTTAGCTGGGATAGTGTGGCAAAGTATGTCCATCAACCAAACATGCCCTTAAGCCTAGGCTAATGCAAACTAACGCAAAAGAAAACATAGAAGTACACCAAGTTTGTTTACCGAATAAGACAATCTTCAGAAACTTTGAACTCCTTTTTCTCCTCTTCATCCTCAACAGCTTCATCTTCACTGTCACTGCAAATTAAAGCTTCACCGCAATTTGCATCATAATAAATCCTTCGTCGACCAAGTACGGATTGGTCTTCCGACATCCTCCGGTTCCTGCGTGAAACCGCGGGAAATCTTTTGTCTCAAGAAAATCCTATGAAACCTTACTAAAGAAACTTTCTGTAAATAGCAGGGCTTCAAGGCGGTTGAGAAGTGAATGTAATTATAAACAGACCTGTCCAAAAATGTCCATGTTGTATAAGGCGGAAGTTTCGGTACTTCTGGTAGTTTAATTAGCCTAATGGCGCTCTTTGCAGCTTGATTTCCCCCCAACATAACAGTTGATGTGGCATATGAACTTTCTTCTTCGGAACTGACGCCATCTTCCTCAGCAGGTGATGCCTCAAGACTATGCACCAAACAGAGTGCATCGTCTTTCCTACTTGTCAGCAAATTTGAGACAAAGTCGGTGCCATTTGATGTATTTCTTTGCCAGATTTTTGAAGAATTGCTAGTGCTTTGTGTAACAGTGCTGAGCTTAATCCTGTTCTCCTCTATCCTATTCTGGAAAAAAAAATATAAATCAGAAAAAATAAAAACAAGAATATCTGATTTTTAAAAAATGAGAGAAATACAGAATAGTTTCAAAGCACCTTAATGTAAGTAAAACGATCTGCTGTAACTTTCTTCTTCAACGACTCAATAACACATAAAACATATTCAGAGGCCTTGCGTCCTTCTTCATCTGACATAGCCTTATTTTCGTGAGTAACCTACAAAGGTAGGAACATTATCGTGACAAGCATAATACAAACTCATATAGTAGTTTTATGATGGTTGAAGGGTATGAATAGGAAAGCCAAAGACAATCAATGTTAGAGTCCAACTAATTTGTTGCTCTGAACATTACAGGTAATCTGAAATCCTGATTACAGGCACACCTCAAGAGTAGATTACCATTTCGTTAACAGCTCTTGACTGGTAAGCACAGTAGTAAACTCTAACTGGAACGTATGATAAAGTAGTAAAAAGGTTACAAAGAAAAGTCTCAAGGTCAACATCTGTCAAAGCACCGAATGGTTATTAAGTGGTTTCTATTATTTTGTCCCAGATTTATATAGCCATAATTTGTAGAATGGCCAAACGTTACTTTATTTTAGTTCAGCATTCTGATATAATCAAACAACAAAGGTGATGAGATAAAAAAAAAACACAAGATTGCAACAACTACGTCTATTAAGTACTCCCTCCGTTCCTTTTTAATTGACTCAAATTTAGTACAAAGTTGTACTAAATCTGAGTCAATTAAAAAAGAACGGAGAGAGTATAATGTTAGCCATATAATAGCACTGTGATTGCTGATTACTAGCACATAATGACATTGTACACCATAGAGAATCGATATATTACTACAATATACACCATCCCAGTTTATGCTAATTATGTGAGTGCCAGATATTCTCTGTGATTAGGGTTAAGGATGGGGATGAGCCAGCGCACTTTGACCTGGACCTGACCCTTCTACTTAACTCACGGACATTGGGCCAACCCAATGGACCAGCAAGAAATGGCTCTATGCCCCATTGGGACACATGGTTCGATCCTCTCTTTTTCCCCTGGAACCACATGTTTTTCTAATAAAGTTCTAACACCCGTACGCTGCTGGATACATCATCTAATAAGGCAATGCATGCTTCTCATTTTATTGGTGATTGGCATGTACTGATAATTAGTCATGTACAAATATTTAAAATGGAAAGCAACAGAACATAGATAAATTAGTGGTTAGTCTAATGTAGTCGACTAAACCAGCCGTGGGTACTTGCTTAAATCACAATCATGATAGCTAAAGTTTATCACGCAACAAGGTATATGTAGACGTGAATACTTGCATGATGGTTGTATGCCTATATATAACTCTATCGTACATCTGAAGATGCATTTGGGTCAAGCCATCTAACCTAAGAGGTCAACAAGTTTGTGCTCTACCGGTCCAATTCGCAAACAAGGCCAACCTGACTGCCCTATCAGCCTTGACACTGGGTCGGGCCAGTGGACACATGGGTCAATGTGGCTTATTCCCATCCTTAAGGGTTAAGGTTTGGAATGGGCCAGCCACTTCGATCCAGACCTGGCCCCTGCTGGCCCTTCTACTTTGCTCACGGCCACCGGGCCGACCCTATGTCCATTGGGACATATGGTCCAGTCCTTTTTTTTTCTGGCAACACACGTTTTTGTAATGAAGTTCAACGGACGCATATTTGAACCATCATCTAATAAGGTAATGCAGGTGTCTCGTTTTATTGAATGGCATATAGTAGAGTAATAATTAACCATGTACAAGTATTAAAAATGGAAAGCAACAGAACATAGCTAAATTAGTGGTTAGTCTATTTTAGTCGACTCAACCAGCCGTGGGTACTTGCTTAGATCATAATCATGAATGATGGTTGTATGCCTACATAACTCTATCGTACATCCGACAATGCCGTTTGGGCCAATCCATCTAAAACTGGGGAGTCAACAAGTCCCGGCTCTACTGGCCCAGTTCACAAGCAGGGCTGACCTGACCACCCCATCAGCCTTGACTTTGTGGGTCAGGCCAGTGGACCAATGGGCCAGTGTGGCTCATTCACATCCTTAGTTAGGGTGCTATCTCCAATGGTTCTACTCAAGAATGTCATATATGCCCAAAATGTAATAAGTTCAGCAAGAATCCAAAAAAAGAAAGAGCAGAATATCGTGAAACTCAGCTGGTAGCTCTTGAGTACTAGAGGGGGGCAATGCAGTATAACAAATGAGAAGTAGACTCATACACGCTCATTCCAGGCCATTAGAGCGTAACTACGCAACATCCAACCCATCCCACATACGGTGTCTCCATGCTATGGGCGGATCTAGGTGGTGTGCCCGGTGGTGGTCTGTCCAGGACTAAGGCCATGTTTGTTTCGGCTGGCTGTGCTGTCAAAGCGGTACCGGTAAATAGCATATTCATCACATGTATTAGCATGAACGTACACGGATATATACGCTAAATAATAATTCATAACACATGCTTTGTCGAAAAGGATAAGGTGCTGATCACCACTGATTAATTTGTTCTCTTCACATTTACTGAATTAGATCTCCTTAGAAGACCAACACGTTACAGAATCAAGTGTACCTATCCTCATCTAGCGTTGAAGTGAATAAACACAGTGTTATTAAACAACTAATGTGTTGACAATCCATACAGAGAGCATATGCACATTAATCAAAGTATAAATGCCGAACAAGGTTTTAGCACCCAAGCTGTCACTTTCCTCGGTCTGTTTCGGTATGAAAAATTTCAGAATCTCAAATACCTAGAACGCTCCAGTGAACTAGAGCCGAGAGACTAAGACGAGTTCAAACAATTCTGAGCTAAAGTCTAAAGCTAGCAAATCTATTGGTAGTAATCATTCGGAGTCATGGATCCGCGTAATCGGTGCGTGAAGCAAGTGCCGTGTGCTGCAGCCTGCGGGCAGGCTATTCCGTGCGATTAGTGAGCAAACGGAATAGTGTCCGCGCACTCGAGGCCTCGTCGTGGAGCTACGAGAAGTAGAGCAAGAGCATGAACGCCGCTCGCGCACGTCTAATGGTCGGCGTCATAGGCGAAACGAAGTAGCGAACCCCTGGCCAGCTGACGCCGGCGAGGTACCGAAGCCTCGCTCGCCGAAAACCGAGCGGGGGGCACTAGATCGAGGGGATGGACGCGCGGGCGGAGCAGCACAAACGGGGGCGGGAGCGCGTACCTCGAAACAATGTCGACCGGCCGCGGACGCGGCGGGGGTAGGGGCGAGGTGGGGCGGCGGCGCGCGTGGGAGGGAGGGGCGGAGGGCGTCCGCGGCGACGGTGGAGTACGGCGCGGCGGCGGCGGCGGCGGCGGCGGCTCTAGGGCAGCCGCATTGGGTGGGAATGTCGGATCGGAGCGGAGGGTTCCAGGTATATCAGAGATAATAGGTCACGAGGGGCGAGAGGGGATTTGTTTTTGAATGAAAAAATTGGAGCGGAGGAAGAGAAAAGTGGATGATTCCAGCTGGTGTTGTGTTGGCGACTGCGGTCTGCGCGAGTCAACAAAGGTCCTCGCCGACGCCGGTGGCAGGCCTTGGGCCACTATCCAAATCACAAAAGATAGTAGGAATGGATTTAATAACTTCTATGTCCGTTGGCAAAAAAATTTGATTCACCTTTCCAATATTCCAGGTCCCATTGATTGAAAGCGCCAGGATCGGATGGGCTGCATGCCCTTTTTTTCAAAAAATGTTGGAGTACTATGGGAGAAAAGCTAACGGAAGAGGTGTTGGAGGCTATTAACAATAAGGTCATACATGCGGGGTGGAACGATACGATTATTGTCTTACTCCCTAAGGTGGAAGCTCTAGAGAGCATTACTTAGTTCAACCAATTAGCCTATGTATTGTACTATACAAGGTCATATCCAAGATGATAGCAAGTCGTGTGAAACTGATTTTCGACGATATCATTTCCCAGGTTCAAAGTGCTTTTGTTCCGGGCGTTTGATCTCTGATAATATTTTGATAGCGTATGAGTGCTTACATAAAATAAAGAACAAGAAGATAGGAAAGGAAGGTCTTTGTGCTGTAAAACTGGACATGCACAAGGCTTATGACCGTGTGGAGTGGATCTTTTTGGAGCGCATGATGTTGCGGCTGGGGTTTCAAAAGGACTTTGTGGATCTGCTGATGGCTTGTGTTTGCTCCGTGAGATATAAAGTCGGATATAATGATCAAGAGACGGAGGATTTTACTCCTAGTAGAGGTCTCCGTCAAGGGGATCCCTTGTCACCATATTTATTTCTTATTTGTGCAGAGGGTTTATCTAGTGCTCTGGCTCATAGAGAGGAGGTTCTTGGCATTGAAGGTGTTCGGGTGTGCATAAATGCACCATCAGTTTTCCATTTACTATTTGCTGATGATTCCCTAATACTTATGAAGGCGAATTTCATTAATGCAACCTCATTGAGACAGGTGTTGGATCAATATTGTGCAAGTTCGGGACAGATGGTGAGTGAGGCAAAATGCAGTATTTTCTTCAGTCCAAATGTTGATGTTGAGGTAAAGGTACAAGTCTGTGAAGAGTTAAATATTATGACTGAAGCAATTTCCGATAAATATTTAGGCTTGCCATCCATGGTAGGTCTAGACCGTACTGATAGTTTCATATATTTGCTTGAAAGAATTATTGAGAGACCGAAAGGATGGAAAGAAAGATTTTTATCTATGGGGGGAAAGGAGATCTTATTAAAGGCGATTATTCAGG
Organism: Lolium perenne; assembly: GCF_019359855.2. Lineage (NCBI taxonomy): Eukaryota > Viridiplantae > Streptophyta > Magnoliopsida > Poales > Poaceae > Lolium > Lolium perenne. The sequence continues at coordinate 98,324,212 of NC_067247.2, forward strand.
CTATTCCTGTTTTTGCTATGGGAGTTTTCAAGATCCCAAAACAATTATGTAAAGATATTAATGATGCAATGGCCAGGTTGTGGTGGGGAGATACGAATGAGAAGAGGAGAATGCATTGGTTTTCGTGATGGAAGATGTGTACTCCAAAAAAGCTGGGTGGTATGGGCTTCCATGATCTCCGTACCTTTAACATGGCAATGTTGGCGAAAAAAAGTTGGAGATTGCTCTCAAATCCGGAGTCTCTTTGTGCTAGGGTACTGAAGGCGAAATATTTCTCTAATACTAGCCTTCTGAATGCAGGATCAAAGCAAGGTTCTTCCTATACTTGGCAAAGTATTCTAGCCGGTTTACAGACATTTAAAAAGGGACATATTTGGAGAATTGGTACGGGGGAGAATGTGAATATATGGGAAGATCACTTGATTCCTTCAGGTCCGACGAGAAGGGTGTATTCGAGGAGGGGGACACATTGTGTTAAGGACAGTAAATGAACTGATTGATCCAGTAACGAACACATGGGATGAGGACCTTATTAGATCCTTATTTTTGCAAATTGATGCTGAAAGGATCCTGCGAATTCCTTTAAGTCAGAATCTAACGAATGTTTTTGTTGCTTGGAACAAAACTAAGAACTACATCTTTTCTGTTCGGCCGGCTTACCATATTGAGTGGGATAATTAGTTTGGTCACACTAATCAAAGAAGACATGGTCAAGGTTCAGCTCAAGTTAATCTAGTTTGGGAAATCATGTGGAAGCTTAATATCCCAAGTAAATTGAAAATATTTTTGTAGAAGGCGCTGCATGGTGTCCTTCCTGATATGACCATCCTAGTTGATCGCCACATTAAAGTTGCACCGCAATGCCCAATTTGTAAGCTTGGTCCTGAAGATATTAATCATCTCATGTTCAGTTGTGTGAAAGCTAAGGAAGTATGGATAGAATTGGGTTCAATGAGTGAGATTGAGCAAGCTCTGTGTGCAGATCAGTCGGGCTCGGTGGTGTTGGAGCATATCCTAAGATCACCAAACAAGGCTGTCACACATCTTGAACAAGTGAACTCACATGAAATAATAGTTGTGGAAAGTTAGTACATTTGGTGGCAAAGGAGGGAAAAGGTAAAAGGTGAGAGTGTTAGCCCGCCAAAAAATTCTGCTTTTGCAATCAAAGCAATAACTACAAATTATGGGGCTGCAAAAAGTAAATATGTGGTAAAAGAAATAACTTGGCTAAAACCTCCTAGAGGCTAGCTCAAGTTGAATATCGATGCTTCTTATGTTATGAATGGGACTGGAACGGCGGGTGCAGTGCTTAGAAATGCAAAGGGCGAGGTTTTGGGGGGTATGGCTTGCCCCCTAGATAATCTCTTGAGCGCAACAACTGCGGAAGCATATGCACTGTTGAAAGGTTTGGAATTTCTAGATAGAATTGGTTGTTCATCATGTTATGTTGAGTCTGATTCTTTTGGAACTAATTCGGGCATGCAATGGAGAGGTGGAAATAAATGGCCCTTATTCGGCCATTTTAGCTGATTGTTTTCAGATGGCAAGCGAAATGACGGATATCCAGTTTTTGCACTGGAAGAGGGAGGCTAATCAAGTGGCTCGTGAATTAGCTAGATTTGCTTTTAGTTCTAAGGAGATTCTTATTTGGGTGGATGTTCCCCCTGATTTTATTTTACCTTTTGTATATAGAGACGTGACTCTGCTCACAAACTTGTAATTGTACCTGTGGTTTTGCCAGTGATACGTTGCAAACGTATCTATAATTTTTGATACTCCATGCTTATTCTACACCAATTTCTATATGTTTTGAGTACACTTTGTTGCACTTTTATACATTTTCCGGAACTAACCTATTGACAAGATGCCACAGTACCAGTTCTTGTTTTCTGTTGTTTTGTATTTCAGAAAAGTTGTACAGAAAATATTCTCGAAATTGGACGAAACAAAAGCCTAAGTTCCTATTCTACTGTAACAAAGACGGAGTCCAGAGGAGAGACAGAGAAGCGCCACGAGGCGGCCACACCGTGCCATGGCGTGGCCCAGGCCCTGGCCGCGCCATGGGGTGGTGTGGGCCCCCCAGGCACCCACCGACCTCGCCCTTCCTCCTATTTATTCACATGTTCGGGAAAAACCTAAATACATGAGGTTCCATCCACGAAAAGTTCTGTCGTGACCACCATCGCCGACCCTAGCTCGGGAGGGTTCCGAAGCTCTTCACAGCACCCTGCCGGAGAGGGAGATCATCACCGGAGGCCTCTACATCGCCATGCCCGCCTCCGAAATGATGCGTGAGTAGTTCATCTCTGGACTACGGGTCCATAGCAGTAGCTAAATGGTTGTCTTCTCCAATTTATGCTTCATGTTTAGATCTTGTGAGTTGCCTATCATGATCAATATCATCTTTATGTAATGCTACATGTTGTGTTTGCTGGGATCCGATGAATATTGAATACTATGTTGAGATCAATTATATACTTGTCATATGTTATTTATGATCTTATGCTCTCCGTTGCTAGTAGATGCTTTGACCAAGTATGTGCTTGTGACTTCAAGAGGGAGTATTTATGCTCGATAGTGGGTTCATGCCTCTAGTAATCTGGAAGAGTGACAATAACTTCTAAGGTTGTAGATGTGATGTTGCTATTAGGGAGAAAACAACAATGCTTTGTCTAATGATAATTCTATTGTTTACTTTACACACATTGCTTGATGCAATAATCTGTTGCTTGAAACTTAATACTGAAAGGGATTCATATGATAACCGGAATGTGGATTATTAGTCATATACGCAGTTGGATTACGGTCTCTGTATTATGTTTTAATGCCCAAATGAATCTCATACTAATCATCTTATCATGTATTGTCTTTATTTTGTCAATTTCCACATGTAATTTATTCACCCCGCATGTTATTTATCTTTATGGGAGACACCTCTAGTGAACTGTGGACCCCGGTCCTTTCTTTTACACTGATAAAATCATCTTGTTCTGTTTACTTACTGCAAACACTGTTCTTTTTAACTAGATAGATGATTCCCCGCGCTTTGATGCGGGATTTGTTTGAAATCTATTTGGATAATATTTGGTTTTAAAACTAACCTTAGAATTGCAGATATAAATGAAGCAACAAAACTAATGCTTCGATATGAGATATGAGATGTAAAAATGGAAATAGTTGGTGCTTAATTTATTTGATATTTTACAATATTATCTTAACGAATTATTTATATAAATAGTATGATACTCCGAAAAGTTTATTTGGACTTGATGTGGTGGGTGCCTTATTCGTTGATGACAATCTAGACATGCGGGGTTCCTTGCTTCATGTACTGAATGATGTATTTTTCAGCATTCTTCAATTTTGCAATAGCTTCCATGTGCTTGTGTAATGAATGTGCGGAAACTCACGAATGGTAGTAACGCTGAAAGTTTATAGAAACAGACAAATAGTACTTAAGTTTTAATTTGTTTATGCGTGTGTGATTTATTTTTTTGTACAATAACAATGGGTAAATAAGAAGGACACTTAAGCAGCGCAAAGATATGGTGGTCTGGTGGCAAGACATATGAAATAGTAAGAAAAAATGCAGGCGAGGTCAATATACACAAAATTGATCAGCGGAAACTTGAAAGCGCTGAAAGCAAAACTGAAAGTTGGGTTCATTAATAATATCCATGCAGGTACATGTGGATGCAGTGGAGGACATAGCTATAGTTTGCAACAGTTGTTTGGTATGTGGATGTTTCTCAGGCAGAACATAAGTTGATCACTGCCGCTATTGCCTATTATCAGTCCAGGAAATATTATGTTGCCGTACGATGAAAAGCTTCTTCACTTGTTGGTCGCATACTCCTATATGTTCTGCATGAATTGTAAGTAGAATGGTAAGAATCGTATTTGATGCAAGGAACCATTGGCAAACCACTTATCTCGAAATAAAATATTAAATTTGTTAGAAATATATTAAGTTCTATACTATTTCTAAGAAGTACCTATGATATGCCGTATGCAGATTGGCTTGACTGTTGCTCCTCGTTGTTGTTTGCCACAGTGTTGTTGTCTGCATTGCTTCTGAAGAGAAGATCTGAAATTATAAATTTGATAGAGAAAGCATGTAACTGGTGAGAATATGTAACAAAGTTTGTGTGAAATGATACATACTCTTGCTTCCGCCTCTTTGATTTGTCTCCATCATCTTCAGTAAAATCAATGCATCTTTTTGCTATTGATCTGATTAAAGTAGACTACTGATAAAAAAGTACATTTGAAAACATGATTTGAAGAAGCATGATTTGATGCTTTACGGATAAAAAGTATGATATGGTTAAATGAATCAAGAGAAATGGTACCTACAAATTACATAGCTGAAGGAATAGAATATGCCAAACAAACCTGTGTTTCTGTTTTGATGCATTAGATGAATACGCCTGCGACGGTTCTCGTGAGCAACATATGGGTTTGGTGGGGGAATAGGATTAGGTGATGACCGACGGCGTCGGCGTCCACGGCCACACGACATTCCTGTTTGACGTTCGTGGCCTAGGGGGGCAGAGTTTGTACCCATATTGCGGGAAGAACTTTCTGCTCTATCCATGTTGGCAAATCTAACAGACACGGGAGGATCTAGAGGGGTGAAAGGTGCTACTCATCTTAAATGAACGACTATGAAATCATGCACCCAAATGTAAGCAGGCAACCGTAAAAATGTAGGAATTTCGTTTAAGAAAACACAAATTGTAAATTGTAAAATCTGTGAATAACGTACCTATCTTTCGGCGAGCATGTGTATGCAGCGAAGAAGGGTTAAAACACACTGTTCGGCGGGGAAGACGTCCTGCACGTTAAAAGGTAGAAATACAGTACAGTTAAGTGATGTAATACAGGTAAGTGATGTAAAACATGGAGGCCTTTGCATGAAAAAAAAACTAAATTAATAAATAAGGGATGAAGTTAGGTGCGTATGTAGCATGGAAGGATGTGGATGAACCCTGTAGGTGCCTATGCAGTTTACCAGCAGTACTCGTGGGATGAAACCCAGATGAAAGACATGGTTGATGTAAAGTTGAGGAAATAGGCAGTATAGAGAGATTGGGAGGGTGTGATGCGTGCAATTAACACACGTCCGTTGGGAACCCCAAGAGGAAGATGTGATGCAGACAGTAGCAGGTTTTCCCTCAGAAAGAAACCAAGGTTTATCGAACCAGGAGGAGCCAAGAAGCACGTTGAAGGTTGATGGCGGCGGGATGTAGTGCGGCGCAACACCAGGGATTCCGGCGCCAACGTGGAACCTGCACAACACAACCAAAGTACTTTGCCCCAACGTAACAGTGAGGTTGTCAATCTCACCGGCTTGCTGTGAACAAAGGATTAACCGTATTGTGTGGAAGATGATTGTTTGCGAAGAACAGTAAAGAACAAGTATTGCAGTAGATTGTATTTCAGATGTAAAGAATTGGACCGGGGTCCACAGTTCACTAGCGGTGTCTCTCCCATAAGATAAATAGCATGTTGGGTGAACAAATTACAGTTGGGCAATTGACAAATAAAGAAGGCATAACAATGCACATACATATATCATGATGAGTACTATGAGATTTAATCAGGGCATTACGACAAACTACATAGACCGCCATCCAGCATGCATCTATTGCCTAAAAAGTCCACTTTCAGGTTATCATCCGAACCCCTTCCGGTATTAAGTTGCAAGCAACAGACAATTGCATTAAGTATTGTGTGTAATGTAATCAACACAAATATCCTTAGACAAAGCATCGATGTTTTATCCCTAGTGGCAATAACACATCCACAACCTTAGAACTTTCTGTCACTGTCCCAGATTTAATGGAGGCATGAACCCACTATCGAGCATAAATACTCCCTCTTGGAGTCACAAGTATCAACTTGGCCAGAGCCTCTACAAGCAAAGGAGAGCATGCAAGAACATAAACAACATATATGATAGATTGATAATCAACTTGACATAGTATTCAATATCCATCGGATCCCAACAAACACAACATGTAGGATTACAAAGAAACGATCTTGATCATGATAGGCAGCTCACAAGATCGAGCATGATAGCACAATTAGGAGAAGATGACCATCTAGCTACTGCTATGGACCCATGGTCCAGGGGTGAACTACTCACACATCAATCCGGAGGCGATCATGGCGATGAAGAGACCTCCGGGAGATGATTCCCCTCTCCGGCAGGGTGCCGGAGGCGATCTCCTGAATCCCCCGAGATGGGATTGGCGGCGGCGGCATCTCTGTAAGGTTTTCCGTATCGTGGCTCTCGGTACTGGGGGTTTCGCGACGGAGGCTTGATACGTCTCCGACGTATCGATAATTTCTTGTGTTCCATGCCACATTATTGATGATATCGACATGTTTTATGCACACTTCATGTCATATTCGTGCATTTTCTGGAACTAACCTATTAACAAGATGTCGAAGAGCCAGTTGCTGTTTTCTGCTGTTTTTGGTTTCAGAAATCCTAGTAACGAAATATTCTCGGAATTGGACGAAATCAATGCCCAGGGTCCTATTTTGCCACGAAGCTTCCAGAAGACCGAAGAGGAGACGAAGTGGGGCCACGAGGCGGCCAAACCCTAGGGCGGCGCGGCCCAGGCCCTGGCCGCGCCGACCTATGGTGTGGGCCCCTCGTGCCGCCTCTTTACCTGCCCTTCCGCCTACTTAAAGCCTCCGTCGCGAAACCCCCGGTGCAAGAGAGCCACGATACGGAAAACCCATCGAGACGCCGCCGCCGCCAATCCCATCTCGGGGGATTCTGGAGATCTCCTCCGGCACCCTGCCGGAGAGGGGATTCATCTCCCGGAGGACTCTACACCGCCATGGTCGCCTCCAGAGTGATGAGTGAGTAGTTCACCCCTGGACTATGGGTCCATAGCAGTAGCTAGATGGTTATCTTCTCCTCATTGTGCTTCATTGTTGGATCTTGTGAGCTGCCTAACATGATCAAGATCATCTATCTGTAATACTATATGTTGTGTTTGTCGGGATCCGATGGATAGAGAATACTATGTTATGTTAATTATCAAGTTATTACCTATGTGTTGTTTATGATCTTGCATGCTCTCCGTTATTAGTAGAGGCTCTGGCCAAGTTGATGCTAGTAACTCCAAGAGGGAGTATTTATGCTCGATAGTGGGTTCATGTCTCCGTGAATCTGGAGGGGTGACAAGAACCTCTAAGATTATGGATGTGCTGTTGCCACTAGGGATAAAACATTGGTGCTATGTTCGAGGATGTAGTCACTGATTACATTACGCGCAATACTTAATGCAATTGTCTGTTGTTAGCAACTTAATACTGGAGGGGGTTCGGATGATAACCTGAAGGTGGACTTTTTAGGCTTATTTTGTTTCTGGATAGCGGTCTATGTACTTTGTCGTAATGCCCAATTAAATCTCACTATATTTATCATGACATGTATGTGCATTGTTATGCTCTCTCTATTTGTCAATTGCCCGACTGTAATTTGTTCACCCAACATGCTTTTATCTTATGGGAGAGACACCTCTAGTGAACTGTGGACCCCGGTCCTATTCTTTACATCGCATACAATCTACTGCAATACTTGTTTTACTGTTTTCTGCAAACATTCATCTTCCACACAATACGGTTAATCCTTTGTTACAGCAAGCCGATGAGATTGACAACCTCACTGTTTCGTTGGGGCAAAGTACTTTGGTTGTGTTGTGCAGGTTCCACGTTGGCGCCGGAATCCCTGGTGTTGCGCCGCACTACATCCCGCCGCCATCAACCTTCAACGTGCTTCTTGGCTCCTCCTGGTTCGATAAACCTTGGTTTCTTTCTGAGGAAAAACTTGCTGCTGTGCGCATCATACCTTCCTCTTGGGGTTCCCAACGAACGTGTGAGTTACACGCCATCAAGCTCTTTTTCTGGTGCCGTTGCCGGGGAGATCAAGACACGCTGCAAGGGGAGTCTCCACTTCCCAATCTCTTTACTTTGTTTTTGTCTTGCTTTATTTTATTTACTACTTTGTTTGCTGCATTATATAAAAACACAAAAAAATTAGTTACTCGCATTTACTTTATTATTATGTCTAGTCCCGTAGTTGTTACTCTATCACCTGAGGAATCAATCTTCACTTTTAAACAAGGAGGTGAAGAGAATTTTAAAGAAGCATGGTCTAGAATTTTTGATTCTTATAGTAAAACTGAACCTAAAATGACCTTGAGTTTGCTTCTTAGTAATTTCTATTTTGGGCTTATTCTTCGCTATAGATATGCCTTAGATGCTGTAGTGGGAGGAGATTTCCTTCATTGTGATGCGGATCAAGCTTTTAATGCTATAAGAAAATTGATTACATCATTTAGCTCCGATAATAATTTTGATCCATCTCATGCTAGCATGCATAATAGATTAAACACTATTGAAACAAATATATCCTGTTTAAAAGAAGTGTATAACCGAATTCGCGAATACTATGATTATGTTCCATTAAGCTTCGAACCTTCAATGTGGGTGCCTACCGTTAAAGCTACTATTGGTGGTGAAACTTTTCTTGCTCGTTGTGATATTATGTCTGAGTTTTGCCTTATGCCTGAAAGTATTTATGAATCTTTGACACTTTGGAAACTTACTGAAGGGGGAGAAGAAATAACTCTTACGGATAACTCTGTTGTAATACCTAAGGGTATAGCTGAAGGTGTTTTCACAACCTTTCTTGGAAGGACGGTATCCACTGATTATCTCGTTATTGAATGTGTAGGGGCAGGACAAATCACGCTTGGAAGATCCCTGCTGAAACTCATGGGAGCAGTCATAGATGTTGGGAAAGGCACTCTAAATTTTACCTCTACACCTGGATGCGGTCATGTATTCCCTAGACCAAAGAGTAGGAATAAGAGTAAGAAAGGTAAGAGCAACACCCCTGGTAATAATGCCAATGCATCACCTCTTGATAACACTTGATACACACTTTCTGCGCCTAGCTGAAAGGCGTTAAAGAAAAGCGTTTATGGGAGACAACCCATGTTTTTACTACAGTATTTTTGTTTTATATTTGAGTCTTGGAAGTTGTTTACTACTGTAGCAACCTCTCCTTATCTTAGTTTTGTGTTTTGTTGTGCCAAGTAAAGTCTTTGATAGAAAAGTTCATACTAGATTTGGATTACTGCGCAGTTTCAGATTTCTTTGCTGTCACGAATTTCGACCTGCCTCCCTGTAGGTAGCTCAGAAAATTAAGCCAATTTACGTGCGTGATCCTCAGATATGTACGCAACTTTCATTCAATTTGGGCATTTTCATTTGAGCAAGTCTGGTGCCATTTTAAAATTCGTCTTTACGAACTGTTCTGTTTTGACAGATTCTGCCTTTTATTTCGCATTGCCTCTTTTGCTATGTTGGATGAATTTCTTTGATCCATTAATGTCCAGTAGCTTTATGCAATGACCAGAAGTGTTAAGAATGATTGTGTCACCTCTGAACATGTTAATTTTTATTGTGCACTAACCCTCTTATGAGTTGTTTCGAGTTTGGTGTGGAGGAAGTTTTCAAGGATCAAGAGAGGAGTATGATGCAATATGATCAAGGAGAGTGAAAGCTCTAAGCTTGGGGATGCCCCGGTGGTTCACCCCTGCATATTCTAAGAAGACTCAAGCGTCTAAGCTTGGGGATGCCCAAGGCATCCCCTTCTTCATCGACAACATTATCAGGTTCCTCCCCTGAAACTATATTTTTATTCCGTCACATCTTATGTGCTTTGCTTGGAGCGTCGGTTTGTTTTTGTTTTTGTTTTTGTTTTGTTTGAATAAAATGGATCCTAGCATTCACTGTATGGGAGAGAGACACGCTCCGCTGTTGCATATGGACAAATATGTCCTTAGGCTTTACTCATAGTATTCATGGCGAAGTTTCTTCTTCGTTAAATTGTTATATGGTTGGAATTGGAAAATGATACATGTAGTAATTGCTATAATGTCTTGGATAATGTGATACTTGGCAATTGTTGTGCTCATGTTTAAGCTCTTGCATCATATACTTTGCACCCATTAATGAAGAAACACCTAGAGCTTGCTAATTTGGTTTGCATATTTGGTCTCTCTAAAGTCTAGATAATATCTAGTATTGAGTTTTGAACAACAAGGAAGACGGTGTAGATTCTTATAATGTTTACAATATGTCTTTTATGTGAGTTTTGCTGCACCGTTCATCCTTGTGTTTGTTTCAAATAACCTTGCTAGCCTAAACCTTGTATCGAGAGGGATTATTTCTCATGCATCCAAAATTCTTGAGCCAACCACTATGCCATTTGTGTCCACCATACCTACCTACTACATGGTATTTCTCCGCCATTCCAAAGTAAATTGCTTGAGTGCTACCTTTAAAATTCCATCATTCACCTTTGCAATATATAGCTCATGGGACAAATAGCTTAAAAACTATTGTGGTATTGAATATGTACTTATGCACTTTATCTCTTATTAAGTTGCTTGTTGTGCGATAACCATGTTTCTGGGGACGCCATCAACTATTTTTTGTTGAATATCATGTGAGTTGCTATGCATGTTCGTCTTGTCTGAAGTAAGGGAGATCTACCACCTTATGGTTAAGCATGCATATTGTTAGAGAAGAACATTGGGCCGCTAACTAAAGCCATGATTCATGGTGGAAGTTTCAGTTTTGGACATATATCCTCAATCTCATATGAGAATAGTAATTGTTGCCACATGCTTATGCATTAAAGAGGAGTCCATTATCTGTTGTCCATGTTGTTCCGGTATGGATGTCTAAGTTGAGAATAATCAAAAGCGAGAAATCCAAAATGCGAGCTTTCTCCTTAGACCTTTGTACAGGCGGCATGGAGGTACCCCATTGTGACACTTGGTTAAAACATGTGTATTAAGCTAATTAGGACAAGGTGCGGGCACTATTAGTATACTATGCATGAGGCTTGCAACTTGTAAGATATAATTTACATAACTCATATGCTTTATTACTACCGTTGACAAAATTGTTTCATGTTTTCAAAATAAAAGCTCTAGCACAAATATAGCAATCGATGCTTTCCTCTTTGAAGGACCATTCTTTTTTACTTTTACGTTAAGTCAGTTCACCTATTTCTCTCCACCTCAAGAAGCAAACACTTGTGTGAACTGTGCATTGATTCCTACATACTTGCATATTGCACTTATTATATTACTCTATGTTGACGATTATCCATGAGATATACATGTTATAAGTTGAAAGCAACCGCTGAAACTTAATCTTCCTTTGTGTTGCTTCAATACCTTTACTTTGATTTATTGCTTTATGAGTTAACTCTTATGCAAGACTTATTGATGCTTGTCTTGAAGTACTATTCATGAAAAGTCTTTGCGTTATGATTCACTTGTTTACTCATGTCATTACCATTGTTTTGATCGCTGCATTCATTACATATGTTTACAAATAGTATGATCAAGGTTATGATGGCACGTCACTCCAGAAATTATCTTTGTTATCGTTTTACCTGCTCGGGACGAGCAGAACTAAGCTTGGGGATGCTGATACGTCTCCGACGTATCGATAATTTCTTGTGTTCCATGCCACATTATTGATGATATCTACATGTTTTATGCACACTTCATGTCATATTCGTGCATTTTCTGGAACTAACCTATTAACAAGATGCCGAAGAGCCAGTTGCTGTTTTCTGCTGTTTTTGGTTTCAGAAATCCTAGTAACGAAATATTCTCGGAATTGGACGAAATCAACGCCCAGGGTCCTATTTTGCCACGAAGCTTCCAGAAGACCGAAGAGGAGACGAAGTGGGGCCACGAGGCGGCCAAACCCTAGGGCGGCGCGGCCCAGGCCCTGGCCGCGCCGACCTATGGTGTGGGCCCCTCGTGCCGCCTCTTTACCTGCCCTTCCGCCTACTTAAAGCCTCCGTCGCGAAACCCCGCACCGAGAGCCACGATACGGAAAACCCATCGAGACGCCGCCGCCGCCAATCCCATCTCGGGATTACGGAGATCTCCTCCGGCACTCGCCGGAGAGGGGATTCATCTCCCGGAGGACTCTACACCGCCATGGTCGCCTCCGGAGTGATGAGTGAGTAGTTCACCCTGGACTATGGGTCCATAGCGCGTAGCTAGATGGTTGTCTTCTCCTCATTGTGCTTCATTGTTGGATCTTGTGAGCTGCCTAACATGATCAAGATCATCTATCTGTAATACTATATGTTGTGTTTGTCGGGATCCGATGGATAGAGAATACTATGTTATGTTAATTATCAAGTTATTACCTATGTGTTGTTTATGATCTTGCATGCTCTCCGTTATTACTAGAGGCACTGGCCAAGTTGATGCTAGTAACTCCAAGAGGGAGTATTTATGCTCGATAGTGGGTTCATGTCTCCGTGAATCTGGAGGGGTGACAAGAACCTCTAAGATTATGGATGTGTTGTTGCCACTAGGGATAAAACATTGGTGCTATGTTCGAGGATGTAGTCACTGATTACATTACGCGCAATACTTAATGCAATTGTCTGTTGTTAGCAACTTAATACTGGAGGGGGTTCGGATGATAACCTGAAGGTGGACTTTTTAGGCATAGATGCATGCTGGATAGCGGTCTATGTACTTTGTCGTAATGCCCAATTAAATCTCACTATATTTATCATGACATGTATGTGCATTGTTATGCTCTCTCTATTTGTCAATTGCCCGACTGTAATTTGTTCACCCAACATGCTTTTATCTTATGGGAGAGACACCTCTAGTGAACTGTGGACCCCGGTCCTATTCTTTACATCGCATAAAATCTACTGCAATACTTGTTTTACTGTTTTCTGCAAACAATCATCTTCCACACAATACGGTTAATCCTTTGTTACAGCAAGCCGGTGAGATTGACAACCTCACTGTTTCGTTGGGGCAAAGTACTTTGGTTGTGTTGTGCAGGTTCCACGTTGGCGCCGGAATCCCTGGTGTTGCGCCGCACTACATCCCGCCGCCATCAACCTTCAACGTGCTTCTTGGCTCCTCCTGGTTCGATAAACCTTGGTTTCTTTCTGAGGGAAAACTTGCTGCTGTGCGCATCATACCTTCCTCTTGGGGTTCCCAACGAACGTGTGAGTTACACGCTATCAAGGCTTTAAGTAGGCGGAAGGGTAGGTCAGGGGGGCCACACGAGGGCCCCACATGCTAGGGCCGCGCGGCCAGCACCTGGGCCGCGCCGCCCTGTTGTGGCGGCTCCTCGTGGCCCCACTTCGTAAGTCCTCCGGTCTTCTGGAAGCTTCGTGTAAAAATAGGCCCCTGGGCGTTGATTTCGTCCAATTCCGAGAATATTTCCTTACTAGGATTTCTGAAACCAAAAACAGCAGAAAACAACAACTGGCTCTTCGGCATCTCGTCAATAGGTTAGTGCCGGAAAATGCATAATAATGACATATAATGTGTATAAAACATGTGAGTATCATCATAAAAGTAGCATGGAACATAAGAAATTATAGATACGTTTGGGACGTATCAAGCATCCCCAAGCTTAGTTCCTACTCGCCCTCGAGTAGGTAAACGATAACAAAGATAATTTCTGAAGTGACATGCTATCATAATCTTGATCAATACTATTGTAAAGCACATGAGATGAATGCAGCGATTCGAAGCAATGATGAAGATAATGAGTAAACAAATGAATCATATAGCAAAGACTTTTCATGAATAATACTTTCAAGACAAGCATCAATAAGACTTGCATAACAGTTAACTCATAAGCAATAAATTCTTAGTACAAAGCTTTGAAACAACACAAAGGAAGATATAAGTTTCAGCGGTTGCTTTCAACTTCAACATGTATATCTCATGGATAATTGTCAACACAAAGTAATATACCAAGTGCAATAGGTAAATATGTAAGAATCAATGCACACAGTTTACACAAGTGTTTGCTTCTAAGATAGAAAGAATAGGTAAACTGACTCAACAATAAAGTAAAAGATAGGCCCTTCGCAGAGGGAAGCATTGATTACTATTTTTGTGCTAGAGCTTTTCATTTTGAAAACAAGAAACAATTTTGTCAACGGTAGTAATAAAGCATATGAGTTATGTATAAGACATCTTATAAGTTGCAAGCCTCATGCATAGTATACTAATAGTGCTCGCACCTTGTCCTAATTAGCTTGAGTTAACACGGATTATCATTGCATGACATATGTTTCAACCAAGTGTCACAAAGGGGTACCTCTATGCACACTTTGTACAAGGGTCTAAGGAGAAGGTTCGCATTGGATTTCTCGCTTTTGATCATTCTCAACTTAGACACCCATACCGGGACAACATAGACAACAGATAATGGACTCCTCTTTTAATGCTTAAGCATTCAACAACAGTTAATATTCTCATAAGAGATTGAGGTTTTATGTCCAAACTGAAACTTCCACCATGATTCATGGCTTTAGTTAGCGGCCCAATGTTCTTCTCTAACAGTATGCATACTCAAACCGTTTGATTGTGAAAACCGCCCTTACTTCAGACAAGACGAACATGCATAGCAACTCACATGATATTCAACAAAGGTAAAAAGTTGATGGAGTCCCCAGAAACATGGTTACCGCTCAACAAGCAACTTACTAAGAAATAAGACACATAAGTACATATTCTTCACCACGATAGTTTTTAAGCTATTTTGTCCCATGAGCTATATATTGTAAAGGTAAAGAATAGAAATTTTAAAGGTAGCACTCAAGTAATGTACTTTGGAATGGCGGAGAAATACCATGTGGTAGGTAGGTATGGTGGACACAAATGGCATGGTTATTGGCTCAAGGATTTGGATGCACGAGAAGATTCCCTCTCAATACAAGGCTAGGCTAGCAAGGTTGTTTGAAGCAAACTCAAGTATGAAATGGTGCAGCAAGACTCACATATAAACATATTGTAAGCATTATAAGACTTTACATCGTCTCCTTGTTGTTCAAACACCTCAACCAGAAAATATCTAGACTTAGAGAGAACAATCATGCAAACCAAATTTTAACATGCTCTATGTAGTTATTCATTAATGGGTACAAGGTACATGATGCAAGAGCTTAAACAAGATCTATATGAGCACAACAATTGCCAAGTATCACATTATTCAAGACATTATACCATTTACCACATGCGGCATTTTCCGTTTCCAACCATATATCAATGAATGAGGTAGTTCAACTTTCGCAATGAACATTGAAGATAAAGCTAAGAACACATGTGTTCATACGAAACAGCGGAGCGTAATATCTCCAATATAAAGGATTGTGGGATCCGACTTTATTCAAACAAAACAAAAACTAAAGCAAACAGACGCTCCAAGCAAAGCACATAAGATGTGACTGAATAAAAATATAGTTTCATTAGAGGAACCTGATAAGTTGTCGATGAAGAAGGGGATGCCTTGGGCATCCCCAAGCTTAGACGCTTGGGTCTTCTTAAAATATGCAGGGATGAACCACGGGGGCATCCCCAAGCTTTGACTTTTCACTCTTCTTGATCATATTGTATCATCCTCCTCTCTTGACCCTTGAAAACTTCCTCCACACCAAACTCGAAACAAACTCATTAGAGGGTCAGTGCATAATTCATATATTCAGAGGTGACATAATCATTCTTAATACTTCTGGACATTGCACAAAGCTACTGAAAGTTAATGGAACAAATAAATCCATCAAACATAGCAAAACAGGCAATGTGAAATAAAAGGCAGAATCTGTCAAAACAAAACAGTCCGTAAAGACGAATTTTAAAATGGCACCAGACTTGCTCAGATGAAAATGCCCAAATTGAATGAAAGTTGCGTACGTATCTGAGGATCACACACGTAAATTGGCAGATTTTTCTGAGTTACCTACATAGAATTCTGCCCAGATTCGTGACAGCAAGAAATCTGTTCCTGCACAATAATCCAAATCTAGTATTGACTTTACTATCAAAGACTTTACTTGGCACAACAATGCAATAAAATAAAGATAAGGAGAGGTTGCTACAGTAGTAAACAACTTCCAAGACTCAAATATAAAACAAAGTACTGTAGTAAAAACATGGGTTGTCTTCCATAAGCGCTTTTCTTTAACGCCTTTCAGCTAGGCGCAGAAAGTGTGAATCAAGTATTATCAAGAGATGAAGCATCAACAGAGGAGTTTGTTTTCTCAACAATACATGTTATCTTATCTATGTGAGTTTCAGAGGCTCCATTTTCATTATTCTTAGGTTTGCTATCCTCGTCAAACAAATTTTCAGGGACAAGCCAACCATAATTAGTTTCTAGAGCATCGCTCATTCCTAGGAGCTTACAAGGTATTGTTGTCTTAATCTCCCCACCATCATTAATATCATTAGTGTACTTTATTCTATCCATGTCAATCTTTTCAAGTGTTCTTGCAACATCGGTATAAAAGCCAAGCCTCTTATGCTTAATAAAAACTTTTCTCGCTTCTTTAGCTATATCATCAAATTCTCTAAGAAGGACCTCTAAAACAAAATCTCTCTTTTCTCCCCTTTCCATATCAGAGAGTGAAAGAAACATATGTTGAATTATAGGATTAAGATTAACGAACCTAGTTTCCAACATGCGTACTAAAGAGGCAGTAGCACCTTCATAAGTAGGAATAACTTTTGCCAAGGATCTATCTTCAAAATCTTCAACTTTACTAACATGAGTGAAAAATGCTTCTATATTATCTCTTCCAATTATAGACCCTCGGCCTACCGGTATGTCTTTTAGAGTGTACTTAGGAGGAAACATGATGAAATAAACAAAAGGTAAATAAAGTAAATGCAAGTAACTAATTTTTTTGTGTTTTTGATATGGAGAACAAGACAGTAAATAAAGTAAAACTAGCAACTAATTTTTTTTGTGTTTTTGATATGGAGAACAAGACAGTAAATAAAGTAAAGCTAGCAACTAATTTTTGTGTGTTTTGTTTAAGTGCAGCAAACAAAGTAGTAAATAAAATAAAGCAAGACAAAAACAAAGTAAAGAGATTGGAAGTGGAGACTCCCCTTGCAGCGTGTCTTGATCTCCACGCAACGGCGCCTTTAAAAAGAGCTTGATGCGTGCAATTAACACACGTCCGTTGGGAACCCCAAGAGGAAGGTGTGATGCAGACAGTAGCAAGTTTTCCCTCAGAAAGAAACCAAGGTTTATCGAACCAGGAGGAGCCAAGAAGCACGTTGAAGGTTGATGGCGGCGAAGTGTAGTGCGGCGCAACACCAGGGATTCCGGTGCCAACGTGGAACCTGCACAACACAACCAAAGTACTTTGCCCCAACGTAACAGTGAGGTTGTCAATCTCACCGGCTTGCTGTGAACAAAGGATTAACCGTATTGTGTGGAAGATGATTGTTTGCGAAGAACAGTAAAGAACAAGTATTGCAGTAGATTGTATTTCAGATGTAAAGAATAGACCGGGGTCCATAGTTCACTAGCGGTGTCTCTCCCATAAGATAAATAGCATGTTGGGTGAACAAATTACAGTTGGGCAATTGACAAATAAAGAAGGCATAACAATGCACATACATATATCATGATGAGTACTATGAGATTTAATCAGGGCATTACGACAAAGTACATAGACCGCCATCTAGCATGCACCTATGCCTAAAAAGTCTACTTTCAGGTTATCATCCGAACCCCTTCCGGTATTAACACTACAAGAAAAGTTCTGATAGACAACGTCTCAAAATCGTCCGCTAAGGGGTATTTTTCGTCGCCTATGGGCCTAACCCGACGATATGGGTTCTGTTGTGGAAACTGCGTCAGGCAAAGTCCTACGACGATTTTTTCAGTCCGTCGCGCTTGGGCGCCCTTCCGCCACGGAAAATCGGACCGTTTCCCAAGTGTTTCCGGGAGCCCGTTGACTGCTGACGTCATGCAAACTGACACGTGGCAGACGCCGTTAACTGGCAGTTAACGGCGTTAACCGACTGAAACCCCGTGGTAGATGGTAGGCCCACACGAGGCCTGCCACATCTTAAGCGGGCCGGCCCATTAAGTTTGCGGGCCGGGCCAGCTGACTTAGTTTGACCGGTCAACTATATGGCTGGGCTGGTCCATTAGTTACGTGGGCCGGGCCTAACCTCTAAGGTTGACTGGTCAAAACTTTAATGGGCCGGGCCGAATGCACTCGTTTGACCGGTCAACAGGCAAAAGGGCCGGCCCACAAGACATGTGGGACCCACTTTCCTGGTATCGGGCCAGCCCATTTACAAAGTGGGGTCCACATTAAAGCAACTGGGCCGGCCCAAGAAGTTATTGGGCCGGCCCAATTAGCATGTGGGTCCCACTTTCCTGCTATCGGGCCGGCCCATTTAGTACGTGGGGTCCACATTTGATCAAATGGGCTGGCCCAACAAGCCAGTGGGCCGGGCCAAAAGCACCGGTGGGTCCCACTTTCCTGTTAAAGGGCCAGCCCATTTAGTATGTGGGGTCCACCATATAGCAAGTGGGCCGGCCCAACAAGATAGTGGGCCGGGCCAAAAACACAGGTGGGTCCCACTTTCCAGTTAAAGGGCTGGCCCATTTAGTATGTGGGGTCCACCATATAGCAAGTGGGCCGGCCCAACAAGATAGTGGGCCGGCCCAACAAGATAGTGGGCCGGGCCAAAACACTGGTGGGTCCCACTTTCCTGTTAAAGGGCCAGCCCATTTAGTATGTGGGGTCCACCATATAGCAAGTGGGCCGGCCCAACATGCTAGTGGGCCGGGCCAAAAACACAGGTGGGTCCCACTTTCCTGTTAAAGGGCCGGCCCATTTAGTATGTGGGGTCCACCATATAGCAAGTGGGCCGGCCCAACACGCTAGTGGGCCGGGCCAAAACACAGGTGGGTCCCACTTTCGTCTTAAAGGGCCGGCCCATTTAGTATGTGGGGTCCACCACAAAAGCAATTGGGCTGGCCCAACTAGTTAGTGGGCCGGCCCAGTAGTGGGTGGGGTCCACCTTAAAGCAAGTGGGCCGGCCCAATAAATGTGTGGGGTCCACAGTAAATCAAGTGGGCTGGCCCAATAAGTAAGTGGGCCAGCCCGTTTAGTTGCTGTTTATATGCCGGCGTAATAGGCGCTTTAGGATTTTGCGGGCCGGCACATATGTGATTTCGCTTAATTGGGCCGTTTAAGGGATGGGAATTCGTGATTTAGATATTGAGAATATTTACGCAGCATTGATTTCTGTCGGATAGCCTCACTTACCACAAGCACCAAAGAAAAAATGCGCGAAAGAACTATAAAAACTAACTAAATATTACATCAGCTGCAAGGCATTGAAAAAATATTACGGAACCCAGAGAAATTGAATGGTAATTAAACCTAGCAATACAATGAAGGGATCCGGCAATCTTTTAAGTTGTCCATGCAGCACCCATATCCGAAACAAAGACATTACAAGTTAAGACAAAGAACAATGGAAAGGCAAAGACACTACAATATTGTTTGCCAAAGAATTTGGAACTCATCATTTCGTCGTTATAACAAGATCATTGTAATGCGCACAATAAGCAAACAAAGAGTGCATGCCGCATACCAACAGCCAATATAACAGAGCATGTTAGAATGAAACAGCAGACTTACTACTGTCGAGTCCCATGCAAACCAACATGTTCAGGGAGTACAAAATTGGCATGAACAACATAGTAGCAGGCTATAAATTTTGTAACAACGACTGAGCAAGATGAAGTTATGATGGCTACATCTACAGAGCAGTGAATGTAAACCAAAAATAGAAGTTACGATGGCAAAAGCTAAAGAGGAGGGAATGTGAACCAACATGTGCCAAGTGCAATTACTTCATTTTGGCCGTGAACTAAATAATACTCCTGAACTTATAGTGAAGGGGATGCAAATCAAGATGTTTCGGGATATAAACTTGTAATGAGCAACACATAGAGGATAGTTAATGCTGGAGCTTAGGATGGACCAGATACGAATATAGTGGGATCACTGTGAACTTGTATAAGAGGGAATGCAAACCAATATGTTGACTTTCCATATGTGAGCGTCATGCCAAGTCGAGAAACAAGTCAATAATGCGACTTTTGAAGAACAAGATGGCACGCAAAATTATTATCTAGTAGTATGACAAGTTTATTTGTACTACAGGCTAGATAGGAGAGTGATAGCATGCCAAACTAAGTCCTTACTTTGTTAGCTTACAATGAACTAGATACAAAACAATGGCATCACCTGTAGTACAGGGAATGCAAGCCAACATGTTCATGGAGTAAAAAATTGGCACAAACAACATAGTAGCAGGACCATAATTTTTGTAACAACGATCGAGCAAGATAAAGTTATGATGGCTAGATCTACAGAGCAGGGAATGTAAACCAAATATAGAAGTTACGATGCCAAAAGCTATAGAGCAGGGAATGCGAACCAACATGTGCAATTACTTAAAATTGGCCATGAACTAAATAATAGCAGGATGTTACTATAATACCTATAATTTTTGTAACAACGACTGCGCAAGATAGAAGTTATGATGGCTACATCTGAGAGCAAGGAATGCAAACCAAAATGTTCAATCGCTTAAAGTTAGCAATGAAGTAGAAAATAGCAACGTGTTACGGTCATAGCTAGGAATGAACTAAAAGAGCTTCGGACAAACAAGCATCCGAACCCGTAACATGGCGCTAAAACAAGGGACTTACATTAGGAGAAGCACTCTGTGGGAGTCACAACAGATCTTCCTGGGGTTGATAGATCCGGTGATGAAGTACGCTACATGTGCTACTTGGGGTTGGAGAGACGGCCATTACACTTCATGGTTACTCATCTCATCTGCAAAAAAGTAACGGCGCGTCGTTAGCACAAACAGGTTCCCCCAAGATTAAACAAGAACTTGCAGGCAAGCAATAGAAAAGCGACAGTAGAAGAGTTTAGATCATGCACGGCGCCGGTGAAGCAGATCCGGTTCATGCACTGGCGGTGTCGGTGAGCAAGATTCGATGCGGTGGAAGACGGATCCGGCGAAGCGGCTAAGCTGAAGCGATCGCGGTAGACTCGCTGGATGAGCATATGGTTTCGAGGTACGGCGGGGATGATCCGGTCCGGTTGATGACGGCGTCGATGAAGCGGCTCCGGCAGGCAGCCGGATGACGAGGATCGCGAGGGCTCGGGTAGGCCAGGGAAGTCCGGCGGGGATGTTCCGGTGCGGTGGTCGTGGAGGTGGGAGAGAGGGACTTGGGAAGTTCCGGTGGGTGGTCTGAGGGAAATGAATTTTTCCGGGAGGGTTTCCGGGCTAGGGAGGTGGTGATCCAAAATGACGGGCATACCCCCCACCCCTCACCAACCGACCTTTCTGTCATCTCCGCAGGGGTAGAATGGGAATTTGGAAGCGTGTCAAATTTTTGTATTTTGTGGGCGGGAAGTTTTGCCGCTATGAGATTTTGAATTTGGCTAAGGTCCAACTATAATGATTAAAAAATGTGAGACCGTACTAGTACCTCTGTTCAAGGCCGAGTGCAAAATCAAATCATCATCACATTAAATACTGGTTACTACCATGATCATCATCTATCTCTGAAATTGGCTCATCCGCTAGATCTTGCAAATTATAGTGATAAAAAATTGTGAGACCGTACTAGTATTTCAGTTCAAGGCCGAGTGCAACATCAAAACATCATCACGTTGAAAATTTGTTACCCTGATCATGATCTATATCTGAAATTGGTGCATCCATTGCAAAGTATAATGCTAAAATTTTGAGTGACCGTACTAGTACTTCTGTTCAAGCCCGAGTGCAACATCAAATCATCATCATGCTGAAAATTTGTTACCATGATCATGATCTATGTCTGAATTTGGCGCATCTGCTAAATGTTGCAAAGTATAATGATTAAAAAAATTGTGAGACCGTACTAGTACTTATGTTCAAGGTCGAGTGCAACATCAAATCATCATCACGTTGATGATTTTTTCTGTTACCATGATCATTATCTATCTATAAGAGCATCTCCACCGGCACAGCATCCTCTATTTGGGGACGCTGCTCCCACACCGGCGGCCCCAAAACGGCAGCCCCGATAGATTTTAAAATTTAAATTGACATCTAAAAACCCAAATTCATACGAAATTTATACCAAAGTAGCTCGAATTTAAACATAACTAAACATAAACTTAATCCTGGTCTACTGGCCGTCGGTAGGGGCGCTCGACGGCCCTGCCTCGTCGTTGTTCTTCGCCATTGCCGTCTGCTTCCGTGCCCGCTTTTCCTCCGTTGCTTCGCGCATCTGGCGGTGGAGCATGGCGGCCGGCGTCGCAGGGGCTTGCCGGCGGCGCTGTCCCCGCGCTTCCAGCCTTTCCCGAGAAGCTTCGATCTCGGCGCGCCTCGCCTGCTGGCGAGCGAACGCGTCCTGGTGGCGATGAGCGTTGAGCTCTGCGAGCTTCTGTCGCTCCGCCTCCTTGAGGCGGCGTCCCGCCTCCTCCGTGACCGCTCGCTGGCGCGATATCTCGAGGACGTGCTCGAGGTTCGCGTCGTTGACGAACTCGCGCTCCTCCTCCCTCAACCGCTGGTATCGTTGTGCGTTCAGCGACGCGAGGATCGCCGCCTGCTCCGGGTCGGCGGGGGCCTGCGGCGGCTCGCCCGACTGCGCTGACTCCTCGATCCGCCGCCTCTGCTTCCGCTTCTGCTACGTAGACATCGTGCCAGGACTCGAACCGTGGGTCCTCGTCCTCGTCGGAGCTGTGCTCGTCGTCGGCCTGCAGCTCCGGCTCCGGCTCCGGCTGCGGCTGCCGTGGTGGTGGAGGCAGCGCGCGGCCGTTGAGGCCAAGCATCGAGTAGGTGGTCTTCAGACGGCGCGGCATCTTGATGTGGAGAGTAGAGAATGGAGCGGCGGTGGTGGACGGCGTACGTCCTATATATCTAGCGGTGGCAACTACCCACATTTACGGCGTCTGGACGCCGCGTGGCCAGTCGCTGCCCTCGTGGCCTGTCGCTGCCTCGGTTTCCGCGCGGGAGGCCATTTAAACGCCGACGACCAACCTTCCCGCGTCGTGGCCGGTCGATGCGAACCGTCGCGTCCTCTCGGCGACAAGGCGCCTCCACCAGCGAAACCGTCGTTCCGCGAGGCACCGGAGCGCTCGATTCGCGCCCCTGGCGAAGGGGCCGGCTCGGGGATGCCGGCTATTCTACTCGGCTCGACAAATAGCCGGCGCCTTTTGGATCGCTCCGGGGCGAGCCCTAAAACGACGCCGTCCCCCAAATCGCTATTGGTGCTCTGAATTTGGGGCGACCGCTAAATCTTGCATAGTATAATGATAAAAAATTGTGAGACCATACTAGTAGTTCTGTTTAAGGCCGAGTGCAAGATAAAATAATCATTACATTGAAAATTTGTTACAATGATTGCAAACTATAACAATAACAGGAAAAAATGCTCAAGGATTACAATAACGGCAAAAATTCTCAAATACAACAACAAGTCGAAATAACTCAAATGATACAAGCCATACAAATGGCATCATCGGCAAAACTGCATTTACATTAGGTAGAATTCATCGGAGTGCAAGTAACAAATGGCTTTCCATTAGATCTCAGAGTAGATTATTAAGGATCTGCTCAATCCAAGCTTGCCTATTTTTCAATTCATGTATCTCATTGATTTGTTATGATGATATTTGAATCTCTTTCATCTCTTTGCTGCTGAATTATATCAATTGATTCGTGTGCAAAGGCAGCGATTGTTCTTATTTGGAATGGTGGGACAGTAGCTATCATCGACAATCAGATGAATTGGCATTGTCACGGGCTGTCTTTGTGGAAAGACCTGGACACTTGATGTACATGCCACCTTATGCCTTCCTTGCTCTATTCGGGGCTGAAAACAAGACAGTGCAAGTTACAGAACCATACAATTTGAGAAAACAACCATATTATTAGTTGTCACAGATTTTTTCAAAG
Source organism: Lolium perenne (assembly GCF_019359855.2). Lineage (NCBI taxonomy): Eukaryota > Viridiplantae > Streptophyta > Magnoliopsida > Poales > Poaceae > Lolium > Lolium perenne. Next base: position 98,348,115 of record NC_067247.2, read on the forward strand.
CATCAAAACAGATGGCAGATTTTCACAAAGCACAAGGCATAATATAACAAAGCAAGCTATCAACCCCAATGCAACAGTGAGCAACCGGATGGCAAATATGAACAAAATAAATCAAGTAACTAGACAGTGCGCCTAATAAAATAAGTCGAGAAACTGCATAACAAATTGTCTATTAAAATTGACACTTGGAAGGGGTGCTTCAGATCCCTTAAGTTCCACAAAAGTGGTCATGTGGACAAAACTAGCCGGACATTGTGCGCTTGGAGAATCTCCAACCCCCTAAATTTCATTATTTTAATCATCGGCCAGCCATGGGAATGCCTCAGATAAAAGAGAAATATATCCATTTGGTGCCAAATATAAACGAGCAGGACCAATTAAGACAGATTAGACAGCAACCATTCTGGGATTCATATAAACTGACATATTATTTCAATGTTTAACCCATGAGCGCAATATAAGGGAAGGAGAAACAAACAAATGAACCATTTTGTGCCTAAAAATAAAAGATGGGTCAGCCAAAAAGTAACAACAAATCTTATTTATGATACCTACTCAAGGTGGATTTCCTACTACAGAAGGTGGCATTGGATTAATCAACTGATGAAATCCGAAAAAGTCTTACAAAAAACAAATATGCTCATTATATCCCACAACAAGCATGCCAGATAGTCGCAAGGTTTATATGTTTTAATCATCAGTCAACTCAATGAATCAAGGACTAATAACCAATTGAATCATCATCTGACTCATATTCACCAAGCAAAACATTCTTATCATTATGGAAGAAATCCAGAAGACATAACGGTATGAGGAAGTGCATGAGCAATCAAACATTATGTGGCTGGAATAAAATGCCAGATCATTTAAGTTAAGCAGAACAATTAAATTGGTTTAATCACGATCAAACAAAAAAAGATTAGACAGGCAATAGAACAAGTTTGAGAAGCTAGCAGGAAAATGAACGAAGACGTGCAGTCATACAAATAGCATGATTTATTTCAAACCAGTTATCCTATCTATATGGAGAGTAAATGTGTTAAACACAAACTGGTTCCAGCACGATAAGCATATCAATACAAAAATGAAAGGTACTTACTGGATTATAGGGGTGATTCACTCTACGATTTGTTGTGTTCCATGTGATAGTGCAACATGAAATTACAGCAAAGAGTTAGGGTTGCAGCTCTTGAAGAACAAAAACAATGAAGAATTTAAATGTACCAGAGCAATGAGTTCACACATGTACTACAGGATGGCAAAAGGATAGCAGAAAGGAAATAGTAATTGGCATTTACCGTCATTGTTTACAACAAAACAGATGGAAATTATAATGTAAAACCTTGTGAACACAGAAGAGCACAGAATGGCGGAATATAAAACAACATTTTGCAACGAACAAAACAGACGGCGGCTATGGTCCCAGCACACAACTTTGTCACCTGAGAATAAGAAAAGCAAACAAACATGTAGGTTTCCTAACAAAAATAGATGAATTACATAGCATGCAATTACTGTTCTAACATTAGGACGAACTAGATAGATATTATAGGGGTGTTTCTTGAGAGTTTATAGAGCATGGAACGCTTTGCTTGTCTTAGTATGAACAAGACAAAATTAATACTATTTTTTGCAACACACAGTACAATCATAGACGCTCACACGTACATACATACACTCATCACTCAAGCACACACACTACCCCTTCGAGCACCTTCAGGAAACTGCATCCAAGAAACTGTTCCGACGGGTATTGAGATTGACGAAGTCACCACTAGCACCACAATGTCATCGGGAACGCCGCATCACACAGAAGAATATTCCTCCATTTTTGAGACACCAAAGCGTTAAATCTGGGGGTGCCACTGCCCTCCTAACCATCCAAACACAGGTTGGTTCTCAGTGATTTGGTACTTGACATGTACTACATGATATCTAAAATAAAGTCGGTGTCAGGCTAACAAGCAGGGTGCGGCGTCGTTGCTTGACGTGAGTCGGTGTGATGCCATCACAAGATGAAGTGCATGGTCCATGTGATCTGGATTAGGGGATACTAGCATAATACCCGTGTGTTGCAACGGGTTAATAACGAAAGATGGCTCCCTCCAAATATAAAATAAATGGAATATAATCGCAATGTCTATGTCCAGGATGTGTGGCCACATGGTCCTCATTTTCTTTAGAATCTGTGGTACGTCAGTATCATACAATGTGCACTATTTTTTGTCATCACTGAGACAACTCTGATGCTCGATCGACCGATCCGAGTTGATCAATCGACCGATCTAATTAACATGTTTGAACAAACGATCGAATAATTCATAGTATTTACTGAATGATACTCCCTCCGTGCCAAAAATAAGGCGTCTAAGGATTAGTTAAAAGTCAATGTTTTTAAAGTTTGACCAAGTTTACACACAAAAATATAAATATTTACAATACTAAATCATTATCAATAGAGTCACCCTAAAGTATAATTTCTTAATATGTCAATTTGATATTGTAGATGTAAATATTTTTTAAAATATTTGGTCAAAGTTTGTAAGGTTTGACTTTTGACCAATCCTTAGACGCCTTACATTTTGGGACGGAGGGAGTATATCGTAAAAGGTGCCCGTTTTACACCATCTTTTTTAACAAAACACGGTACAATATAAATGCTCACTAAATGCATACTCGCTCCTACGAACGCACAAATGCACATGCAATCTCTATGAACACCTTCAAGATACTTTGTCTGAGAAACTGATTTGTCGAGAACACACGTCGAAACGTGGCCCCAACTGAACAGATATTTCTCTTTATTAATGAAACACCCACGCATGAAACATGGTTTTTTTTAGGGAGAATGTCATTGCGCTCCAAAACATGTGGTTGATTCTTGTCACTAACCTCTTAAAAGCTGCAGGGTATGAAAACTTTGTTTTTTTTAAGGATTTTTAGTTGCATAAGTGTTGAGATTTGTATGTCCTACGAATTTTAAAGGGAAAATGCATGCACGTGCAAAAATTAGGAAAAGAAACCTAGAGTCATATAGGTTGTCACTGTATGTTTGCGAATGAAAGAAAAGTTTGAAAATTTAAAGTAGCACGGCAAGAGGAGCCTAATCAATGGGTCTCTTTTGACCTTTTTCTTTTTTGCCGATTGTGTCGATCTAACCGGGATTGCCGGACACACATTGATGAACTACGGCAGAGGAGAAAGGACGGATCACCTGCCGATCTTTTACAGAACTATGCCAGAAAGGATATAAAGATTGACCGGCACAAAAACCATCTCCATCAATCTACGCTCGTTAAGGAGAGGGTTCCTTAGAGAATAAAAAGGGGAGCGAACGAAAAAGATGTGTGGCTGAACCGATCTATGCTTGTCTTACCGATTAGAATTAGGAAAGGGATGCTCATTTTGCTACCTAGTGCTACGGATTGGATTTTGGTCGTGACCTAACTAATCCTGATAAGAACTCCTCATTGAGCCGGTCACGCTGACCTTACTTTTTATGTTCGGGGTGAGTTGTATACACGTTTGACGTACCATCACCAACCACCGCGGCCTATTTTAAATTTAATAGTAAAGATAGTTTATATGACAAGATTATGGGGGGATTGTTAGTAGTAATCTTATCAGTGTGGTTGGCTAGTAAAGGAGCTAGCTTAGTCATGAAGTATCCAAGGTATGTAGAGAGAATTGTAGAATGGGGAATGTTCTAGAGTAAGATATTTACGAGTAGTGTGAAATATCTAGAGTTTGTAGAGTATTCTAGAAGTATGGTATAGGGTTTGGATTCTGGCACATGGCAACAATCTAAAGGGTCATGTACAAAAGTTTAAATAGAGTATCACCCGTCCCATGTAAGTAAGCTTTGTACCACTGAGATATCCAATAAAGCTTCCTAGTAGTAGTAGCCACAGTGTGTAAGTGTATGTGAGGCACAAGCTTCCTAGTATTATAAGCCACGTGTGTGAAGCACATCAAGACAAAGAGCTCAAGGAGTGGCATGGGCAAATGCGCAGGATCTGCCATACGCCACGCGCATTGAGAGCGGGGCGGAGCTGGATCTATGGGACTTCTCTGTCGATGCTTTTTTAGACGGACGAATCAGTATATAGACACATTCTAGTTGACCAAGACATGCTTGAACCTTCTATGGTAACAGACCAAAACGTGTAGGGGGAGGGGGCCTGGTTACCTCGACGGCGGCTTCGTGTAGTCATACTCGGCATCCTTGCGGGTCACGTCGACGACGGCGGGGGTGCTGCGGTTGCGGTGGGCGTCGGCGTCGAGGAAGCAGATCTGGGGCGGTCGATGATGGGTTCGGGGAAGCAGATCTGGAAACGAGGGAGTCGGTGAAGCAGATCCGGTGCGGTGCACGGCGTCGTTGGTGAAGCGGATCAGGTACGGCAGACGAGGGAGTCGGTGAACTCAGATAGTGCGGTGCACGGCGGCGTTGGTGAAGCGGATGCAGTGCTGCGGATGAAGCAGTCGGTGAAGCAGATCCGATGCAGTACACGGCGGCGTTGGTGAAGCGGATCTGGTGCTGCGGGCGAGGGAGTCGGTGGCCTCAGGTAGGTGAGGTGGTATGCCGGCTAAGTACGGCTGGGATATTCCGGTGCGGTGGTCCGGCAGGTGAGAGGTGATGGGCCTGGAGTATTGCGACAGATTTTTTGCGGAAATGGGGAAGACGAATGGAAGGCGGTAGACTATATATATCAGAGGGGATGTGTAAATTACGAACGAGACCCCAACCAACGCCGGCTTCACTTGTCTGCCTTTGCGTCATTGGTAATAGGGGTCGAAAGGGAATTCGAAATATGTGTATGGAGGCGGGAGTTTTGGCGCTCAACTCGTATTTTGAATCTCCCTGGTGTATAAGCAGTACAGTATACTAGATATTGAATCATAGACCAGGGAAGACAAGTACAGTAGTACAAAAATACTGTAATGTCTACATTGCATGATGCTGATCTACCTTGCGTTAGTGTTTGTACTTTGTAGTGGTAGCTAAGTGGTGCAAAGAAGACATATTTGTAATTTCTACAACTAAGATATGTCTATATACATCCGTATTAGACAAAACTAAGACACCTCCTTTTAGACGAAGGTAATATTAATTTTGAATCTCTTTGTACTAATGTTGATGATTTTTAATAGATCTTCAGAGTTTCGTAGAAAAAAACTAGGCTCCTCTCGAGAAACAAATAAGCATACAATTAATTAAGTACGTGGGCGGTTATTATTATTTTAACAGAAGCGCATTCGTGCCCTATGGCCCGTCATCTTCAAAACCGTCCAAATGCATGCATCTAGCGACGGGCGGTTTGCAGGCCCTGGCGTGGCGGTTAACATTCGTCTTCCTCATTTCGTCTTCTCCCTGACACTCTCGCCTGTTCCCCTCTCTCGCTACCCTCCATGGAAGCGTTCTACCAAGGACACACTTTCCTCGCTCATGGAACAACCACCATTACGGCTAGGGGTGGAAACGGATCGGATGCGGATCGGATAGTGCCCTTCCCATATCCGTTTCCATATTTCCAAAACGAATACGGATGCGGATACGGATGTTGCCGAATACGAATTCGGAGCGGATGTTACTCGAATACGAATACGGATCGGATGTTTTCTCAATTCGGAGCGGATACAAATATAAGGAAATAATATATTCATGTCTTATAATGCGCCAACTATAGAATGGTAGAGAGATAAATATACTGATATAATGCATAGTAGTTTAAATGAAATGACATAAAAGAACATTTTGCCCATTTGTTAGTTTCTCTAGGTTAGATAATTGGCATATTGGGGTTGAATTACTAAAATTTGCTGACATAATCTTATTCGGATACGGATATATCCATTTCCATATCCACATTTGCTTCAAAATTCAATACCATATTTGTATTTGCTTTTTGAAAAACGGATCCGGATATTTACCATATCCATTTCTACAGACGTCCGGATTCGGATATTACCACTTCCATTTTAAATTTTTCGAATACGAATATCGGATAATATGGACTATCCACTACCAGTTTCCACCCCTAATTACGGCGAACTATACCAATATGGCGTCTAAGGTGGAGGAACACATCAACAAAATCGAGTTGATACTGGAGAAAGAAGACTCGTACAAAATTGTTGGCCTAGACGTAGAGTACACCTATGGGCACAGCAGAAGGCTGCCCTCATACAGTTGTGCATGGGCACAGACTGCCTCCTGTACCAGATTTCCTCGGCCGACCAGCCCTGCCCCAAACTCGCTGACTTTCTTGGCATGCCTGACATAACATTTGCAGGTGTTGACATCGGCAACGACATTACCAGGCTTGGGCGTTGCAACCTCTCAGTGGCGAACTTCGTGGACATCCAGAAAAGGTGGAAGCCTGCCGATTCCACTAGTAACAATAAGGATTCGTTGGCTGACTATGCTACGGCCATTATAGACAGCCAGTACAAATCTATCATGAAAAAACTTACGAAAGAGGAACACAAGCTGTGGAAGCAGGTGCCCTTGTCCATGAAGCATATCCTGTATGCAAGCATCGACGCATACGCGACATATGAGGTATACAGGCGAATAGTGAACTTTGAGAAGGGTCAACAAAAATTGGCAGAATTCCAGGACAGCGGGAGTAAGAAGAAGAAGAAGAAGAGCAACATGGTACAGGCTGTGGAAGCTGAAGAGGAAGACCACTGATAAGTAGTTCTGTACATCCAGCTATATTTTATCCTAGTGTTAAAAGTAGTACAGTACTAGTATGTATACGATCGTGTGTGTATGCACCCAGTGATAAGTAGTTCTGTACATCCAGCTATATTTTATCTTGCAAGTAGTTTTAAAAGTAGTACAGTACTACTGTAGTATGTACGATCGTGTGTGTATGCTCCCAGTGTCATGAGTACATAACTGATGATAATAATATTAATATGTATGGTAGATCTTTTTTTTATCTTACATACTCCCTACGATCCATAATAAGTGTGCCGTTTCACTCTAACAGCATCCACTGTGTTGTCCACAACAGCTATCCTCGTCCACAAGCAATAAGTGTAGTCCATGCCCATATATATAGTGGACACGTACAAGCTTTTGGTTGCCCATAAGTAAATAGTAATTATTTTACTCTGTGCTCTGTCTTGCATGTGTGTACTTCTAACAAATATGTGCGTCCCAGCGTGTGCCAAACTTAACCTTATACTGAGTATATTGTATAGTATTACTCCCTCCGATCCATATTACTTGATGCTAAAATAGAAGTATCTATAACTACAATATGTCTAGATACATCTACATTAGAGTCAAGTAATGTAGTTGCTGTTTCAGTAATCTTGTGGTTCCCATAGGTGGTGCCTTAAATGACAAAAGTCATGGCCATATCTAAACCATGATTAAGCCGAACCTCTGCCCCAAGACATGACATCTCTTCTAGTAGAATGCTCTCCGTCCATAATAAAATAATCAATGGATGGGACTGGATACCTTTGTTGGGAAGGTATCGTCACCTGCCGAGTAGGGTGTATGTAGGCATCCTATCACGTCAGGACAGCTATCCAGTAGTAATATCCATCTCCCAGTGACCCAGTCTATGTGTGTGTCTTGTCTTGTCGATCCATGGACATGGCACCTATCGAGGTACTCCACTGCTGATGATTTTGTAGAGTACGTATATTTATATGACACGATGCTTTGAACAAAGTTGTCCCGGTCACATCAAGGTTGCATTAGCAGGACGAAAAACAGTTACTCCCTTTCTTGTTCTTTTTCTTTTGTTGTCACATATTTGAAACCAATAAGTTCAAGTTATGTTCCTGATGATGTTACCCAACAATAGAAGCGAAACTGAAATAATAGTACAACTCAGACAGTGTTAGTACTAGTACTTTACTAGAGGTTACATCCGCATTAGCACTATACTAGTACGTATCATCATATGTAGTAGGAGTACTTATTTTGAGGATTAATTGTTCTCCTTCTCGATGTGAATGTAGAAACGCAGCAGCTTGGAAGGTCCACCAAGCACCAGGTACAACGGCGGCACCGAGAGGAACGACGTGAGTTCATCAAACGCGACGTCGCCCGGCAAGGCGCAGCTCGACGCCTCCAAAGACACACTCACGGTGTCCGCCCTGCTCCTCGCGTGCACCAACGAGCACGACGCCGGCCCATTCGCCCACATCTTTGCCGTGTACAGAGGCCACACGCACGCGGCCGCCCTAACGCACACGGTAGACACGATGGTGGTCGAAGTCGAACCGAGCACGCCGATGATCAGGACGAACACGGCGCCGTCCTCCCCTTCGGCGATGATCCGCAGACACGGCGAACCCGGCACCGGCACCGGCACCTGGAACACTTTGGTCGTGTTGTACGGCGGGAGCTTGTGCACTTGGATCGAGTGGGCCGCTGCGAAGTGGGCGACGAGCGCTGTTGGCGGGGCGGCGAAGTCGCAGCCGGGCTCCGTGCAAGCGCAAGGGGCGTGCGGGCATGCAATCTTGTGGTCGTGGACCTGGTGGTAGGCCACCAAGCTCCCGCAGCTGCTGTGGGGGCACTCAACCGTCGCCGCTGATACGACGGCGTCCATTGCCGGGTCCTGCTCGAATCCGCCGCGGGGTTCCACGCACCTATGGCACCGGTTCCCGGGAAGCTCGCTGAGGCAGCGGCCGCAGGCCAAATGATTACCCTTGCACTGCACAAATCAAAGTTCGTGGATTCCCATTTTTGCGGTAGTGAACCCACAAAAGAAACATCAATGGAGTGTGGGAGGGAAAGGGATCGACCTTGAAGACGGGGGGCTGGAGGGGCTGGGAGCAGAAAATGCAGTGAAGCACGGTGGAGTCCATCTTCAGGGTAACGGTGACAGTTTCCAACATTGCGAGCGCGCGAGGAGTATTGCCTATCGATGGCCTCTCTTATCTCCTAGCCTCGAGGCTGGAGTACTCTATTTAAGGGGATGGGAAGGGATTTTGCTTAAGACGAGGAAAACCCAATATAGTACCTCCATCTCAAAGCTTAAGGCTTATACGGAGTATTATTTTTAGAAAGTCAAATTATGTCAAAATTGACTAAGCATTTACCGAAAATCATGGTAGTTAAAAAAATGTGTATCTCCACCATCATACTATTTGAGACTATATTTGTGATGGTAATAGGCACAACTACATACACAAAAATTGACATCATCTGATTATTAGTTATTTGGACTGCGGGATGAACTTTTTGGAACTGTGCATTAAGCACCGGTAACCACTTAGGGCTTCTTTGATTCATAGGATTGACATAGGAGTTATGTTGGATTTGATTCCTATGGGAAAATTTCAATCCTACACCTTTCCTATTTCTACACTCTCCACATTCCTTTGAATCAAAGCAGCAGTGCTTCTTTGTTTTTTATAATAAGTGAAAGGACATCTAAAAAATAGGAGAAATGATCTGGAAGTGCACATAGTTTTATATAAATCAGATGGAGGGGTTACAATTACATATAGTTGGAGTATTCACTTCCGATTCACAAAAAAAAGGAGTATTCACTTCCACGCTGCATTATTATTAAGTATAAGTACTACTACAAACAGTTCAGCACAAATATGAAACGAGGAATCCATAAAAAAATAGCAGCCGTACGAACAATCAAGTACTTTTTCAGTAAATTTATCATTCCTCATGACAAATTGACAGTTTTTTCAACTACGCAAAGTAGCAGTAGCTACATCTGCTTGCATATGCGAATGTAGAAACGCAGCTCCTTGGACGATCCAGCACCAACGAGGTATGGCCCCGACACAACGAGGAACGACGTGAGCTCCTCAAACACGACAGCGCCCGGTGACGCGCTGCCAGAAGCATCGGCAGACATCTTCACGACATCCCGCCTGCAGTCCGATTTCGAGGACAGCGGCGGGCCGTGCGCCCAGATCTTCACCCTGTAGAGCGGCCACACGGATGTGGCCGAACTGACGCATACCAAAGACAAGACAATGGCCGGGCCGAGCGCGTCGATGTACAGGACGAACACGGAGCCGTCATCCCCTTCGACGACGAGCAGCTTGCACGGCGAGCACGGGTGCGTCATGGTCACCCGGAACTCTATGGACTTGCCATACTCTTACCTGTGCACCTGAATTGAGTGGGCCTCTGCGAGGTGAACGAGGAGCGCTGACGGTGGGGCGGCGAAGTCGCAGCCCTGCTCCGTGCAGTTGCACCGGCCGTGCGGGCACGCGATCTGGTGGCTTAGGGACTCGTGGTAGCTGACGATGACCCCGCAGCCGTCGTGGGAGCACATGACCTGCGCCGTTCCAGCGATGTTGTACGCGATGGCCTCCAAATTCGTAGCGTTTATTTCCATAGTGCCGTCCATCACCGCCAGTTGGTTGAATCCGGAGCCGCGCTACTCTTCTTCTGGCGCCGTTTACTTGGAACCTCGCCGACGGTGGCAGGCGGCAGGCCTCATACCACGCTGCAACTCCGATCAATATTAATTGATGGTAAAATGGATGTATCTACAACTATAATGTGTGTAGATGCATCTATATTACCATCAAATAATATGAATCGGAGGGAGTACAAGGAATGACAGTTTAGCACAAGTGACACCAGCAAATAAAAATCAATGGACTCTCAGAGGAAAAGGGGGCGACCTTGTTGAACTTGGGGCAAATCAATGGAGTCTGACAGACAAATGATGCGATATCTAAAGCCGGTTAGAGAGAGAGAGAGAGAGAGAGTGTGTTAAACTCGGGTTTTGCCCAGTTCTACAGATCAAGGGTTCAAAAAAAATCCAACTACGGGGTTCGAACAACACGATTCTAATCCAAGAATTTTTTCGACCTCATCCAAATGGCCTCAAACTATAGGATTAGTATCTAGTGCAGTATGTGTGAAAATGTATGCACTATGTGTGCTATAAATTGTATGTCTTTCAAATTTGAACCAAATTTGATTAAGTTTGAAATATTTGAAAAGGGGCTTTTGGCTTAAACGTTTGAAACCAAAACCACTTCTCTTCATGCATGCTTGACTTCATAAGACAGAGTTTAGCTAGGGTTCGGGGGTGGATACATGATTTTCCTGGTTTGAATATATGTCTAGACCTTGTTTATCAACTTAATTGAATGCTTACTATATGACATAAGAAGACTAGCTATGTGCCTTGGTTTTTCATTTTCTGATTTTTTTAAAAAATTATGCCCATTTGAATCTTGGTAAAATCCTAGGTTTGACCATGGTTTAAACAGGTTTAAATCATGGATATGAAAAAATAAGCATCTATCCTTCTTAGTCACCCCGAAATGTAGCTCTTGGGAGGGTTTTTGAAATTTCCATGTTTGAAACAAAAAAAATCACTTCTCTTCATGCATGCTTGATTTCATAAGACAGAGTTTAGGGTTAGGGGTGTAGATATATACATGATTTTCTAGTTTGAATATGTCTAGACCCTGTTTATCAACTTTAATGCTAACTATAGACATAAGAAGACCATGTGCTTTGGTTTTCATTTTTCTGTTTTTTTTGAATTTTATGCCCATATATTTGAATCTTGGTCAAATCCTAGGTTTAACCAAGATTTAAACAAGTTTAAAACATGAAAATTAAAAGGTAAGCCTGTATCCTTCTTAGTCACTCTAAAATGATGCTTTTGGGATGTTCTTGAAATTTCCATGTTTGAAACCCAAAACGACTTCTCTTCATGTAGACTTCATAAGATCGACAGGGGGTAGATACATGATTTGTCTGGTTTGGATATACCTAGACCTCGTTTATCAACTTGAATGCTTACGATATGACATATATAAGAAGACTATGTGCTTTTGTTTTTCATTTTTCTCGATTTTTTTGAATTTTGTGCCCACCCATTTGTATCTTGGTGAAATCCTAGGTTTGATAATGATTTAAACATGTTTAAAATATGAAAATGCAAATGTAAGCATGGATCCTTCTTAGTCACTCTAAAATGAAGCTTTTGGCCGGGAGGTTTTTGAAATTTCCATGTTTGAAACCCAAAACCACTTCTCTTCACATGCTTGACTTCATAAGAGAGAGTTAATTATTTTAGGGGTTAGGGGGTATAAATACATGATTTTTGTGGTTTGAATATGTATGGACCTTGTTTATCAACTTTAATGCTTACTATATGACATAAGAAAACTATTTGCTTTGGTTTTTCTTTTTTCAGATTTTTTTTCAATTTTGATGCCCATTTGAATGTTGTCAAATCCTAGGTTTGACCAAGATAATTTAAACAAGTTTAAAACATGAAAATGAAAAGGGAAGCATAGATCCTTCTTAGTCACTCTAAAATGAAGCTTTTGGGAGGTTTTTGAAATTTCCATGTTTGAAACCCAAAACCACTTCTCTTCACATGCTTGACTTCATAAGACAGAGTTTAGGGGTTAGGGGGTATAGCTACATGATTTGTCTGGTTTGAATATGTCTAGACCTTGTTTATCAACTTTAATGCTTACTATATGACATAAGAAAACTATTTGCTTTGGTTTTTCTTTTTGCTGATTTGTTTTTCAATTTTGATGCCCATTTGAATCTTGTCTAATCCTAGGTTTGACCAAGATAATTTAAACAAGTTTAAAACATGAAAATGAAAAGGGAAGCATGTATCCTTCTTAGTCACTCTAAACTCGGGTTTTGCCCAGTTCTACAGATCAAGGGTTCGAACAACACCATTCTAATCCAAGAATTTTTTCGACCTCATCCAAATGGCCTCAAGCTATAGGGTTAGCATGTAGTGCAGTTTGTGTGAAAATGTATGCACTATGTGTGCTATAACTTGTATGTCTTTCAAATTTGAACCAAATTTGAATAAGTTTGAAATATTTGAAAAGGGGCTTTTGGGAGGATTTTGAAATTTCCATGTTTGAAACCCAAAGCCACTTATCTTCATGCTTGACTTCATAAGACGGAGTTTAGGGGTTAGGGGGTAGATACATGATTTGTATGGTTTGATATGTCTAGACCTTGTTTATCAACTTTAATGCTTACTATATGACATAAGAAGACTATGTGATTTGGTTTTTCATTTTTCTGTGTTTTTATTTTTCTGCCCATTTGAATCTTGGTCAAATCCTAGGTTTCACCAAGATTTAGACAAGTTTAACACGTAAATGAGTTAACTTGGATTTCCTACCCTTGAATCCATAGGAAACTTTGTACTAATGCACTATAATAATCAATCGAGTTTTTACACCAACAGGTCTGTCACTTACGTGTGGTGCCCACGCTAGAGGTCCCACACTTCAGTGAGCACAAGTCACGTGCAATAGGTACGCAAACTCCCAGCCATCTTCTTTGTCAAGAGAAGACGCATCAGGATGCGTATTGGAAGTCTGTGGGTCCTTCTGGATCCTTCGGTTGTCCCTCTCACAAAAAAACAAATCTCCCTCATTCTCGGCCTCGCTCGACTCGCTCGCTCGCTCGCTCGCACCTCCTGCTCACTGGCAAACCCTGCACAAAAGTCAACATCATCACCCGAAAAAGGGGAGACACCATAATGCTCTCCCTTCTTCTCTCCTTCTGAGTGATCCCTCTTCCTCCGAGTTTCACTCGACGGGCAAACACCCATGTGCTGCATAGTAATAATAAAAAGGTAGTAGAAAAATCGATATACGAATCTATAATTAAATAGGTTAAACTCGGGTTTTGCCCAGTTCTACAGATCAAGGGTTCAAAAAAAATCCAACTACGGGGTTCGAACAACACGATTCTAATCCAAGAATTTTTTCGACCTCATCCAAATGGCCTCAAACTATAGGATTAGTATCTAGTGCAGTATGTGTGAAAATGTATGCACTATGTGTGCTATAAATTGTATGTCTTTCAAATTTGAACCAAATTTGATTAAGTTTGAAATATTTGAAAAGGGGCTTTTGGCTTAAACGTTTGAAACCAAAACCACTTCTCTTCATGCATGCTTGACTTCATAAGACAGAGTTTAGCTAGGGTTCGGGGGTAGATACATGATTTTCCTGGTTTGAATATATGTCTAGACCTTGTTTATCAACTTAATTGAATGCTTACTATATGACATAAGAAGACTATGTGCCTTGGTTTTTCATTTTCTGATTTTTTTAAAAAAATTATGCCCATTTGAATCTTGGTAAAATCCTAGGTTTGACCATGGTTTAAACAAGTTTAAATCATGGATATGAAAAAATAAGCATCTATCCTTCTTAGTCACCCCGAAATGTAGCTCTTGGGAGGGTTTTTGAAATTTCCATGTTTGAAACAAAAAAAATCACTTCTCTTCATGCATGCTTGACTTCATAAGACAGAGTTTAGGGTTAGGGGTGTATATATATACATGATTTTCTCGTTTGAATATGTCTAGACCCTGTTTATCAACTTAATGCTAACTATAGACATAAGAAGACCATGTGCTTTGGTTTTCATTTTTCTGTTTTTTTTTAATTTTATGCCCATATATTTGAATCTTGGTCAAATCCTAGGTTTAACCAAGATTTAAACAAGTTTAAAACATGAAAATTAAAAGGTAAGCCTGTATCCTTCTTAGTCACTCTAAAATGAAGCTTTTGGGATGTTCTTGAAATTTCCATGTTTGAAACCCAAAACGACTTCGATCTCTTCATGCTAGACTTCATAAGATCGACAGGGGGTAGATACATGATTTGTCTGGTTTGGATATACCTAGACCTCGTTTATCAACTCGAATGCTTACGATATGACATAAGAAAACTATTTGCTTTGGTTTTTCTTTTTGCTGATTTTTTTTCAATTTTGATGCCCATTTGAATCTTGTCTAATCCTAGGTTTGATCAAGATAATTTAAACAAGTTTAAAACATGAAAATGAAAAGGGAAGCATGTATCCTTCTTAGTCACTCTAAACTCGGGTTTTGCCCAGTTCTACAGATCAAGGGTTCAAAAAAATCCAACTACGGGGTTCGAACAACACGATTCTAATCCAAGAATTTTTTCGACCTCATCCAAATGGCCTCAAGCTATAGGGTTAGCATGTAGTGCAGTTTGTGTGAAAATGTATGCACTATGTGTGCTATAACTTGTATGTCTTTCAAATTTGAACCAAATTTGAAATATTTGAAAAGGGGCTTTTGGGAGGATTTTGAAATTTCCATGTTTGAAACCCAAAGCCACTTATCTTCACGCTTGACTTCATAAGACGGAGTTTAGGGGTTAGGGGGTAGATACATGATTTGTATGGTTTGATATGTCTAGACCTTGTTTATAAACTTTAATGATTACTATACGACATAAGAAGACTATGTGATTTGGTTTTTCATTTTTCTGTGTTTTTATTTTTCTGCCCATTTGAATCTTGGTCAAATCCTAGGTTTCACCAAGATTTAGACAAGTTTAACACGTAAATGAGTTAACTTGGATTTCCTACCCTTGAATCCATAGAAAACTTTGTTCTAATGCACTATAATAATCAATCAAGTTTTTACACCAACAGGTCTGTCACTTACGTGTGGTGCCCACGCTTGAGGTCCCACACTTCAGTGAGCACAAGTCACGTGCAATAGGTACGCAAACTCCCAGCCATCTTCTTTGTCAAGAGAAGACGCGTCAGGATGCGTATTGGAAGTCTGTGGGTCCTTCTGGATCCTTCGGTTGTCCCTCTCACAAAAAAAAACAAATCTCCCTCATTCTCGGCCTCGCTCGACTCGCTCGCTCGCTCGCTCGCACCTCCTGCTCACTGACAAACCCTGCACAAAAGTCAACATCATCACCCGAAAAAGGGGAGACACCATAATGCTCTCCCTTCTTCTCTCCTTCCGAGTGATCCCTCTTCCTCCGAGTTTCACTCGACGGGCAAACACCCATGTGCTGCATAGTAATAATAAAAAGGTATTAGAAAAATCGATATACGAATCTATAATTAAATAGGTTAAACTCGGGTTTTGCCCAGTTCTACAGATCAAGGGTTCAAAAAAAATCCAACTACGGGGTTCGAACAACACGATTCTAATCCAAGAATTTTTCGACCTCATCCAAATGGCCTAAAACTATAGGGTTAGTATCTAGTGCAGTATGTGTGAAAATGTATGCACTATGTGTGCTATAAATTGTATGTCTTTCAAATTTGAACCAAATTTGAATAAGTTTGAAATATTTGAAAAGGGGCTTTTGGCTTAAACGTTTGAAACCAAAACCACTTCTCTTCATGCATGCTTGACTTCATAAGACAGAGTTTAGCTGGGTTAGGGGTAGATACATGATTTTCCTGGTTTGAATATATGTCTAGACCTTGTTTATCAACTTAATTGAATGCTTACTATATGACATAAGAAGACTATGTGCCTTGGTTTTTCATTTTCTGATTTTTTTAAAAAAATTATGCCCATTTGAATCTTGGTAAAATCCTAGGTTTGACCATGGTTTAAACAAGTCTAAATCATGGATATGAAAAAATAAGCATCTATCCTTCTTAGTCACCCCGAAATGTAGCTCTTGGGAGGGTTTTTGAAATTTCCATGTTTGAAACAAAAAAAAATCACTTCTCTTCATGCATGCTTGACTTCATAAGACAGAGTTTAGGGTTAGGGGTGTAGATATATACATGATTTTCTAGTTTGAATATGTCTAGACCCTGTTTATCAACTTAATGCTAACTATAGACATAAGAAGACCATGTGCTTTGGTTTTCATTTTTCTGTTTTTTTTTATTTTATGCCCATATATTTGAATCTTGGTCAAATCCTAGGTTTAACCAAGATTTAAACAAGTTTAAAACATGAAAATTAAAAGTTAAGCATGTATCCTTCTTAGTCACTCTAAAATGAAGCTTTTGGGATGTTCTTGAAATTTCCATGTTTGAAACCCAAAACGACTTCGATCTCTTCATGCTAGACTTCATAAGATCGACAGGGGGTAGATACATGATTTGTCTGGTTTGGATATACCTAGACCTCGTTTATCAACTCGAATGCTTACGATATGACATAAGAAAACTATTTGCTTTGGTTTTTCTTTTTGCTGATTTTTTTTCAATTTTGATGCCCATTTGAATCTTGTCTAATCCTAGGTTTGATCAAGATAATTTAAACAAGTTTAAATCATGAATATGAAAAAATAAGCATCTATCCTTCTTAGTCACCCCAAAATGTAGCTCTTTGGAGGGTTTTTGAAATTTCCATGTTTGAAACAAAAAAACCACTTCTCTTCATGCATGCTTGACTTCATAAGACAGAGTTTAGGGTTAGGGGTGTAGATATATACATGATTTTCTAGTTTGAATATGTCTAGACCTGTTTATCAACTTTAATGCTAACTATAGACATAAGAAGACTATGTGCTTTGGTTTTTCATTTTTCTGTTTTTTTTGAATTTTATGCCCATATATTTGAATCTTGGTCAAATCCTAGGTTCAACCCAGATTTAAACAAGTTTAAAACATGGAAATTAAAAGTTAAGCATGTATCCTTCTTAGTCACTATAAAATGAAGCTTTTGGGAGGTTTTTGAAATTTCCATGTTTGAAACCCAAAACCACTTCTCTTCACATGCTTGACTTCATAAGACAGAGTTTAGGGGTTAGGGGGTATAGCTACATGATTTGTCTGGTTTGGATATGTCTAGACCTTGTTTATCAACTTTAATGCTTACTATATGACATAAGAAAACTATTTGCTTTGGTTTTTCTTTTTGCTGATTTTTTTTTCAATTTTGATGCCCATTTGAATCTTGTCTAATCCTAGGTTTGACCAAGATAATTTAAACAAGTTTAAAACATTAAAATGAAAAGGGAAGCATGTATCCTTCTTAGTCACTCTAAACTCGGGTTTTGCCCAGTTCTACAGATCAAGGGTTCAAAAAAATCCAACTACGGGGTTCGAACAACACGATTCTAATCCAAGAATTTTTTGACCTCATCCAAATGGCCTCAAGCTATAGGGTTAGCATGTAGTGCAGTTTGTGTGAAAATGTATGCACTATGTGTGTGCTATAACTTGTATGTCTTTCAAATTTGAACCAAATTTGAATAAGTTTGAAATATTTGAAAAGGGGCTTTTGGGAGGATTTTGAAATTTTCATGTTTGAAACCCAAAACCAATTCTCTTCATGCTTGACTTCATAAGACGGAGTTTAGGGGTTAGGGGGTAGATACATGATTTGTATGGTTTGATATGTCTAGACCTTGTTTATCAACTTTAATGCTTACTATATGACATAAGAAGACTATGTGATTTGGTTTTTCATTTTTCTGTGTTTTTATTTTTCTGCCCAGTTGAATCTTGGTCAAATCCTAGGTTTCACCAAGATTTAGACAGGTTTAACACGTAAATGAGTTAACTTGGATTTCCTACCCTTGAATCCATAGGAAACTTTGTTCTAATGCACTATAATAATCAATCGAGTTTTTACACCAACAGGTCTGTCACTTACGTGTGGTTCCCACGCTTGAGGTCCCACACTTCAGTGAGCACAAGTCACGTGCAATAGGTACGCAGACTCCCAACCATCTTCTTTGTCAAGAGAAGACGCATCAGGATGCGTATTGGAAGTCTGTGGGTCCTTCTGGATCCTTCGGTTGTCCCTCTCACAAAAAAAACAAATCTCCCTCATTCTCGGCCTCGCTCGACTCGCTCGCTCGCTCGCTCGCACCTCCTGCTCACTGACAAACCCTGCACAAAAGTCAACATCATCACCCGAAAAAGGGGAGACACCATAATGCTCTCCCTTCTTCTCTCCTTCCGAGTGATCCCTCTTCCTCCGAGTTTCACTCGACGGGCAAACACCCATGTGCTGCATAGTAATAATAAAAAGGTAGTAGAAAAATCGATATACGAATCTATAATTAAATAGGTTAAACTCGGGTTTTGCCCAGTTCTACAGATCAAGGGTTCAAAAAAAATCCAACTACGGGGTTCGAACAACACTATTCTAATCCAAGAATTTTTTCGACCTCATCCAAATGGCCTCAAACTATAGGGTTAGTATCTAGTGCAGTATGTGTGAAAATGTATGCACTATGTGTGCTATAAATTGTATGTCTTTCAAATTTGAACCAAATTTGATTAAGTTTGAAATATTTGAAAAGGGGCTTTTGGCTTAAACGTTTGAAACCAAAACCACTTCTCTTCATGCATGCTTGACTTCATAAGACAGAGTTTAGCTAGGGTTCGGGGGTAGATACATGATTTTCCTGGTTTGAATATATGTCTAGACCTTGTTTATCAACTTAATTGAATGCTTACTATATGACATAAGAAGACTATGTGCCTTGGTTTTTCATTTTCTGATTTTTTTAAAAAAATTATGCCCATTTGAATCTTGGTAAAATCATAGGTTTGACCATGGTTTAAACAAGTTTAAATCATGGATATGAAAAAATAAGCATCTATCCTTCTTAGTCACCCCGAAATGTAGCTCTTGGGAGGGTTTTTGAAATTTCCATGTTTGAAACAAAAAAATCACTTCTCTTCATGCATGCTTGACTTCATAAGACAAAGTTTAGGGTTAGGGGTGTAGATATATACATGATTTTCTAGTTTGAATATGTCTAGACCTGTTTATCAACTTTAATGCTAACTATAGACATAAGAAGACTATGTGCTTTGGTTTTTCATTTTTCTGTTTTTTTTTGAATTTTATGCCCATATATTTGAATCTTGGTCAAATCCTAGGTTCAACCAAGATTTAAACAAGTTTAAAACATGGAAATTAAAAGTTAAGTATGTATCCTTCTTAGTCACTCTAAAATGAAGCTTTTGGGATGTTCTTGAAATTTCCATGTTTGAAACCCAAAACGACTTCTCTTCATGCTAGACTTCATAAGATCGACGGGGGGTAGATACATGATTTGTCTGGTTTGGATATACCTAGACCTCATTTATCAACTCGAATGCTTACGATATGACATATATAAGAAGACTATGTGCTTTTGTTTTTCATTTTTCTGATTTTTTTTGAATTTTGTGCCCACCCATTTGTATCTTGGTCAAATCCTAGGTTTGATAATGATTTAAACAAGTTTAAAATATGAAAATGCAAATGTAAGCATGGATCCTTCTTAGTCACTCTAAAATGAAGCTTTTGGGAGGTTTTTGAAATTTCCATGTTTGAAACCCAAAACCACTTCTCTTCACATGCTTGACTTCATAAGACATAGTTCATTAATTTAGGGGTTAGGGGATATAGATACATGATTTGTGTGGTTTGAATATGTATGGACCTTGTTTATCAACTTCAATGCTTACTATATGACATACGAAAACTATTTGCTTTGGTTTTTATTTTTTCTGTTTTTTTTTTCAATTTTGATGCCCATTTGAATCTTGTCAAATCCTAGGTTTGACGACCAAGATAATTTAAACAAGTTTAAAACATGAAAATGAAAAGGGAAGCATGGATCCTTCTTAGTCACTCTAAAATGAAGCTTTTGGGATGTTCTTGAAATTTCCATGTTTGAAACCCAAAATGACTTCGATCTCTTCATGCTAGACTTCATAAGATCGACATGGGGTAGATACATGATTTGTCTGGGTTTGGATATACCTAGACCTCGTTTATCAACTTGAATGCTTACGATATGACATATATAAGAAGACTATGTGCTTTTGTTTTTCATTTTTCTGATTTTTTTGAATTTTCTGCCCACCCATTTGTATCTTGGTCAAATCCTAGGTTTGATAATGATTTAAACAAGTTTAAAATATGAAAATGCAAATGTAAGCATGGATCCTTCTTAGTCACTCTAAAATGAAGCTTTTGGGAGGTTTTTGAAATTTCCATGTTTGAAACCCAAAACCACTTCTCTTCACATGCTTGACTTCATAATTAAGACATAGTTAATTAATTTATGGGTTAGGGGGTATAGATACATGATTTGTGCGGTTTGAATATGTATGGACCTTGTTTATCAACTTCAATGCTTACTATATGACATAAGAAAACTATTTGCTTTTTTGGTTTTTTCTTTTTTCTGATTTTTTTTCAATTTTGATGCCCATTTGAATCTTGTCAAATCCTAGGTTTGACGACCAAGATAATTTAAACAAGTTTAAAACATGAAAATGAAAAGGGAAGCATGGATCCTTCTTAGTCACTCTAAAATGAAGCTTTTGGGAGGTTTTTGAAATTTCCATGTTTGAAACCCAAAACCACTTCTCTTCACATGCTTGACTTCATAAGACAGAGTTTAGGGGTTAGGGGGTATAGCTACATGATTTGTCTGGTTTGAATATGTCTAGACCTTGTTTATCAACTTTAATGCTTACTATATGACATAAGAAAACTATTTGCTTTGGTTTTTCTTTTTGCTGATTTTTTTTCAATTTTGATGCCCATTTGAATCTTGTCTAATCCTAGGTTTGATCAAGATAATTTAAACAAGTTTAAAACATGAAAATGAAAAGGGAAGCATGTATCCTTCTTAGTCACTCTAAACTCGGGTTTTGCCCAGTTCTACAGATCAAGGATTCAAAAAAATCCAACTACGGGGTTCGAACAACACGATTCTAATCCAAGAATTTTTTCGACCTCATCCAAATGGCCTCAAGCTATAGGGTTAGCATGTAGTGCAGTTTGTGTGAAAATGTATGCACTATGTGTGCTATAACTTGTATGTCTTTCAAATTTGAACCAAATTTGAAATATTTGAAAAGGGGCTTTTGGGAGGATTTTGAAATTTCCATGTTTGAAACCCAAAGCCACTTATCTTCATGCTTGACTTCATAAGACGGAGTTTAGGGGTTAGGGGTAGATACATGATTTGTATGGTTTGATATGTCTAGACCTTGTTTATCAACTTTAATGCTTACTATACGACATAAGAAGACTATGTGATTTGGTTTTTCATTTTTCTGTTTTTATTTTTCTGCCCATTTGAATCTTGGTCAAATCCTAGGTTTCACCAAGATTTAGACAAGTTTAACACGTAAATGAGTTAACTTGGATTTCCTACCCTTGAATCCATAGGAAACTTTGTTCTAATGCACTATAATAATCAATCGAGTTTTTACACCAACAGGTCTGTCACTTACGTGTGGTGCCCACGCTTGAGGTCCCACACTTGATGAGCACAAGTCACGTGCAATAGGTACGCAAACTCCCAGCCATCTTCTTTGTCAAGAGAAGACGCATCAGGATGCGTATTGGAAGTCTGTGGGTCCTTCTGGATCCTTCGGTTGTCCCTCTCACAAAAAAAACAAATCTCCCTCATTCTCGGCCTCGCTCGCTCGCTCGCTCGCACCTCCTGCTCACTGACAAACCCTGCACAAAAGTCAACATCATCACCCGAAAAAGGGGAGACACCATAATGCTCTCCCTTCTTCTCTCCTTCCGAGTGATCCCTCTTCCTCCGAGTTTCACTCGACGGGCAAACACCCATGTGCTGCATAGTAATAATAAAAAGGTAGTAGAAAAATCGATATACGAATCTATAATTAAATAGGTTAAACTCGGGTTTTGCCCACTTCTACAGATCAAGGGTTCAAAAAAAATCCAACTACGGGGTTCGAACAACACGATTCTAATCCAAGAATTTTTTCGACCTCATCCAAATGGCCTCAAATTATAGGGTTAGCATCTAGTGCAGTTTGTGTGAAAATGTATGCAATATGTGTGCTATAACTTGTATGTCTTTCAAATTTGAACCAAATTTGAATAAGTTTGAAATATTTGAAAAGGGGCTTTTGGGAGGTTTTTGAAATTTCCATGTTTGAAACCCAAAACCACTTCTCTTCATGCTTGACTTCATAAGACGGAGTTTAGGGGTTAGGGGGTATAGATACATGATTTGTCTGGTTTGAATATGTCTAGACCTTGTTTACCAACTTTAATGCTTACTATATAACATAAGAAAACTATTTGCTTTGGTTTTTCTTTTTGCTGATTTTTTTTTTAATTTTGATGCCCATTTGAATCTTGGTCAAATCCTAGGTTTGACCATGGTTTAAACAAGTTTAAATCATGAATATGAAAAAATAAAGCATCTATCCTTCTTAGTCACCCCAAAATGTAGCTCTTGGGAGGGTTTTTGAAATTTCCATGTTTGAAACAAAAAAACCACTTCTCTTCATGCATGCTTGACTTCATAAGACAGAGTTTAGGGTTAGGGGTGTAGATATATACATGATTTTCTAGTTTGAATATGTCTAGACCTGTTTATCAACTTTAATGCTAACTATAGACATAAGAAGACTATGTGCTTTGGTTTTTCATTTTTCTGTTTTTTTTGAATTTTATGCCCATATATTTGAATCTTGGTCAAATCCTAGGTTCAACCAAGATTTAAACAAGTTTAAAACATGGAAATTAAAAGTTAAGCATGTATCCTTCTTAGTCACTCTAAAATGAAGCTTTTGGGATGTTCTTGAAATTTCCATGTTTGAAACCCAAAACGACTTCTCTTCATGCTAGACTTCATAAGATCGACGGGGGGTAGATACATGATTTGTCTGGTTTGGATATACCTAGACCTCGTTTATCAACTCGAATGCTTACGATATGACATATATAAGAAGACTATGTGCTTTTGTTTTTCATTTTTATGATTTTTTTGAATTTTGTGCCCACCCATTTGTATCTTGGTCAAATCCTAGGTTTGATAATGATTTAAACAAGTTTAAAATATGAAAATGCAAATGTAAGCATGGATCCTTCTTAGTCACTCTAAAATGAAGCTTTTGGGAGGTTTTTGAAATTTCCATGTTTGAAACCCAAAACCACTTCTCTTCACATGCTTGACTTCATAAGACATAGTTCATTAATTTAGGGGTTAGGGGATATAGATACATGATTTGTGTGGTTTGAATATGTATGGACCTTGTTTATCAACTTCAATGCTTACTATATGACATACGAAAACTATTTGCTTTGGTTTTTATTTTTTCTGTTTTTTTTCAATTTTGATGCCCATTTGAATCTTGTCAAATCCTAGGTTTGATGACCAAGATAATTTAAACAAGTTTAAAACATGAAAATGAAAAGGGAAGCATGGATCCTTCTTAGTCACTCTAAAATGAAGCTTTTGGGATGTTCTTGAAATTTCCATGTTTGAAACCCAAAACGACTTCGATCTCTTCATGCTAGACTTCATAAGATCGACAGGGGGTAGATACATGATTTGTCTGGGTTTGGATATACCTAGACCTCGTTTATCAACTTGAATGCTTACGATATGACATATATAAGAAGACTATGTGCTTTTGTTTTTCATTTTTCTGATTTTTTTGAATTTTGTGCCCACCCATTTGTATCTTGGTCAAATCCTAGGTTTGATAATGATTTAAACAAGTTTAAAATATGAAAATGCAAATGTAAGCATGGATCCTTCTTAGTCACTCTAAAATGAAGCTTTTGGGAGGTTTTTGAAATTTCCATGTTTGAAACCCAAAACCACTTCTCTTCACATGCTTGACTTCATAATTAAGACATAGTTAATTAATTTAGGGGTTAGGGGGTATAGATACATGATTTGTGTGGTTTGAATATGTATGGACCTTGTTTATCAACTTCAATGCTTACTATATGACATAAGAAAACTATTTGCTTTTTTTGTTTTTTATTTTTTCTGATTTTTTTTCAATTTTGATGCCCATTTGAATCTTGTCAAATCCTAGGTTTGACGACCAAGATAATTTAAACAAGTTTAAAACATGAAAATGAAAAGGGAAGCATGGATCCTTCTTAGTCACTCTAAAATGAAGCTTTTGGGAGGTTTTTGAAATTTCCATGTTTGAAACCCAAAACCACTTCTCTTCCCATGCTTGACTTGATAAGACAGAGTTTAGGGGTTAGGGGGTATAGCTACATGATTTGTCTAGTTTGAATATGTCTAGACCTTGTTTATCAACTTTAATGCTTACTATATTACATAAGAAAACTATTTGCTTTGGTTTTTCTTTTTGCTGATTTTTTTTCAATTTTGATGCCCATTTGAATCTTGTCTAATCCTAGGTTTGATCAAGATAATTTAAACAAGTTTAAAACATGAAAATGAAAAGGGAAGCATGTATCCTTCTTAGTCACTCTAAACTCGGGTTTTGCCCAGTTCTACAGATCAAGGGTTCAAAAAAATCCAACTACGGGGTTCGAACAACACGATTCTAATCCAAGAATTTTTTCGACCTCATCCAAATGGCCTCAAGCTATAGGGTTAGCATGTAGTGCAGTTTGTGTGAAAATGTATGCACTATGTGTGCTATAACTTGTATGTCTTTCAAATTTGAACCAAATTTGAATAAGTTTGAAATATTTGAAAAGGGGCTTTTGGGAGGATTTTGAAATTTCCATGTTTGAAACCCAAAGCCACTTATCTTCATGCTTGACTTCATAAGACGGAGTTTAGGGGTTAGGGGGTAGATACATGATTTGTATGGTTTGATATGTCTAGACCTTGTTTATCAACTTTAATGCTTACTATACGACATAAGAAGACTATGTGATTTGGTTTTTCATTTTTCTATGTTTTTATTTTTCTGCCCATTTGAATCTTGGTCAAATCCTAGGTTTCACCAAGATTTAGACAAGTTTAACACGTAAATGAGTTAACTTGGATTTCCTACCCTTGAATCCATAGGAAACTTTGTTCTAATGCACTATAATAATCAATCGAGTTTTTACACCAACAGGTCTATCACTTACGTGTGGTGCCCACGCTTGAGGTCCCACACTTCAGTGAGCACAAGTCACGTGCAATAGGTACGCAAACTCCCAGCCATCTTCTTTGTCAAGAGAAGACGCATCAGGATGCGTATTGGAAGTCTGTGGGTCCTTCTGGATCCTTCGGTTGTCCCTCTCACAAAAAAAACAAATCTCCCTCATTCTCGGCCTCGCTCGACTCGCTCGCTCGCTCGCTCGCACCTCCTGCTCACTGACAAACCCTGCACAAAAGTCAACATCATCACCCGAAAAAGGGGAGACACCATAATGCTCTCCCTTCTTCTCTCCTTCCGAGTGATCCCTCTTCCTCCGAGTTTCACTCGACGGGCAAACACCCATGTGCTGCATAGTAATAATAAAAAGGTAGTAGAAAAATCGATATACGAATCTATAATTAAATAGGTTAAACTCGGGTTTTGCCCAGTTCTACAGATCAAGGGTTCAAAAAAATCCAACTATGGGGTTTGAACAACACGATTCTAATCCAAGAATTTTTTCGACCTCATCCAAATGGCCTCAAATTATAGGGTTAGCATCTAGTGCAGTTTGTGTGAAAATGTATGCAATATGTGTGCTATAACTTGTATGTCTTTCATATTTGAACCAAATTTGAATAAGTTTGAAATATTTGAAAAGGGGCTTTTGGGAGGTTTTTGAAATTTCCATGTTTGAAACCCAAAACCACTTCTCTTCATGCTTGACTTCATAAGACGGAGTTTAGGGGTTAGGGGGTATAGATACATGATTTGTCTGGTTTGAATATGTCTAGACCTTGTTTATCAACTTTAATGCTTACTATATAACATAAGAAAACTATTTGCTTTGGTTTTTCTTTTTGCTGATTTTTTTTTCAATTTTGATGCCCATTTGAATCTTGGTCAAATCCTAGGTTTGACCATGGTTTAAACAAGTTTAAATCATGAATATGAAAAAAATAAGCATCTATCCCAGAAACTCAATTCGGCTCCCGGGTGCGTATGATCCCTCTACCATAAAAATATATTTCCAAGTGTTAAAAAAGTTTGACAAAAAAATTTACATGTACATCTCCATAATATATGTGTATTCGTCAAGTTTCACGAAAAAATGATATTTTTTGTAGTATAAGCGAAAAAGAGAAAATTTATCTTGTGACAAGTCTTTGTTTCAGCACTGAATTTTGTCTTTTTTACACACGCCACATGACATGTCGATTTTTCATGAAACGACTTTGTGAGCGCGTAGCACATGAAGATGTACGTGCGAAATTTTTGTTTCAATTTTTTTTGACATTTTAAAATGTGTCTAACATGTATTTCAAAATAAAGGGAGCATATGCTCCCATGTGCCAAAACATCACTCCCCATCTATCCTTCTTAGTCACCCCAAAATGTAGCTCTTGGGAGGGTTTTTGAAATTTACATGTTTGAAACAAAAAAACGAATAAAAAAAATAAAAAACCAAATCACATAGTCTTCTTATGTCACAGAGTAAGCATTCAAGTTGATAAACACGATCTAGACATATTCAAACAAGGAAAATCATGTATCTACCCCTAACCCTAAACTCTCTCTTATGAAGTCAAGCATGAAGAGAAGTGGTTTTTGGGTTCAAGCATAGAAATTTTAAAAATACCAAGAGCTTCATTTTGAAGTGATTAAGAAGGATACGGGCTTACCTTTTCATATTCATGTTTTAAACTTGTTTAACTCTTGGTCAAACCTAGGATTTGACCAAGATTCAAATGGGCATAAAAAATCAAAGCACATAGTCTTCGATCTTATGTCCTATAGTAAGCATTCAAGTTGATAAACAAGATCTAGACATATTCGAACCAGAAAAATCATGCATCTACCCCTAATTAACCCTAAACTCTATCTTATGAAGTCAAGCATGCATGAAGAGAAGTGGTTTTTGGTTTCAAACATAGAACTTTTAAAAACCTCACAAGAGCTTCATTTTGGAGTGATTAAGAAGGATACAAGCTTACTTTTTCATATTCATGTTTTTAAACTTGGTTAACTCTTGGTCAAATTAACCTAGGATTTGACCAAAATTCATATGGGCATAAAAATTCAAAAAAATGAAAAATGAAAAACTAAAGCACATTGTCTTCTTATGTTATACAGTAAGCATTCAAAAGTTGATAATAAACGTACAAAGCTCGATCTAGACATATTCAAACTAGAAAATCATGTATCTACCCCTAACCCTAAACTCTGTCTTAATTATGAAGTCAAGCATGAAGAGAAGTGGTATTGGGTTTCAAACATGAAAATTCCAAAAACCTCCTGGCCACGAGCTCCATTTTGGAGTGACTAAGAAGGATCGATTTTACTTAGGTATGTAGTATTGTACATCACAAATGTGAAATGAAACAGATGATGTGAATCTCTATAAACCCTAAACCCTAATTATATTAAACCCCTAGACCCTAACACTAAACCTTGTATATATATAAACCATAAACCTATATATCACTACCAAAAAATGAGTCATGCGATTCAAATGTTTGGCATTGTTTTCTCGTAGCATGCAAAATGCTCTCACACACACTTCTGGGGAAGCGAGGCCTCAAACACATGGTGCAAAAAAATATGCAGGGTTCTTGTCTAAACATAGAAGTGTATATATGCCATGTTTATTTGGTACTGTTCATAGAGGTATTATGTAAACCACAAATGATATGACTATGCATGCTTTGTTTCGATCTTTTCTATCAATCCCCACAATAACTCATTAATTCGGCTTGTTTTAAAATTTAGCTAGGTCGAGCAATCTCACGATGCTCTCACCCTGCTTGTTTTAATTTGTTCTAGTAGGAGGGTGCGGTGCATGTGTTTGGCCATTATTATATAAAATGTACTTGGCTCGATCCACACATTCAGGCCACACACCCATGTATTTTTTAAATTATTTGTTTGATCTGTACTTCATCTACACACTGTGTCAAATTTGCATTTTATCGGATTTAGCCCAAGAAATTGTATATATATGGATGCACATTGAGATAATTCATGAAACCTTGGAAATGGTCATCCTGTCATGCATGTTTCCCCGCGAATGAAAACTTGATTGGTGGCAGACAAGCAAAAACACATTTATGGGTGACAACCCAAAATGCACATATTTTGCAAAGTATTCATGCGTGCATGATGAAAAGTTGCAAATATATACATAAAATTGGGCCATGATTCAAAAGTTTGGCATGGTTCTTGTGTAGTGGTACCAAGCTCACATGCATGTGGGAGGAAATTTAGCTGGACGGACTCCAACATGGTGCCAATCTACTTGAGGGTTCTTCTCTAAAACACTGGTATGGCATGTTTGGTATTTTCCCTAGATATATGTACTACAAAATGATGAATACTCCATGTTTTTAGATTGCCTTTTTTGAATCACGTGTGCCTTGATTTCAAATCTAGGTCAAATCACTGGGGGAGGGGATGAATGTGTTTCTTTTTTATGCATCGCTAGCTCGTATTTCCGAGTTTTTTCTGGGTCCCACAAATTCAGGGTAGCATCACCCCCCACCCCCACCCCCCAGTAAAAGTTTTAGGCGAGTAGTAGAATGGCATGACCAACTAGTTTCAAGTAAAAGTTTGAATATAACCAAAATATACCAATTGATTGATGAGTTAACTTGGCTTCATGGAAAAAATAATGTCTTGTAAATGAGATAACTTGGCTTTCCTACCCTTGGATCTATAGGAAACTATGGAGTACTAATACATTATAATAATCACCCAAGTACACCAACTGGTCTGTCACTTACGTGTGGTTCCCATGCGTGAGGTCCCACACTTCAGTGAGCACATGTCATGTGTCCACCAGTCTAGAGGCTCCCGTTAAAAGAAGAGCCCTCTATATTATTACTCGTATAAAGAAACATCAATCTCCATAAACATCAATCTCCCTTCTCAGTTCTCAGCTTCTCACTGCTCCCCCCTCGCTCGCGCCGCCGCCGCCACAACCCCCCGCGCCCCTTTCCGATCCCTCATCAGACCTTAGACTATGGAGTTGCCTGTGCCGAAGAAGCAGCCTCTGAAGCCGACGATCCAGTGTATCAACGACTGGTGCGGGAGGGAGATCCCTTACAACGAGGAAGACAAGCACATGATGGCGTGCCCGCACGGCTATTGCTTCTGCACGCACCCGGCCGCGACCCGCCGATTCGAAGGTACCGTTCATCCTACACCTCAGAGAAGCCCACTTGACCGCTGTGGATAGGTTCCCGTACGACGAGGACTTCGGATTTGTTCATCTGAAGGTGCCGGCACCGGGCTCGCCAAAACGACAGCTCATCGGCTACGGGACGGATGGCTGATACGTCTCCGACGTATCGATAATTTCTTATGTTCCATGCCACATTATTGATGTTATCTACATGTTTTATGCACACTTTATGTCATATTCGTGCATTTTCTGGAACTAACCTATTAACAAGATGCCGAAGTGCCGATTGTCGTTTTCTGTTTTTGGTTTCGTAAATCCTAGTAACGAAATATTCTCGGAATTGGACGAAATCAACGCCCAGGGCCTATTTTTCCACGAAGCTTCCAGAGTCCGAAGACGAAACGAAGTGGGGCCACAGTGGTGCCCAAACCCTAGGCGGCGCGGCCCCCCGGCCGCGCCGGCCTATGGTGTGGGGCCCTGTGCCCCCTCCCCGACTTGCCCTTCCGCCTACTTAAAGCCTCCGTGACGAAACCACCGCATCGAGAGCCACGATACGGAAAACCCATCGAGACGCCGCCACCGCCGATCCCATCTCGGGGAACCAGGAGATCGCCGCCGGCACCCTGCCGGAGAGGGGATTCATCTCCCGGAGGACTCTACGCCGCCATGGTCGCCTCCGGTGTGATGTGTGAGTAGTCTACCCCTGGACTATGGGTCCATAGCTGTAGCTAGATGGTTGTCTTCTCCCCATTGTGCTATCATTGTCGGATCTTGTGAGCTACCTAACATGATCAAGATCATCTATCTGTAATTCTATATGTTGCGTTTGTTGGGATCCGATGAATAGAGAATACTTGTTATGTTGATTATCAAAGTTATATCTATGTGTTGTTTATGATCTTGCATGCTCTCCGTTACTAGTAGATGCTCGGCCAAGTAGATGCTTGTAACTCCAAGAGGGAGTATTTATGCTCGATAGTGGGTTCATGCCTCGCATTGACACTGGGATGATGACACAAAGTTCTAAGGTTGTGTTGTGCTGTTGCCACTAGGGATAAAACATTGATGCTATGTCTAAGGATGTAGTTGTTGATTACATTACGCACCATACTTAATGCAATTGTCTGTTGCTTTGCAACTTAATACTGGAAGGGGTTCGGATGATAACCTGAAGGTGGACTTTTTAGGCATAGATGCAGTTGGATGGCGGTCTATGTACTTTGTCGTAATGCCCAATTAAATCTCACTATACTCATCATGATATGTATGTGCATGGTCATGCTCTCTTTATTTGTCAATTGCCCAACTGTAATTTGTTCACCCAACATGCTGTTTGTTTTATGGGAGAGACACCTCTAGTGAACTGTGGACCCCGGTCCAATTCTCTTTACTGAAATACAATCTACTGCAATACTGTTTTTATCGTTTTCTCGCAAACAATCATCTTCCACACAATACGGTTAATCCTTTGTTACAGCAAGCCGGTGAGATTGACAACCTCACTGTTTCGTTGGGGCAAAGTACTTTGGTTGTGTTGTGCAGGTTCCACGTTGGCGCCGGAATCCCTGGTGTTGCGCCGCACTACATCCCGCCGCCATCAACCTTCAACGTGCTTATTGGCTCCTCCTGGTTCGATAAACCTTGGTTTCTTTCTGAGGGAAAACTTGCTGCTGTGCGCATCATACCTTCCTCTTGGGGTTCCCAACGAACGTGTGAGTTACACGCCATCAAGCTAGATTTCTGGCGCCGTTGCCGGGGAGATCAAGACACGCTGCAAGGGGAGTCTCCACTTCTCAATCTCTTTACTTTGTTTTTGTCTTGCTTAGTTTTATTTACTACTTTGTTTGCTGCACTAAATCAAAATACAAAAAAATTAGTTGCTAGTTTTACTTTATTTGCTATCTTGTTTGCTATATCAAAAACAAAAAAACAAAAATTAGTTACTTGCATTTACTTTACCTAGTTTGCTTTATTTACTATTGCTAAAATGGCCAACCCTGAAAATACTAAGTTGCGTGACTTCACAACCACAAATAATAATGATTTCTTATGCACACCTATTGCTCCACCTGCTACTACAGCAGAATTCTTTGAAATTAAACCTGCTTTACTGAATCTTGTTATGCGAGAGCAATTTTCTGGTGTTAGTTCTGATGATGCTGCTGCCCATCTTAATAATTTTGTTGAACTATGTGAAATGCAAAAATATAAAGATGTAGATGGTGACATTATTAAACTAAAATTGTTCCCTTTCTCATTAAAAGGAAGAGCTAAAGATTGGTTGCTATCTCTGCCTAAGAATAGTATTGATTCATGGACTAAATGCAAGGATGCTTTTATTGGTAGATATTATCCCCCTGCTAAAATTATATCTTTGAGGAGTAGCATAATGAATTTTAAACAATTAGATACTGAACATGTTGCTCAATCTTGGGAAAGAATGAAATCTTTGGTTAAAAATTGCCCAACCCATGGACTGACTACTTGGATGATCATCCAAACCTTCTATGCAGGACTAAATTTTTCTTCACGGAATTTATTAGATTCAGCTGCTGGAGGTACCTTTATGTCCATCACTCTTGGTGAAGCAACAAAGCTTCTTGATAATATGATGATCAACTACTCTGAATGGCACACGGAAAGAGCTCCACAAGGTAAGAAGGTAAATTCTGTCGAAGAAACCTCTTCCTTGAGTGATAAGATTGATGCTATTATGTCTATGCTTGTGAATGATAGGACTAATGTTGATCCTAATAATGTTCCGTTAGCTTCATTGGTTGCACAAGAAGAACATGTTGATGTGAACTTCATTAAAAATAGTAATTTCAACAACAATGCTTACCGGAACAATTCTAGTAACAACTATAGGCCATATCCTTATAATAATGGCAACGGCTATGGTAATTCTTATGGGAATTCTTACAACAATAATAGGAATTCATCCCCTGGACTTGAAGCCATGCTTAAAGAATTTATTAGTACACAAACTACTTTTAACAAATCTGTTGAAGAAAAGCTTGGGAAAATTGATATACTTGCTTCTAAAGTCGATAGTCTTCTTCTTGATGTTGATCTTTTGAAATCGACAGTTATGCCTAATGAGAATCATCATAATAAAATTGTTACTACAGCAAATGCCATTCAAGTTAGAATTAATGAGAATATAAGATTAATGGCTGAACTGCGTGCTAGGTGGGATAGAGAAGAAAATGAAAAACTAGCTAAAGAGAAGAATGTAGCTAAAGTTTGGACTATTACCACCACTAGTAATGCTAATGCTACACATGTTGCTGCACCTCCTACTAATACTAATAAAAGAATTGGTGTTAGCAATGTTTCCACTTCTAATGCAAAGCGAGAAACTGCCCGAAACCGCTAAAACTCGAAATCGCTGTGATAAAGCTGCTGAAATTTTTTCCAACATTGGGGATGATGATCCCATTGCTTTAGATTATAATGGTTTGAATTTTGATGATTGCCACATCTCTGAAGTTATAAAGTTCTTACAAAAACTTGCTAAAAGTCCTAATGCTAGTGCTATAAATTTGGCTTTTACACATCATATTACAAATGCTCTCATAAAAGCTAGAGAAGAGAAACTAGAGCGCGAAGCCTCTATTCCTAGAAAGCTAGAGGATGGTTGGGAGCCCATCATTAAAATGAAGGTTAAAGATTTTGATTGTAATGCTTTATGTGATCTTGGTGCAAGTATTTCTGTTATGCCTAAGAAAATTTATAATATGCTTGACTTGCCACCGCTGAAAAATTGTTATTTGGATGTTAATCTTGCTGATCATTCTACAAAGAAACCTTTGGGTAAAGTTGATAATGTTCGCATTACCGTTAACAATAACCTTGTCCCCGTTGACTTTGTTGTCTTGGATATTGAATGCAATGCATCTTGTCCCATTATATTGGGAAGACCTTTTCTTCGAACTGTTGGTGCTATCATTGATATGAAGGAAGGTAATATAAAATATCAATTTCCTCTCAAGAAAGGTATGGAACACTTCCCTAGAAAGAGAATGAAGGTACCTTTTGATTCTATTATGAGAACCAATTATGATGTTGACACTTCGTCTCTTGATAATACTTGATACACACTTTCTGCGCCTAGCTGAAAGGCGTTAAAGAAAAGCGCTTATGGGAGACAACCCATGTTTTTACCTACAGTACTTTGTTTTTATTTTGTGTCTTGGAAGTTGTTTACTACTGTAGCAACCTCTCCTTATCTTAGTTTTGTGTTTTGTTGTGCCAAGTTAAGCCGTTGATAGAAAAGTAAGTACTAGATTTGGATTACTGCACAGTTCCAGATTTATTTGCTGTCACGAATCTGGGTCTACCTCCCTGTAGGTAGCTCAGAAAATTAAGCCAATTTACGTGCATGATCCCCAGATATGTACGCAACTTTCATTCAATTTGAGCATTTTCATTTGAGCAAGTCTGGTGCCATTTTAAAATTCGTCAATACGAACTGTTCTGTTTTGACAGATTCTGCCTTTTATTTCGCATTGCCTCTTTTGCTATGTTGGATGAATTTCTTTGATCCACTAATGTCCAGTAGCATTATGCAATATCCAGAAGTGTTAAGAATGATTGTGTCACCTCTGAATATGTTAATTTTTATTGTGCACTAACCCTCTAATAAGTTGTTTTGAGTTTGGTGTGGAGGAAGTTTTCAAGGATCAAGAGAGGAGTATGATGCAACATGATCAAGGAGAGTGAAAGCTCTAAGCTTGGGGATGCCCCGGTGGTTCACCCCAGCATATATCAAGAAGACTCAAGCGTCTAAGCTTGGGGATGCCCAAGGCATCCCCTTCTTCATCGACAACATTATCAGGTTTCTCCCCTGAAACTATATTTTTATTCCATCACATCTTATCTGCTTTGCTTGGAGCGTCGGTTTGTTTTTGTTTTTTTTTGTTTTGTTTGAATAAAATGGATCCTAGCATTCACTTTGTGGGAGAGAGACACGCTCCGCTGTAGCATATGGACAAGTATGTCCTTGGTTTCTACTCATAGTATTCATGGCGAAGTTTCTCCTTCGTTAAATTGTTATATGGTTGGAATTGGAAAATGATACATGTAGTAATTGCTATAAATGTCTTGGGTAATGTGATACTTGGCAATTGTTGTGCTCATGATTAAGCTCTTGCATCATATGCTTTGCACCTATTAATGAAGAAATACATAGAGCATGCTAAAATTTGGTTTGCATATTTGGTTTCTCTAAGGTCTAGATAATTTCTAGTATTGAGTTTGAACAACAAGGAAGACGGTGTAGAGTCTTATAATGTTTTCAATATGTCTTTTATGTGAGTTTTGCTGCACCGGTTCATCCTTGTGTTTGTTTCAAATAAGCCTTGCTAGCCTAAACCTTGTATCGAGAGGGAATACTTCTCATGCATCCAAAATACTTGAGCCAACCACTATGCCATTTGTGTCCACCATACCTACCTACTACATGGTATTTCTCCGCCATTCCAAAGTAAATTGCTTGAGTGCTACCTTTAAAATTCCATCATTCACCTTTGCAATATATAGCTCATGGGACAAATAGCTTAAAAACTATTGTGGTATTGAATATGTACTTATGCACTTTATCTCTTATTAAGTTGCTTGTTGTGCGATAACCATGTTCACTGGGGACGCCATCAACTACTCTTTGTTGAATTTCATGTGAGTTGCTATGCATGTTCGTCTTGTCTGAAGTAAGAGAGATCTACCACCTTATGGTTAAGCATGCATATTGTTAGAGAAGCACATTGGGCCGCTAACTAAAGCCATGATCCATGGTGGAAGTTTCAGTTTTGGACAAATATCCTCAATCTCAAATGAGAAAATTATTAATTGTTGTTACATGCTTATGCATAAAAGAGGAGTCCATTATCTGTTGTCTATGTTGTCCCGGTATGGATGTCTAAGTTGAAGAATAATCAATAGCGAGAAATCCAATGCGAGCTTTCTCCTTAGACCTTTGTACAAAGTGCGGCATAGAGGTACCCCTTTGTGACACTTGGTCAAAACATGTGCATTGTGATGATCCGGTAGTCCAAGCTAATTAGGACAAGGTGCGGGCACTATTAGTACACTATGCATGAGGCTTGCAACTTGTAAGATATAATTTACATGATACATATGCTTTATTACTACCGTTGACAAAATTGTTTCATGTTTTCAAAATCAAAGCTCTAGCACAAATATAGCAATCGATGCTTTTCCTCTATGGAGGACCATTCTTTTACTTTCAATGTTGAGTCAGTTCACCTATTTCTCTCCACCTCAAGAAGCAAACAC
Source organism: Lolium perenne (assembly GCF_019359855.2). NCBI lineage: Eukaryota > Viridiplantae > Streptophyta > Magnoliopsida > Poales > Poaceae > Lolium > Lolium perenne. The sequence continues at coordinate 98,384,156 of NC_067247.2, forward strand.
TTGTGTGAACTGTGCATTGATTCCTACATACTTGCTTATTGCACTTATTATATTACTCTATGTTGACAATATCCATGAGATATACATGTTACAAGTTGAAAGCAACCGCTGAAACTTAATCTTCTTTTGTGTTGCTTCAATGCTTTTACTTTGAATTATTGCTTTATGAGTTAACTCTTATGCAAGACTTATTGATGCTTGTCTTGAAGTGCTATTCATGAAAAGTCTTTGCTATATGATTCACTTGTTTACTCATGTCATATACATTGTTTTGATCGCTGCATTCACTACATATGCTTTACAAATAGTATGATCAAGGTTATGATGGCATGTCACTCCAGAAATTATCTGTGTTATCGTTTTACCCGCTCGGGACGAGCAGAACTCAGCTTGGGGATGCTGATACGTCTCCGACGGATCGATAATTTCTTATGTGCCATGCCACATTATTGATGTTATCTACAAGTTTTATGCACACTTTATGTCATATTCGTGCATTTTCCGGAACTAACCTATTAACAAGATGCCGAAGTGCCATTTGTTTTCTGCTGTTTTTGGTTTCGTAAATCCTAGTAACGAAATATTCTCGGAATTGGACGAAATCAACGCCTGTGGGCCTATTTTTCCACGAAGCTTCCGTAAGTCCGAAGACGAAACGAAGTGGGGCCACAGTGGTGCCCAAACCCTAGGGCGGCGCGTTCCCCCTGGCCGCGCCGGCCTATGGTGTGGGGCCCCGTGCCCCCTCCCGACTTGCCCTTCCGCCTACTTAAAGCCTCCGTGACGAAACCCCCGCATCCGAGAGCCACGATACGGAAAACCCATCGAGACGCCGCCACCGCCGATCCCATCTCGGGGATCCAGAGATCGCCTCCGCACCCGCCGAGAGGGGATTCATCTCCTGAGGACTCTACGCCGCCATGGTCGCCTCCGGTGTGATGTGTGAGTAGTCTACCCCTGGACTATGGGTCCATAGCTGTAGCTAGATGGTTGTCTTCTCCCATTGTGCTATCATTGTCGGATCTTGTGAGCTGCCTAACATGATCAAGATCATCTATCTGTAATTCTATATGTTGCGTTTGTTGGGATCCGATGAATAGAGAATACTTGTTATGTTGATTATCAAAGTTATATCTATGTGTTGTTTATGATCTTGCATGCTCTCCGTTACTAGTAGATGCTCTGGCCAAGTAGATGCTTGTAACTCCAAGAGGGAGTATTTATGCTCGATAGTGGGTTCATGCCTCGCATTAACACCGGGACAAAGGATGTAAAGTTCTAAGGTTGTGTTGTGCTGTTGCCACTAGGGATAAAACATTGATGCTATGTCTAAGGATGTAGTTGTTGATTACATTACGCACCATACTTAATGCAATTGTCTCGTTGCTTTTGCAACTTAATACCGGAAGGGGTTCGGATGATAACCTGAAGGTGGACTTTTTAGGCATAGATGCAGTTGGATGGCGGTCTATGTACTTTGTCGTAATGCCCAATTAAATCTCACTATACTCATCATGATATGTATGTGCATGGTCATGCTCTCTTTATTTGTCAATTGCCCAACTGTAATTTGTTCACCCAACATGCTGTTTGTCTTATGGGAGAGACACCTCTAGTGAACTGTGGACCCCGGTCCAATTCTCTTTACTGAAATACAATCTACTGCAATCGTTTTTACTATTTTCTGCAAACAATCATCTTCCACACAATACGGTTAATCCTTTGTTACAGCAAGCCGGTGAGATTGACAACCTCACTGTTTCGTTGGGGCAAAGTACTTTGGTTGTGTTGTGCAGGTTCCACGTTGGCGCCGGAATCCCTGGTGTTGCGCCGCACTACATCCCGCCGCCATCAACCTTCAACGTGCTTCTTGGCTCCTCCTGGTTCGATAAACCTTGGTTTCTTTCTGAGGGAAAACTTGCTGCTGTGCGCATCATACCTTCCTCTTGGGGTTCCCAACGAACGTGTGAGTTACACGCCATCAATGGCGCAGTGTTCGCCTTGCACATCCACCCTTGCGGCATGGACACCGCGGTATCCTTCGTGTGCGTCAGGCCGGCGGCGTGCAACTTGCCCCGGTATAGGGTGACAATGTGGGCGAACGGCCCGCCGATGCCGGGGCCGCGTAAGCTTACCGGGGAACACTTGTTTGACGTGGTGAAGGCGGTATTAGAGCCGACGAGCAGCCCGACTCCGGGCACAGTTTCTTTGGAAGATGTCACTTCCTTCCTCTCGGTGCCGCCGCGGTACCTGTGCGGCAATGAATCATCGAAGCAGCTGACTATCTATTTGCGCATCGATAAGGAGTGAGTGAACATAACACTACCCTCAATCTTATTGGGACGATGCTAATGCGGATTTAAGTAATGCTGAATTAATTTGTTTTTCTTGTGACAGGGCGATTAGCAAGGAGAAGAGGATCTCCGTGCACAGCTAGCGACCTATATCTCGGCGTCCACCAAGTGTCCCTGAGTAGGAGATCTTGTTCTGCCTCTTCTTTTGATGTTTATATTGCTTCATCACCGTAAAAGGAAGGGTGTGTCCTGGGCTTCGCTTCAAAGTACTCAAGACAAGGACTAAAAGAGACGTTTTGTCGATGGTTCTTGTCAGACGGCCGTAGTGTTGGAGGTGGTCATCTACTTCGGTGGGGAAGGACTACTTAGACCTTTATCTAAAAATGTTGAGGGATTGGATGTATTTTATGTTTACCATGAATTAGTCTATGTAATATGTAACCCAATTCGCCGATTAATGCAACTCTGGATCCTTCACTGTCATACGACTACTAAAACAAAATAAATAAATAGGCATTTTAAGTTTAATGCACATTTAATCAAGCCACATAATGTTAGCGTACTTGTAAGCAATCAAGTTTACTATTGTTGGCATGTGTGGTACAATTTCATGGGGCAATACCCAATCTAGCTTGTTCAATTACATTACATGAAGTAATTAAAATATGGATGCCTAGAATTATTCACTTCCGTACATTGCGATGGCTTATAGCAATTTCTATGACCAATCTACATCACAAATCTAGTTCAAATTTGATCTATTTTTATGAACAAAATTGGAAACTCTACTTGGCATTTTCGTTTACTATGATCAGATTCACATATGTAGTGATTCATTTTCTTTTCAAATCGCCATACCATTTCCTCGTGAACTCTTCATCTTTTTTGGTTTTAATGAATTTCCTTTGGTTGCATTCAATTTGCTTCAAATTCACCGGCTTCACCATTCGTACAAATTGTTCATCTTTTCTTTGTATTTTTTTCATGCATGAAGCATAACACCTTACCATGGTAAAATCTGCATATTTTCTACCAAAACTCGTGCCGAACTTTAAAGAACATGCAATTTTAAATTGACTAAAATTGGTTAAAACCCAACATAAGTCCACATATATTACAAACTCGAGAAATAATCAACATATATATCACCTAAATGGTCATCTTATGAAGTATGCCATGTTTCGAAATTGTTACCTTGAAAATTTGGCCCTTCTCTCAGGCAGCCACTTCACAATAAAGCTCACATAAAGCTCTTATTTTACACTAATAAAGTAGAATGTATTTTTGTGTGAAATGAAGTTGAATAAAATATATGTGAACGGTAAGATGCACATTGCTGCCAATATTTGGGATAATTATTAGTAAGTTCATACTAATATACAATGCAATCAACATGACCACACATGTGTAAGCAAGAAAATAAATCTTTCTTAAATTACCTTAAGGTTGTAAGTTTGTTATTTGTATAGCAATTTTATCTCATACGATGACTCAAGCTAGCACATTTTTTTTGAATTTGCTTCAATATTCTAGGACCCACCACATTCGTAAAATGGTAGTGCCAATTTTACGTATCGTAGTGCACAAAAGACACACACACACACACACACACACACACACGCACGCACACATATGCTCACTTATTTCAATATTTAAACTATATTTTCTTCATTCAAATTTTCCGACCTGGCAATTTGAACATGTAGTTGAATTTTGAGTAAAACCGCTCATACATCAAACATGAATCCAAATAAGGTACAATTCGAGAAAATCTACACATCACATTTTGGCCAATATACATTGTATAATGCTTGTGAAAATGTAGACTATGAAATAGTCAACGCCACCTTTTTAGGTCATGAATGTCTTGGGCATCGATCAAAGTCTGGTAGGATGGTGAGGCATGAGTTACGAACATCCTTCTTCTCCTCTCACCCCCATTTGAGAGAGAGAGAGAGTGTGTGTGGGGGGGGGGGAGGGGGGGTGGGGTAGAAAGCCATGTTAATAAATTAACTCATACATGAAAGCAAGAAATCAAACTTGATTTATATAAATCACTCTTAGGATTATAGTTTGTTATTTTTATACCATCTATATCTCATATGACGACACAAGCTAGTCCACATTTTTAATTTCATTGAAGTTCTTTTTGTTGCACTCAAATTACTTCAACTTTTAGGACCCACCATCCGTACAAGGGTAATGGAAATTTCTATGATCTTAGTGCAAGGCTTCACACAGAGACACTCAAAGTATTTCAATATTTTAAAATTCATTTTCTTCCCTCAAAATTGCCGACCGTCCATTCGTAACATGTAGTTCAATTTTGAGTAACATCACACATATGTCAAACATCAATCTATTTTTTTTTGATATTTCGAGAAAATCTTCATATCCCATTTTTGGCCATCATATAAGGTGTACTGCGTGTGAAAACATAGACAGTGAAACTTTCAGCGTCACCTTTTTTAGGGCCCTTTTGTTGTGGTTTTTTTTGGCTTTTTGGCTTTGGCAAAAGCCAAAAAAAGCACCCAAAAAAAGCACCTAAATAGGTGCTTTTTTGGATTTTGGATTTTGGAAGCCAAAAACAAAGATCCTATTTTTTTGGCTTCCAAAATCCAAAAGCCAAAAAAGCACCTAGCTTTTGCCAAAGCCAAAAAGCCAAAAAAAGCCACAACAAAAGGGCCCTTAGCCAAGCTGGTGGGACGGTGAGGCCCGAATTAATAAAGCCACCACCATCCTTCTTCTCCACTCGCCCCTCCCCTCCCCTCCCCATCAATATCCTCTTCAAAGCAGATTAAAGAGGATGGAGTGCCCCCACGACGGGTGCGGGAGCGTGGTCGCCTACAACGAGCTCCACGACCACGAGCTCGCGTGCCCGCACGACCCGTGCGACTGCACAGAGGCCGGCTGCGACTTCTCCGCCTCGCCAGCAGCGCTCATCGCCCACCTCAGAGAAATCCATTCGATTTGTGTGGACATGATCCCGTACGGCACCGCGATGGCGTTCATCACGGTACTGGCACCGCCAGAGCCAAGACGTCCGGTCATCTTCTACGGGAACGATGGTACCGTGTTCGTCTGGCACACATATACGCAAGTCCAGCCGAAAAATGGATGCGTGCTGGCCAGCCTATCCGTTGAGTGCGTTAGGTCGGCGGCGTGCGTGTGGCCGGAGTACAAGGTGAGTATGTCGTCGCACGGCAAGCCATTACTTAATCGCTCTGAGATTGGTTTAATGCTCCCCAACTATACGGCCACTATTCTGGCGAACAGCACGACCACGCCGGGCGCCGCCAAATGGTCGGAACTAGAGCGATCGTTGCAATGGTATCAACCATGCACGGAGCTGACTATCTGGGTTCGCATCGACAGGTGATACATGCGCCTATCTTAATCTTCGTGTTTATCTAATTGAAATTGCGGTTTATGCAGTACTGAATTAATTAATTTTTGTTGTCAGAAAGTTCTCGTCGGATGGAAGTTCCTATTCGGAGCGGCGGGTTTAGGTTGCCATCTATGGGCTTTTTTCATTCAGAGGATTCACCAGGGCGGCCCTAACGACGATATATGATCTTATTTGGCGGAGAGGGACTTGCTTGCGTTTCCTATCTTCAGTTAGGGCCCTTTATGTAAACACTAAGCGCTTGATTGTATTCTGTGTTTATGTTCACATACTCTATGGTGTAAAATACTATGGAATCCCATGTCCGATTAAATGCACCTCTGGACCCGCTGTGCATTTCCCTTGTTATCTTTTCTTTTTACACATACCGTAACCATTGTTCAACGCGCAGTCCATCGGCTTGGGTGCTAGATGCTTCCTCGGGAAGGTACCCTATCTTGCCCATTTGAGAACACACGTCCCTATAATTGCTCGTAAGCCCCGCGAGGGCACGATGGTCTTTTCGGGTGTATGTAAGATTTTAGCCTTGACCAGCCCTCCGCCCTTCTTCTCTTCTCGTTCGTCGGTAGCTAGTAACTAGCCTTCACCAGCCCTCCACCCTAACTACTGAGTAGTAAAGTACTACGTACCTCGCAAGCCATGGCTCCATTGAGCCGGGCGGCAGGATATCCTAGGGAAGACGATGAGGACTAGGACCGCCGAGAAAAACTCATCTAGCCAGCTAGCGCGTCGTTGTATGGCCACTTATGATCGCCTGAGCATTCTCGCAGAGCAGTCTATCCTCTATTCGATGGAGAGCGAGCCGCTGGGCGAGGGTTCGTCCGGTAGGTTTCTAGTGGCGTGTCCTCCGCTTCATTCTTATTTTCTAATAACTGTTTTTTCCATTTATTTACATCTCACAGGCCGGCGGTTCAAACGTCTACCCGGTAACCCCCACGACGGTGGCGCCCAAGTCCGGTCGTCTAAGCCGAGTTCGGCCCCGTTTCACGGCCAAGCCAGGTAGGCTGTATGCCTCTATCCACTTTTTATTTATACTCCCTCCAATCCATTTTAATAGACTCAGATTTAGTACTCCCTCCGATCCATTTTATTTGACTCAAATTTAGTACAACTTTGTACTAAATCCGAGTCAACTAAAAGGGATCATAGGGAGAATACAACTTTACTAAATCCGTTTTACTACTACTACTAAAAGGGATAGGATGGAGTAGTTTATGTAATCACGGCTTTCCTTTTAATTATGTGTTGATGAACACTGTGATATTTGTGGAGAGTCCAAGTGATGTCCATTCCCGTATCAAGATCTCGTGCTAGAAATTAGTAGTACTCCTATTTTTTGCGTGTAATTACTCATATATGAATTGGTTGGATTCTTTTTTGTTCCATACAATGATCGTGCCAGCAAATGGAGGTGAACATGGCCCACATAGGCAGCCACCGGGGAATGAACTCTCCCTCACCCTGCAGTTTGAGCCTGCTTCACGTAGATTTGGCGTCCGAGAACAAGATCTGCCATAATCTTCAAAGAAGGCATCAATACCTTTACCGCCGAGCTCGACAGCTTAATGAGCAGAACCGCGTTTGTGTGGAACCGCATAACCGTAGCGTCACATTGATGAATGATGATGATGCAAACACCACCATCAAGGGCGAGGGTTCGTCCGGTAAGTTTCTAGCGGGGTGTCCTTCACTTGATTCTTATTTTCTAACCGTTTTTACATTTATTTACATCTCACAGTGGCCGGCGGTTCAAATGTCTCCCGGTAACCACAACGACGGTGGCGCCCTAAGTCCGGCCGTCCGAAGCTAAGTTCGGCCCCGTTTCCCGGCCAAGCTAGGTAGGCTGTATGCCTCTCGTCCACTTGTTTTTTTATAGTTTATGTAATCACCGCTTTCCGATTATTATGTGTTGATGAACCCCGTGGTATTTGTGGAGCCTCCGAGTGTTGTCCATTCCTTTATCAATATCCATGCTAGAAATTAGTAGTCCTATTGTTTGCGGGTAATTAATACTCATATATGAATGGGTTGATTTCTTTTTTTCATACAATGATTGTTGTAGCAAAAGGAGGAGAACAAGGCCCACATAGGCAGCCACTGGAGAATGAACACTCCCTCACCCCCGGAGTGTGATCGTCTTCACAGAGTTTTGGCGCTCGAGAAGGAGATCTCCTTTTATCTTGCGCAATGCGTCGACATGCTTAAGCAGCAGAACGCCATCGGGTGGAACCGAACAACAAGAGCGTCACATAGATGGATACTGGAAGCAACCTCATCAAGTATCTCATGGAATGAAGTTGAAATTAAAGCTCAAGAGGCAGATCTCGAGGGTGCTAATGCGCGGACAAACCGCCGTCCTTAAGGCGATTATCAAGGAGAAGGAGGATCTCCGTGCACGCCTAGCGACCTATATCTCGCGTCCACCAAGAGCGTCCCCGAGTAGGAGATCTTGTTCGCTAGTTAACTCGCTTCATCACCTTAATATCGCCATGTGCTCGTAAACCGCTAGTTAACTTTCTGTTGGTATGTTGCACATTTGATCTGAACTTTGTGTTTTGCAATGCACAATTGATCAACTACTAGTAAGTGTATATTAAAATGGCGGGATACTCTTTTTAGCGGCGAAATTTTTCCATTTGTTGCTATTGTAGCGAATCTAAGCCCTTCAGAATCTTCCCTATCGTCAAGAAAACTTTCCAAAAACATAAGCATTTTGGAGGGAAACCTTGATGATATAGGCTATGAGGATGATCCTGGGTTGTGGTTCTTAGCGTGATTCGTAGATGGCAATATGCTTCTTGTTCATACCCGAGGCTTTACCGAGGCTGCAAGATGTTCTCTAAGGACACCGTCGCTATGTTCATATAAGCTAGGGAAGAGATTACTGGTCTTGGAGCATATTGTCTTTTCGTGGGATTGAATTATCCGCTCACATTGCAGTAAATCATGCATATTTCGATTTATATTTTGGTGGAGTTTCATTCGATTTGAATCATAGGTTTGTGAGAAAATATATATTTAGTTTAAACTAGTGCTCGAATATGTAAGAAGCTATTTAATCACAAGCTAGTCATCCGAATGGGATGAAATATTCATAGATTTTAAAATAAGGCATCTACATATTACTGGATTTTTTTCAAAATTTTCTGAATAGTTTTTTCTTTTTTAGCTTCGAAATAACAGATAGTTTGGAACGTTGGATCTCGAATGATGGTAGATGGTGGCACCTAGTCACAATGAGACTTGGAAGCATCAAGTCACTGAAGCTCCGTCCGGTTTCCAAACCAAGCTAGGAAAGGCATTGAAAATGAAGTTCTGCTCTAAAACATCTCTCATTTCATTTTGGTGCTCGCGCGGTTGCATGCTGCCCACGTGTTAAGGTACGTGTCTCTGGCATAGAGTACTACGATTATCGGCGAAAAATATATCGTAATGGAAACTGTAAAAAAAAATCCTCTTTGCTCAAGCTGATGTGACGAGACATCACTGCACCAAACGTCGTTGCAAATTTATAGATGGGTGGCGTGCTAGTCTACCATCTACCAACTGTCAAATCGGCGCCCGGGCCGTCAGCAGAAGCAGCCTAGAGTACCGCCTAGGTTTTGCCCCTTGCATGTCTATCATCTTTTTCTTCACCCTCCCAGAATCACGCGCACGCGCAGGATCTCGATCCCCACCACGCCGCATCGTTCCTTCCATAGCGCTCGCCCTCTCCTCCGAAAACCCCAAGCGCAGTTGCATCCGCCATCCACCTAAATCCATCTTCACGTGATGGAATATTCTAGGCTTTGCCGGGGTGGCGGGGACGGCCACTTGGAGGCTCTCACCGGCGACAACATCGACCTCATCGCTGCGCATCTGGACGTTACCTACACCGTCCGACTTGCCGCATGTTCCAGGGAGCTCTACGACCGGATCAGCAAGGATGAAGGTAAGATGCACCATTGGGGTGAACCCCGCTCGCCGATGCCTCCGCTCGCTTATTGGTTCGATGAACACCGGGATTGGGCGACGCATCTTGTCCGCATGATACCGTGTACGACCTGGTGCCCTCGACCATCCTCGCCGTTCGTCGCCCCGCCGTTCATGCACGACGTAAAATGGCTTGGCGCGAACGGCGATCGGATCGCCGCCGCCGATCATCATGGGTACCAGTGGTGCCTCGTGAACGTCTACACCGAGCGACATATCCCCTTCCATCCCTACCGCTTCAAGATCGATCATAGTAGTTTTTCATATCAACTCGCATACTCTTTTAACTCGGGGTCCAAAGAATTGATTTGTTGAAGATTGTAATCTGCCAAGTGCCCACAAAAGGTGGGAGGTACGCAGATTACAAGCTCATCGCCTTGTTTGACAAAACGATTTTCTACCTTGAAGGGGGTGGCGATCGGAGAATGCCCATGCTGGAGGCCCTTACACCCGCACCCGATTATCCAAATTACCGTGATGCCATTGAACTCGGTGGCCATGTTTTTTATGGTGGACTAAACTGACGGCTCCACGTACTCGGGACACCGCAAATGGTATTTTTTCAGTCCTTTTGCATTGCATGATACACCGCCTTAACCAATGAAGTTATTAATGAATTACCTTGTTTATATTTTACCTTTCTTAAATGACTTAATGATCACACCCCTTTTGCTGAATATGAATGAACCGTTGCTTGCAATGAATTAGTAGTACTAATTAGCCACCAACAAACATAGTATGCTCGCATGTGATTGCATTCCTGAATTAGTAACTCTACGCCAATGCAGAATATGGATGTAATTAACCAGTATCTCAAAAGATAACGTAGCACTATGAAGGCACCCTTTTTGATAACCTTTTACACCCATTGTTTCATATATAACTAATTGATTTTGCCTCCAAAAGGAGGACGAGAGACCTCGCCATCCGCATCGTAGAGATGCATAAGGGCTTTCATAAGTATATGACTTAACGATCACATCCTTTATCCGAATATGAATGAACCGTTGCTTGCAATGAATTAGTACTAGTCGATCATCAGCAAACATAGTATACTCCGTATGTGAATGCATTCCTGAATTAGTAACTCTATGCAACTGCAGAATATGGATGTAATTAACAAGTATCTCAAATGTTAACGTAGAAACAGAAAAATAGAAGAAAATCGTTTGTAATTACATGCGTAGCTTATATTTTCTAGAGATCAGGGAAAAAGCGTTGATTGGATGTACCTACATGCAGATCAAACAGTTCTTTGTTTATATCGGTGAACAATCTGCAAAATGGTATAATTAATTTTGTGTTTGATACATTATTTCTCCTATTTTCTTGAATAGATTTCAGTTTCCCACAATTATCTTTGATTAGTGATTGTGACGTCCCCTCATTCAAAATAACTCAGGTTATCTTTTTCCTAATCAAGTGTTATTTAAGTTTGAGTAAGTTTACGACTAATATCTACAACCTCATATATATATAAGATTTAGCACCTGCAGCCTAGCAAAGTTAGCTGCCTCGTAGTCCCCTCGTATAGTTCTTTCTTTTTGCTTTCTCGCTTTTTCGTAGCCTTGCTACAACCCTGTATGCTCTAATATATAATGATGCACGACTAGGCATGTGTTCGAGAAAAGAAAATCTAAATATCTTTTGTAATATATGAGCCTATATTGATGTTTTAGATGTTGGTAGTATAACTTTCGATAAACTTGAACAGACTTAAATCAGTTTAACTTAGCACAACCATATGGCGTACCTTTTTTAGAACGCGAAAATGAGGTAAAGAAATACCCTGTGTACCCTTAACTATCAATAGTAGAGAAGAGATTATGAACCTTCAACTCTAAAATGCAAATTCTTCTACCGAATGGATAGCTGCATCCGATACCTATTTTGCAAATGTTACCAGACTTGGGGTTAGCTATAAAAAGGCATTTCTTTCTTGTCAAGCTTAATGCACTACCAACACAACCAAAAGTCCGAATCGATTGCAAGGGCGGAAATTTTAGGATAAATTGCGAAAGCCAGACTCGAACTCGAGACCCTGGCTCTGACACCATGTCAAGCTTCATCGACTAGCCAACGCAACCAAAAGTCCGAACTGATGGAAAGGTCTAGGCAATCCACTTATACAGTTAAACATTTCTTACCCTTCGGGTGGTCACAAGGAAGCTCTCTAATAGATCACTTAAGACAAAGGGAATTAACTACAACACAGGACTTAAACTTAAGATGATATATATTTGTCAAAATTTGAATCTATCTATATGCTTTCACTGTCTAGATACATCTGAATTTGGACAAATCTCGCACACTTTCGGTGGGACAGAGGTAGTATATAACCGTGTATACACTAACTAGTGTCTAGTTTTGGCATCAATAATAACCTAGATGACACAAATGCTAAAACCGCAAGAATGCTCGATGTCACCACGTAAACATTATTGCAGTACTACTTTAGTATGTAAACATCGATCAAGTAACAGAAAGACTCAAATAGAGTTAGCTACCGAATTCATTCTTATCCCGATGTAGAGTTATTTTCTATATATTATTGAGACGTTTCGATGCTTAGTTTCCTGTTGGGCTTTTCTATCCGGACAAATCATTAGCTGAAATGGGCAGCTACTATTTTTAGATTATATCAACTAAGGCAAATGTTACTTTTCTCTGCTCTTACTAATTACCGTTCATGAAACTATAGTTCATATTACATGTGTCAAGGTGAGATGATTGCTAAAGTAGAATTATCTCGCATTTACTTTGCCGTGCTTTCCCGAAAATAGTCCGTTGTTTTTGGCTACTAATTCATACGCTCACATCTTCACATGTTAAACATGGATGTACACTAGACCAGCTTAGATGAGGCAATTGTCCACTTTTGCTGGTGTAGCAATTTTAGTATTTCATCTTACACTCAATGACTTCAGTGGTAGCCGTCTTTTGTTTTCAGATGTCTTTTAATAGATCAAATTCTGAGAAGGATGCAATTACCTTCCCACGGTCGCTTTCCTACATGGGGTAGCTAGCCGAGCATTTGGCTAAGTATATGAACTCTTACTTTCACAACCGGAGACATGAACCATCGTATTAGTAGATGGCCCAGCAATTTAACCGATATCGCACAAGATACACACCAAGGAGTGATAACAAATGGCATCACAAAATTGTGTTCTCAGAAAAATAATCCTGAAGTTGTGTTGTGATCTATTTATGAGTTGCAGCAATATGTGCAACGGATTCGTTCTCTACACATCAGGATTAGACAGCTTTGTTAAATTAAATGTTGATCTCTTCACAGCTTGAGATTGTTTCACTTCCTGGATAGCATGATGTTTGATTGCGTTGTCTTAGGGCTTAGGGAAAGTGGGTATGTGCCTAATATCAGCTCCCTTAACGTTGTAAGGGCAGTTTGAGAATCGGTGAGTTTGAGCATCATTTATTCAAAAAAAATCATGCTACAACTGCTAAACTTCACTTCATGTTGTGCCATCATCATTGCTGATGAAAAGCCCATAAATATTTACAACTGCTAAACATTTACTCCATCTCACAGCTTAAGGTGTAAATAAATTGGCGCTACAAAGAGGATTAAGTAGGGTTGGCGTGGAAATTAGCTTCCATACTTGCCCCTCATAAATCTCTAATAACTCACTCCTTTTACTCCGTATTTCTCTCTCTTCCCTAAAGTAGCCGCATCAGACTCCTCGTTAACTACCATCTCATGCATGCACCGTATACAACCAATGAGGCACCGGTTTTAGAGGAGATAGACTGGAGGAGCAAGCGATTAATTCAGCGTGAATACCGTGTGCATGCCATAGCTGGGTCAATCGTCTCACTGTTTTTAGCAAACGAGAAACGGCAGAGAGGGGCATCTTCGGTAGAAATAGGATAGAGTTCGCCCTACGCCTTATGCTTTGATCAAAAATCGAATTTATTTTTACGCCTTAAGCTCTGAGATAGAGGGAGTATATTAGTTAGACACGCCGCACCGATCATTGCTAGTGCCTTACTACATGACATAAGAAGACCATGTGAAGGAGACATGCATCACCTTTTTTGGTGATGTAACTAGTCGTCCTGTAGCCCTTGTCAAATTCCTCTGATACTGATGGGAGGGCCTGCTCACCCTATACGCTAGTACAGTAGTAGTTGCATTTTTTGGGCTCACACCGGCGAAGGGCGCGACCGGGCGCGCCGGCGCCTCGCGGCACGACGGTTTTCGCGTGTGGGGCCGCCTTGTCGCCGGGAGGACGCGATCGTTCGCATCAAAGGCGACGCGGGAAGGTTGGTAGTCCCCGGCGTTTAATGGTCTCCCGCGCCTAAACCTAGGTGGCCACGAGGGCAGCGGCCGGACACGCGGCGTCCGGGCCGCCTACCCCGCCGTAAATGAGGGTAGTTGCCTACCACCAGCATAAAGTACCTACTACGCCGTCCACCCCCGCGGTGCTATCCTCTCATTTCCACCACCGCTTACGCTCCATTCTCTCCTCTCCACCTCAAAAATGCCGCGCCATCGGAAAACGAGGTTCTGTAGGCTTGGCCTCAAAGTCCGCGCGCAGCCTCCACCACCATCGCAGCCGGAGCCGGAGCCGGAGCCGGAGCCGCAGTCCGACGCGGAGTACAGCTCCGATAACGACGAGGACCCACGGTTGAAGGAGGAGTACAGCGAGCACGACCTCCGGATCTTGGAGGCTTCCCAACGGAAGTTCTGCGAGGACAGGGCTCATCGCCATTATGAGGCGTTCGCCCGCCAAAGAAGCGATACTCTTCTTCCGGAAGGAGATTTCTCGGCTAAGGACCGAACCGCTGGGACAGCGCCGCCGGCAAGGTCTTTTGACGGCGTCCGCCATGCTCGACCGCCTTTGGAGCGCGAACAGGGCTGCGCCAAGTGTTGAAGTGCTGGGTATTCATTTTCAACTCCGTGTATTCATTTTGCCAACATCCTCATGTATGTGCCAAATGTTTCGCGGATTTCTGAGGAAATTCTATGGTTTTGTCAAAATCTTGGGCATTCAGCTGCATACGCAAGAATACCCCTGGGGCCGCCCCTATCGCGAAGCATGGGACCAGAAGCGGGCACGGACGTAGGCGGCATAGGCGAAGAACGAGGACGAGGCAGACCCGTCGCGCGCCCCAACCGACGTCCATTAGATTAGGATTAAGTTTAAGTTTTATTTAGGCCTCCCCAACCGACGGCATCACTTGTGTTCATGTAGTATTATTATGGTGGTGTACTTGTGTTCATGTACTTGCTTCAGACATGTACCGCCGTGTTTGTTGAAGGAGACATGCATCACCCTTTCTTGGTGATGTCTTCCCGTAGCCCTTGTCAAATTAAATTCCTCTCGACATCGATGGGAGGGCTTGCTCACCACACACGTCAGGATGAAGTGGAGAGAAACTACTCGTCCCTTGTTGGACACGGACCATTGGAAACTTATTTTCATTATCAATCCTACGTATTATTTTTGTGGCATATATCTTATATTACACCTTGTCAGTGCCCATGATGATGGACTTGGGTGTCTAGGAATAGGAAGGAGGACACTAGCGAATAAACAAACCGGTCAGCCAAACTGGGCAGCCGATGAAAAGTATGATCAAGTGCGAATCGTCGAAATTGCAATACAATAATTTCCGGGGAAAATATATGTTGATATGAACTTGCAAGTGTGGGCTACCCACAAACTATTTGCAAACACAGGCTATGCATCCACCATGCCATGCTATCTATAGTTCTATTCCTGTTGCTTAGTTTTTTCCCAGTTTTATGAGTTGAAGCTGATATTCCGTTCCTACGAAATAGCCAAACTAGATCCAGAGGCATAATGTTCAGATTGTGGGCTTCATAAGTATACCATTTGGGTCCATTTTTGTTGTTGCATGGTTAGTGCAACAAGATCAAGCTAGTAGAGAGATCATCTTTGAAAAAGGGAGCTGCCCCGATGATCGTGCCACCAAACGCCAAAGTGAGCAGACCCGCCCGGCAGCTTCGCAAGTTACCGGATGGGCTCATCCTGTGCTTTTAAGCCCTGGTTGGAAGGGTTGTGGCCAGAGACCATCAAGCTGAAGATCTCCACCGATTGCATCTGGGAGGTCGGCCTGAAGGAGGAAGATGGCAAGATTGTTATGGACGCACGCTGGTCAGCGTTTGTCAAAGCACATGACTTGAAGATAGGATACTTCACAGTATTCAAGAGGATTGACACTACATCCTTGAAGGTGCTCGTATTTGATCACGAAAACTGCGAGAAGGTCATCAAGTGTAAAGGCAATCATGCACCACTGGAGGAACAATATGGATCACAGCTCAAATAAGGTGGTGCATGTTCGGTTCTAATTACCACTTTTTTGTAGAGAGGTGGTCAATAAGTATATTTACCACTCTCTTCGATGATGCATTTGTGGTCAACATGATGGTACTCTTATATACTATGTGCGTGGCTCCTTCACACACAATGTTATGTTAAACATGAAGGCTCAATCTGTACTCAATGTCTCTAGTTACATTAGTTAATGCTTGTGTTGGCTGTATTGTGAAGAACACATGCTGTTCAGTTGTCTGGTGAAGTCAAAATGCTGCATTTGGTTCCTCGCAAACGTATGCATGCACCAACAAACTCCCCTTCCATAGTTTTCCAACAAATAGCAAACCTCCTGCTGACAAGCATATTAGGCGCAAATGTGCAACCTTCAGTAACGATCAAGCTTCCAAAGATCGCCCCATGTAACCAGACATTTTTTGTGTGTGAGGCTAACCTTACCAATAGAAAAAAGTACAACTTCCCCCGCTTGGGCCAAAATTTCCCCTTTTGGGTTGCCGTCTACTCCCTCCGGTATCTTTTAATTGTCTCGGATTTAGTACAAAGTTGTACTAAATCCGAGTCAATTAAAAGAGACCGGAGGGAGTACATGGTAATTGATGTGGGCCTACTTACTAGGACTATAATGCCCAATAACTACAAATGGGCAACTCAAACACTTTCGGCCCCTTTTCTAATACAACACAGATACTATGATTCACCACAAAAAACAGGGACATTCTACATACAAGTTGTTTTTAAAGTGATCAAATATCAGGAGCCAAAAATAATTCAAGAAAAGAAACTTGAGTGTACATAGAGGATGACATGCGGGTCCCATTTAGCAGCAGGTATCACCGTTTGAGAGGCTGCACGGGATCGAAAGAAAAAGGCAAGTGACCAAATACGAGGTGCCAAAAAAATCCAAGAAAAGAAAGTTTTATAGTACATAGAGGATGACATGCGGGTCCCATGAGCCAGCAGGTTCCTCAACGTTTCAAAGGTGGCATGAGATCGAAAGAAAAAGGCAAGTGACCAAAAATCAGGGGGTAAAAAAAATCCAAGAAAAGAAACTTTATTGTACATAGAGGATGAAATGCGGGTCCCATGAGGCAGCTACTTACTCAACGTTTCAGAGGCGGCATGAGATCGAAAGAAAAAGGAAAGTGACCAAATATCAGGAGCAAAAAATAATCCAAGAAAAGAAATTTTTATTGTACATAGAGGATGACATGTGAGTCCCATTTTGCAGCAGCGGTCTCAACGTTTCAAAGGCGGCAAGAGATCGAAAGAAAAATGCAAGTGCCAAAACATCAGGAGCAAAAAATAATCCAAGAAAAGAAACTTTATTGTACATAGAGTATGACATGCGGGTCCCATTTTTCAGCAGTGGTCTTAACGTTTCCAAGGGGCACGGGATCAAAATAAAAAGGAAGTGACCAAATATCAGGAGCCAAAAATAATCCAAGAAAAGAAACTTTATTGTACATAGAGGATGACATGCGGGTCCCATTTTGGCAGCAGCGGTCTCAACGTTTCCAAGGCGGCACGGGATCAAAAGAAAAAGGAAGTAGCCGTAAATCAGGGGTAAAAATAATTCCAAGAAAGGAAACTTTTATTCTACATAGAGGATGACTTGCGGGACCCACGAGCCAGCAGCTTCCTCAACGTTTCAGAAGCGGCATGATACTGAAAGAAAAAGGCAAGTGACAAATATCAGGTCCCAAAAATAATCCAAGAAAAAACGTTTATTGTACATAGAGGATGACATGCGGGTCCCATTTTGGCATACAGTTGTTCTCAACGTTTCAAAGTTGGCATGAGATCGAAAGAAAAAGGAAGTGATCAAATATCAGGAGCCAAAAATAATCCACGAAAGAAACTTTTATTGTGCATAGAGGATGACATGCGGGTCCCATCATGCGGCAATGTCTCGACGTTGCCAAGGCGGCATAGGACCAAAAGAAAAAGGAAGTAGGCAGAAATTAGGGGGTCAAAAATAAACTCCAAAAAAGAAAGTTGATTGTACATAGAGGATGACATGCGGGTCCCATGAGTCGCAGCTTACTCAACGTTTCCAAGGCAGCAGGGGATCAAAAGAAAATCGAGGGTGAAAAAATTCAATAAAAGAAAGTTTTATAGTACATAAAGGATGACATGCGGGTCCCATGAGCCAACAGGTTGCTCAACGTATCAAAGGTGGCATGAGATCGAAAGAAAAAGGCAAGTGACCAAATATCAGGAGCCAAAAATAATAATCCAAGAAAAGTAATTTTTATTGTACATAGAGGATGACATGTGGGTCAAAGGCCGCAGGGGATCAAAAGAAAAAAGGCAAATAGCCGTAAATTAGGGTTAAAAATAAATCCAACAAAGGAAAGGTTTGTTGTTCATAGAGGCCGACATGTGGGACCCATGAGCCAGCGGCGACCTCAATTTCAAAGGCGGCATATGATCGAAAAGAAAAAGGCAAGTTAGCAAAAATCGTGGGGTAAAAAATCTAAGAAAAGAAACTTTATTGTACATAGAGGATGACATGCGGGTCCCATGAGCCAAAGCACCTTACTCAACGTTTCAGAGGCGGCATGAGATCAAAAGAAAAAGGAAACTCGACCAAATATCAGAGCAAAAAATAATCCAAGAAAAGAAACTTTTATTGTACATAGAGGATGACATATGGGTCCCACTTATACAAGCTCTTTCGCTCCAAGATCTTGCAAGTTGATTGTACATAGAGGATGACATGCGGGGCCCTTGTGTCAGCAGCTTAATCAACATTTCCAAGGCGGCAGGGGATCAAAAGAAAAAGGAAATAGCCAAAAATAAGAGGGTGAAAAAAATCCAAGAAAAGAAACTTTTATAGTATAGAGGATGACATGTGGGTCCCATGAGCCGCAGCCTTCCTCAACGTTTCGTAGGCTGCATGAGATCGAAAGAAAAAGGCAAGTGACCAAAAATAAGAGGGTAAAAATCCAAGAAAAGAGACTTGATTGTACATAGAGGATGACATGCGGGTCCCATCAAGCAGCCTTACTCAACGTTTCCAAGGCGGCAGGGGATCAAAAGAAAATGGAAATAGCCAAAGATCGAGGGTGAAAAAATCCAAGAAAAGAAACTTTTGTAGTACATAGAGGATGTCATGCGGGTCCCATGGGCCAGCAGGTTCCTCAACGTTTTCAAGGGCGGCATGAGATCGAAAGAAAAAGGCAAGTGACCAAACATCAGAGGGTGAAAAATAATCCAAGAAAAGAAACTTTTATTGTACATAGAGGATGACATGCTGTCCCAACGTTTCAAATGCGGCTTGAGATCAAAAGAAAAAGAAAGTAGCCAGAAATTAGGGGGTAAAAAAAACTACAAGAAAAGAAAATTGATTGTACATAGAGGATGACATGCGGGTCCCACGAGTTAGCAGCTTACTCAACGTTTCCAAGGCGGCAGGGGATCAAAAGAAAAAGGAAATAGCCAAAAATCAGAGAGTGAAAAAAATCCCCTAGAAAATAAACTTTTGTAGTACATAGATGATGACATGCGGGTCCCATGAGCCAGCAGGTTCCTCAACGTTTCAAACGTGGCATGAGATCGAAAGAAAAGGCAAGTGACCAAATATCAGAGCCAAAAATAATCCAAGAAAAGAAACTTGATTGTACATAGAGGATGACATGCGGGTCCCATTGTGCGGCAAAGTGGTCCCAACGTTTCAAATGCGGCTTGAGATCAAAAGAAAATGAAAGTAGCCAGAAATTATGGGGTCAAAAAAAAACTCCCAGAAAGGAAAGCTTTATCGTTCATACAGCCGACATGTGGGACCTATGAGCCACAGCCTTACTAAACGTTTCAAAGGCGGCAGGGGATCAAAAGAAAAGGAAATAGCCAAAAATCAGAGGGTGAAAAAAATCCAAGAAATCAAACTTTTATTGTACATAGAGGATGACATGCGGGTCCCATGAGTCACAGATTCCTCAACGTTTCAAACGTGGCATGAGATCGAAAGAAAAAGGCAAGTGACCAAATATCAGAGCCAAAAATAATCCAAGAAAAGAAACTTTATTATACATAGAGGATGACATGCGGGTCCCATTTTGCGGCAGCGGTCTCAACGTTTCCAAGGCGGCACAGACCAAAAGAAAATGAAGTAGCCGTAAATCGTGGGGGTGAAAACAATCTAAGAAAAGAAAGATTTCAATTGGGCTGCATCTGGACATCTGGGCCTTCGAACTATCCTTCCGGGCCTTTTGACTCGTACAATTTCCGCCCACTCAGAACATGAAAGTTCGGATTTTTCTCAAAAAAACAGGAAAGTCCTATGCTTCGCCAAAACAAAAAACAAGGAGATTCAAGATATAAGTTGTAAAAATAAAGATTTAATTTATCCATTTGCAATAGCTCGTAGCGAAATACACCGTTTATTGTCTCGCAAAATAATCAAGATATCACATGTTTCTTGTACGGGAGGTCGACATCGTGGACCCATGAGCCACAGCGTCGTCAACGTTTCAAAGGCGGCAGGGGATCGAAAATTAAAGTAAACCAAATATCGCTTGGTAAAAAAATCCAAGAAAAGAAAACATTTATCGTTCCGAGAGGATGACATGCGGGACCGATGAGGCAGCAAAGATCCTCAACGTTTCCAAGGCGGCAGGGGATCAAAGAAAAAAGAAAATAGCCAGAAATTAATTAGGGGTTCAAAATAAATCCATCAAAGGAAAGTTTTATTGTTCATAGAGGATGACATGTGGGACCGACCTGCCAACAAACGTCCTCATCGTTTCAAAGGGGGCAGGAGATCAAAAGAAAAAGGCAAATAGCCGTAAATTAGGGTAAAAAATAACTCCAAGAAAGGAAACTTTTATTGTTCGTAGAGGATGACATGCGGGACCCATGAGCCACAGCCTTACTTAACGTTTCAAAGGCGGCATGAGATCGAAAGAAAAAGGCAAGTGACAAAATATCAGAGCCCAAGATAATCCAAGAAAAGAAACTTTATTTACATAGAGGATGACATGCGGGTCCCATTTTGCAAGAGCGGTCCCAACGTTTCAAATGCGGCTTGAGATCAAAAGAAAAAGAAAGTAGCCGTAAATTAGGGGGTCAAAAAAATCCAAGAAAATAAAGTTGATGGACATAGAGGATGACATGCGGGTCCCATGAGCTAGCAGCTTACTCAACGTTTCCAAGGCGTCAGGGGATAAAAATAAAAAGGAAATAGCCAAAAATCAGAGGGTGAAAAAAAACAAAGAAAATGAACTTTTATAGTGCATAGAGGATGACATGCGGGTCCCATGAGCCAGCAGGTTCCTCAACGTTTCAAACGTGGCATGAGATCGAAAGAAAAAGGCAAGTGACCAAATATCAGGAGCCAAAAATAATTCACGAAAAGAAACTTGATTGTACATAGAGGATGACATGCGGGTCCCAATTAGCAGCAGCGGTATCACCGTTTGAGAGGCTGCACGGGATCGAAAGAAAAATGCAAGTGACCAAATATCAGGAGCCAAAAATAATCCAAGAAAAGAAATTTTATTGTACGTAGAGGATGACATGCGGGTCCCATTTTGCAGCAGCGGTCTCAACGTTTCCAAGGCGGCACAGAACCAAAAGAAAAATGAAGTAGCCGTAAATCGTGGGGTGAAAAAAATCCAAGAAGAAAGATTTCAATTGGGCTGCATCTGGACATCTGGGCCTTCGAACTATCCTGCTTGGCCTTTTGACTCGTACAATTTCAGCCCACTCCAAAACAGGAAAGTTCCGAATTTTCTAAAAAAACAGGAAAGTCCTATGCTTCGCAAAGACAAAAAAACAAGGAGATTCAACATATAAGTTTGTTTATGTAAAAATAAAGATTTAATTATCCGTTTAAAATAGCTCAGAGCGCAATACATTGTTTATTGTCTGCAAAATAATCAAGATATCATATGTTTCTTGTACGTGGAGGCTGACATCGGGTACCCATGAGCCAACAACGTCGTCAACGTTTTAAAGGCGGCAGGGGATGGAAAGAAAAAATAAACCATAAATATGTTGGTAAAAAATCCAAGAAAAGAAACATTTTCGTTCTGAGAGGATGACATGCGGGACCCATGAGGCAGCAGCATCCTCAGCGTTTATTGTTCATAGAGGTTGACATGTGGGACCTGTGAGCCAGCAGCGTCCTCAACGTTTTAAAGGCTGCACGTGATCGAAAGAAAAAATAAGCCAAAAATCGTTTGGTCAACAAAATCCAAGAAAATAAACATTTACCGTTCTGAGAGGATGACATGCGGGACCCATGAGGCAGCAACATCCTCAACGATTCCAAGGCGGGAGGGGAAATATCCAGAAATTAATTAGGGGTTCAAAATAAATCCATCAAAGGAAACTTTTATTGTTCATAGAGGATGACATGTGGGACCGACCTGCCAACAGCGTCCTCATCGTTTAAGAGGGGGCAGGAGATCAAAAGAAAAAGGCAAATAGCCAGAAATTAGGGGTAAAAAATAACTCCAAGAAAGGAAACTTTTATTGTTCGTAGAGGATGACATGCGGGACCCATGAGCCAGCAGCTTACTCAACGTTTCAAAGGCGGCATGAGATCGAAAGAAAAAGGCAAGTGACAAAATATCAGGAGCCAAAGATAATCCAAGAAAAGAAACTTTATTGTACGTAGAGGATGACATGCGGGTCCCATTTAGCAGCAGCGGTCTCAACGTTTCAAATGCGGCTTGAGATCAAAAGAAAAAGAAAGTTGATTGTACATAGAGGATGACATGCGGGTCCCATGAGTCAGCAGCTTACCCAACGTTTCCAAGGCGGCAGGGGATCAAAAGAAAAAGGAAATAGCCAAAAATCAGAGGGTGAAAAGAATCCAACAAAGGAAACTTTAATAGCACATAGAGGATGACATGCGGGTCCCATGAGCCAGCAGGTTCCTCAACGTTTCAAACGTGGCATGAGATCGAAAGAAAAAGGCAAGTGAAAAAATATGAGGAGCCAAAAATAATTCAAGAAAAGAAACTTTTATAGCACATAGAGGATGACATGCGGGTCCCATGAGCCACAGGGTTCCTCAACGTTTCAAACGTGGCATGAGATCGAAAGAAAAAGGCAAGTGCCCAAATATGAGGTGCCAAAAAAAACTCCAAGAAAAGAAAGTTGATTGCTCATAGAGGATGACATGCGGGTCCCATTTAGCTGCAGCGGTCTCACTGTTTGAGAGGCGGCAGGGGATCGAAAGAAAAAGGCAAGTGAACGAATATGAGGTGCCAAAAATAATCCAAGAAAAGAAAGTTTTATAGTACATAGAGGATGACATGCGGGTCCCATTTAGCAGCAGCGGTATCACCGTTTGAGAGGCGGCAGGGGATCAAAAGAAAAAAGAAATTGCCAAAAATCAGAGGGTGAAAAAAAACCAAGAAAATGAACTTTTATAGTACATAGAGGATGACATGCGGGTCCCATGAGCTGCAGGTTCCTCAACGTTTCACACGGGGCATGAGGTCGAAAGAAAAAGGCAAGTGAAAAAATATCAGGAGCCAAAAATAATTCAAGAAAAGAAAGTTTTATAGTACATAGAGGATGACATGCGGGTCCCATTTAGCAGCAGCGGTATCACCGTTTGAGAGGCGGCAGGGGATCGAAAGAAAAAGGCAAGTGAAAAAATATGAGGAGCCAAAAATAATTCAAGAAAAGAAAGTTTTATAGTACATAGAGGATGACATGCGGGTCCCATTTAGCAAGAAGGTATCACCATTTGAGAGGCGGCAGGGGATCGAAAGAAAAAGGTAAGTGACCAAATATGAGGTGCCAAAAATAATTCAAGAAAAGAAAGTTTTATAGTACATAGAGGATGACATGCGGGTCCCAAGTTAAGAAAGCGGTATCACCGTTTGAGAGGCGGCAGGGGATCGAAAGAAAAAGGCAAGTGACCAAATTTGAGGTGCCAAAAAAAACTCCAAGAAAAGAAAGTTGATTGCACATAGAGGATGACATGCGGGTCCCATTTAGCAGCAGCGGTCTCAACGTTTCCAAGGCGGCAAGGGATCAAAAGAAAAAGGAAGTAGCCAGAAATCAGGGGGTCAAAAAAAAATCCAAGAATAGAAAGAATTTTGGTTCATAGAGGATGACATGCGGGACCCATGATCCTGCATCGTAAACGGCTCGATCGGAGAACGTTGATGTAGCGACCTCACCCTTTTAAGGTGCCGATCTCTGTGCGTATTTGTGCTAGTCCCTGGATCAATCGCTAGCACACACAGTACAAGATGTAATACCAAGAAACAAAAGTCTTTATTACATCGTATGATCCAGAATTTACATAAAGATTACAAATTGCATAGCACAAGGCTAGCATAACATCAGAGTTTCACAACGAACAAACATAGACAGCATGGAGTCCTTCGTCTTCATGTGCCACATGCGAGCATGTTGAGGATAGACTCGTAACCCCTAACGTTTCCTTACACATCATCTGGAAAACCTGCAACATGATACGTTGCAGCCACAAATGGTCAATACATTTGAATTGTATTGGCAAGATGTAACTGTTGGGTGGGCGTAAAAGACACCTATCAATTATATGCATATTGCAACATGGTCTTCCTTCGGCTTAACTCTGTATGTATCAAAATAAATTCTTGTTATAGAATCCCTATACATAATACTAGTACACCAAGGGGTACCAATGTAAGGAGGATCTCCTATACATGATGCTAGTCCACCAATGGAGGTACCAATGTAAGGGTGAATTGCCTGTACATAATGCTAGTCCACCTACGGCAGCACCAATGTAAGGGTAAGCTCCCTATACATAATGCTAGTCTGCCTACGGTAGTACCAATGTAAGGATAAGTTGTCTATACATAATGCTAGTCCACCTACGGCAGTACCAATGTAAGGGTAAACTCCCTATACATAATGCTAGTCCGCCTACGGTAGTACCAATGTAAGGAACTCTACCTATTTACGATTCCTTAACGAGAAAAAAATGTCCATTCTCTTTGATTTCTGGACGGCGATCCCCACCATTATTCACCATGCAAACGCCCCCATCATACCAATATGTCTAGGTTTTTCGTGAACCAAGTTGTTTTCATTATGGAAAACATATCTTTTTACCTCATCTAAAATTGACATGATATCTCAACCACGTATCTATCCACATATCTAGGAAACTCTACTTACGGTGAAAAAGGGAAATCAAAACATAGCAAGACACATAGCGTATATAATAAAAATAATCCTACACATGCACTACTAGTGAAATCCTAGAATATATTTAGCAAACAGTAGGATAGTGAAAAAGTGACACTTGCCTTGGTGAGAGGACTAGTTGGTACACTCTTCACGGAAACACTCGTTGCAATCAACACAACCACAATCTACAAACAAATATTTTCACTCCATAAACACATAGCAACACATATACAATCACAAATAAGAATATGAATGCAATATGTGGATTAAACATGAACAACAAACTTAGCATGTTCTCTGGTTTCAACTATATGCATGATGCCATGGTACAATTTTAATGTTGTTTAAACTATTAAAAACATTTTCTATCACTAGAAAAGGTATATACAACTAAACAAATACCACAAATAAAATAAGCAGGGCCACGTTTTTCTTGTTATAATGTTACTGTACAGAGGGTTCCATTTTCTGCTAATCTCAAAAGAAAACACTTAAAAATAATTTGTGGAACTATTTATATAGCCAAAATACTCTATTTGAGTTTCTGCAAAAACTGTGTAAAAATATGATGCAAAAGTGCAATATTTTGGGTATACTGTATTCTACATATTTTTATGAATCTAGGGACATCTTATTTACTGGATTTCGATAAACGAAACTAAAGATATGATTTTCCAAAGTTTCTATGTTTCTCTGACCATAATATTCGAAAATAGAAATGGATATGACAAGTGGCAGAATCTGGTTGGTCAATACCCCTTCGTTTAAGTGATCAGATTTTGGCCTTAGGATCTAGATCTTGTGGTTCACTGGAAAGAGAATAGTTGAGACAAAAAAAAAATGAAAAGGGGCATCAGCTCACGTAGGCAACACACAGGTCGCTGTGTCGTTCTGGTTCGTGGATGAGTTCGCGTCGATGGTCCTCGACGTCCGTGAAGTAGTCGACGAGCTGAAGACAAAGATTGATGATCGATGGTGTGTTCTACTCCCTTATTCACGCGCAGTAGCTCGTCGGAAACTCGCCGAAAACTTCCCCGTGGACGTTCTCACAGATGAATATAGCTCCGTCGCTGTGGTGCATAAAAAATAACGAAACAAAGCCTGAGATGTGCGCAAGGAAGAAATAGGAAGTTTGGAAGAAACTAGAGATCAAAAGATGGACCGTGCTCACCACAATCGATGATTTACCGCGACGGTACTGCTGACATGCGAGGCAAAATTCAAGCAGCCTGGGGGCTCTCAGAATGTGCCATTTGAGGGGAAATAGAGAGGAAGATGTGGGGCTTAAGTAGCAACAAACGGTGCAACAATTGGTGCAGTAAAACGCCCGGAATCAATTGGGATGAAAAGCAAAAACTGAAAACGTACGCAGTCATGAGCTGTGTCCGTTCGTGGCTGAAGATTGATGACGATGATATGGCAGTGGGGCCCATACATCAGCAAGGAATAAAGAATAAGGAAAGGAGCAGCGTTGCTTGCCTGGTCGTGCGTGTGCACGCGAATGGCCTGCGTGGTTTGCTTTTGTGGCGTGCATGCACACGAAAGTATGGTATGGCCTAGTGCCCCGCTCTCTCTCTTATTTTTTTTCCTTTATTTCTTTTCTTTTCTCTTTCATTTTCTAATTTAGTATTTGGAAATGATTTAAAAACCGAATTTGATCGAAAGTGACTCAAACTAAGTCAGAAAATACCAGTAAAATATCAGTGGATTCCTTATTCAATGAAGAATATTTTGAAACCACTTTTAGTTTAAAAGAAAAACATTTTTATAAATTCAAATTTGGCACATAGTCCTATATGGCTTATTTTGCATTACTTCGGGTTTATGGTTTCTTTATAAATTTGAATTTCGCTCTAATTTTTCCTAAGGAATGCAAAGATGCCATGATGCTTATGAATGCAATGCCTGTTTTTGAAAACTCCATTTTTGGGAAATAGTTTTAAGTAACACCAATTTTTTTTTATTTCATTGTAAATTTTAAATCAAGACAACCAACCAAGCTTAAATTTTATTTTTATTTCACAATCCAAAATTTGGAAAATTTTGGGATGTGACAGTTGAACGAGATGGCGCGATCTAGAAAAAAAACAATGCCAGAGAGGCTGCCATCTGGGCCCTACATCCCTCGGCGGTGCGGATTTGCGTTGACTCGGCCGGCGAACCCGAGATTTCGAGATGCACCACGTCCCGGGCCACCATACGCGACGTTTTGGCCGCTTTCGTCGGGCTAGGTGGCCTCAAAAACGAGATAAAAAAAGTTTTGACATGCACCACGGAGGGACCAAAAATCGTCGGCCATGGTACACCAGCAACCACGGCGCGACTTCAACTTCGTCGGCCATGGCAACTTTTCTTGTAGTGTAAGTTGCAAGCAACAGACAATTGCATTAAGTATGGTGCGTAATGTAATCAACACAAATATCCTTAGACAAAGCATCGATGTTTTATCCCTAGTGGCAATAGCACATCCACAACCTTAGAACTTTCTGTCACTGTCCCAGATTTAATGGAGGCATGAACCCACTATCGAGCATAAATACTCCCTCTTGGAGTCACAAGTATCAAGTTGGCCAGAGCCTCTACTAGCAACGGAGAGCATGCAAGAACATAAACAACATATATGATAGATTGATAATCAACTTGACATAGTATTCAATATCCATCGGATCCCAACAAACACAACATGTAGGATTACAAAGAAACGATCTTGATTATGATAGACAGCTCACAAGATCGAGCATGATAGCACAATTAGGAGAAGACGACCATCTAGCTACTGCTATGGACCCATGGTCCAGGGGTGAACTACTCACACATCAATCCGGAGGCGATCATGGCGATGAAGAGACCTCCGGGAGATGATTCCCCTCTCCGGCAGGGTGCCGGAGGCGATCTCCTGAATCCCCCGAGATGGGATTGGCGGCGGCGGCGTCTCTGTAAGATTTTCCGTATCGTGGCTCTCGGTACTGGGGGTTTCGCGATGGAGGCTTTAAGTAGGCGGAAGGGTAGGTCAGGGGGCCACACGAGGGCCCCACACGCTAGGGCCGCGCGGCCAGCACCTGGGCCGCGCCACCCTGTTATGGCGGCTCCTCGTGGCCCCACTTCGTAAGTCCTCCGGTCTTCTGGAAGCTTCGTGTAAAAATAGGCCCTGGGCGTTGATTTCGTCCAATTCCGAGAATATTTCCTTACTAGGATTTCTGAAACCAAAAACAGCAGAAAACAACAACTGGCTCTTCGGCATCTCGTCAATAGGTTAGTGCCGGAAAATGCATAATAATGACATATAATGTGTATAAAACATGTGAGTATCATCATAAAAGTAGCATGGAACATAAGAAATTATAGATACGTTTGGGACGTATCAGGGTGCTGCTCACCAGCGGTAGATTTGCTCCTTGGAAGAACCCCGTCTGCAGTGGGGAATGATGATAGAGAAGACATGGGATGGTGGAGCACGAATTTAAAAGGGGGATGTGCGGGAACTCGTCGCATTCCTCCATCCGTTTCCGATTCGAACGGAGATTCGTGGGAAGAGGAAGCATGGGTGCCGTCAGGAGGTTGATTGGGGAGAGGAAACTGAAATCTTCAATGGCTGTCTTAGAGTCTTAGATGGGGAATTGATGCGGACTCTATGCTACCGTGGAGAAGACAAACAGTTAAATGCAAAGAGGAAGTACAGGGCTGCTTGTGGGCTTATGGGAATGGGCTGGTTTCAGTTTTTTAACACAACGACTGGGGGAATGGGCTGCTTTCAGGTTTTTAACAGAACGACTGGGCTGCTTGTCGGGTGTACGTGAATTGATGTGGAGACGAAGCTAATCGAACTGACGTGGCTGTAACGTTCACGTGACGTGTACTGAAACGGACGGGAAAAGTGAGATCATGTGACGTGGACAGCTTGCATGTTAAGAGAATTCACTTAGTGGGTTGCCCCTATTTAGGTATTATAGATTCCACTGCAAACAAACATCTCTTTTCACACTATACGGTTAATCCTTTGTTTTCAGCAAAACCGGTAAGATTGACAACCTCACTGTAAGTTGGGGCAAAGTATTTTGGTTGTGTTGTGTGCAGGTTTCACGTTGTTGCTGACGTCGGTAGTGCGCCATGCCACAAGTCAGCTAGCAACACCTTCAGAAGTCACTCCTTTCTCCTACTGGTCGATTAAACCTTGGTTTTTTACTGAGGGAAAACTTGTTACTGTGCTCATCATAACTTCCTCCTGGGGTTTCCCAACGATGTGCAATCTGTGCAATATCAGGCAGCAAGTTCCAGACGCACTCTTTTCCTTCCAGGGTAACGAAAGGGACTGGAAGGTTTTTAATGAGGTGGCGTGCTTGCCTAATATATTATACATTTTAAAAAAATCTGACACTAATTTCGGTGATCTGGTTTACGTGCAACAATAGGTAGCAATCTGGAGTCCTAGGTATCCAATTGTCATGCCAAATATTAGTATCGGCTACACCTAGGCAAAGTTCTGGCCGGGCCGGGCTTCGGGCCGGGCTTAAAAAAGCCTGCCAGTAAAAAGTGAGGCCCGAGCTCGGCCCGACGCGGCTGTCGGGCCTATAATTTAAGCCCGAACCCAGCCCGAACGAGCAAAAAGCCCAGCTCGGCCCGACCAGGCTAAAATGCACGAAAATGAAGGCCCGAGCCCGGCCCGACGTTCGGGCTCAGATTTCAGGCCCCAAGCCCGACACAAAGTGCAAGCCCGACCCGGCCTGACCCGGGATTTTTGGGTCGGGCCGTACGGGACGGGCTTCCCATGCCCAGTTGTAGTATCAGCACCATTACCAATCCGTTTTATCAAGCCTAGTTTCATAGCATCTCTTCCTTCTAGCACTGCACGCCATGTCTGGCTAGACCTAGTTCCCAAACATGCTTGCATAAGGTCCGCTAGGAGAATAGGTTGCCTTTAAAATCCTAGCACTAAGAGAGTTTGGATCGGTTATTATTCTCTAGGCTTGCTTTGCTAACAAGGCCATATTGAACAATTCGGTATCTCTAAAACCAAGGCCACCCATAAACTTTGGCATCGTCATAGTATCCCATGAAACCCATCATGGTTTTCTTTGGCCATGTTTACCTCCCCACAAAAAGTTCCTTAGGAGAGCGTCAATATTCTTACATAAACCCCTCGGGAGTTTGAAGCACGACATCGAAAATGTTGGGATAGCCTGAGCCACGGATTTGATAAGGACTTCTTTTCCCCCCGCTGAAAGGATTTGCTCTATCCATCCTTGGATCCGTTTCGAAATACGCTCAGTCACGTATTTAAAAGTTCCATTCTTGTTCACTCCCACATCCGATGGCATACCTGAGTACCTCTCTGATAAGCTTTCATTGGGAACTTGCAGCAGCTGAAAGAACATTTCCCGCCCTTTTGGGTTTTGTGTGTTTGATGTCAACACTAGTTATATTTTTATGCGTGTTGATGTAGACAGGTACAAGATCTCAAGATATATACTTGGCTGATGATTTGGACAGACAAAAATGAAGCTATGCTGGTTTTTCTCATCTGGCGGAAGTTCCGTGGCCGGAACTTCCGCCCAGGGGCGGAAGGTCCGGCCACAGCCAGCGGAACTTCCGCCCAGATTCTTCCCGCAGAGGCTTCTCAGCGCCTTTCTTATTGCAGGTTTTATTCTCTGGCCGGAAGTTCCGGTGAAGCTGGCCGGAAGTTCCGGTCAAGCGGAACTTCCGCCTAACTTCCGGACAAGTTCCGAAAGTCAGCGATTTGTGGCTCAGTATGTCCAGTATGGTTTTTCTGGAATTCCGGAACTTGGCCGGAACTTCCGGTCACCGGAAGTTCCGCCCTAGTTCTGCCCCTATCTTTTCTGACAAGGTCGTCTGATGAAGAATCTTCCAGGCGGAAGTTCCGGCGCTCCTGGCCGGTACTTCCGGTGCCAGCCGGAACTTCCGGCCCTCCTGGCCGGAACTTCCGGTGTTACGAGAAATAGTTCAAACGGTCAGATCTGAGAGCTCCAATCATATAAATAGCTCTCTTCTCCAAAGGGACAAGTTGCTCAATCATTGCAAGAAATATCTGCCAAGCTTCACCACCATTAGAGCCACCTCAAGAACACAAGATTTGCAAGATCTCCTTCCTCCCCCAACCAAAGCTCTTGATCTTTGGAGATTCGAAGGAGAAGACACCGATCTACATCCTCACCGAAGCGTTTTTCATTTCCCCCTCATTTGTTTGAGGGATCTCATGCTAGTGTTCCTATTTGGTTCCCTAGTTAATTTGTGTTGATGTATTGTTGTTGATTGTTGTGTTGTAACAGATTTAGGAGCCTCCAATTCGGTTGTGGATGTGTGCCCCAAGAACCTTGTAAAGGCCCGGTTTCCGCCTCGAGGAAATCCCTTAGTGGAAGTGGGCTAGGCCTTCGTGGCGTTGCTCACAGGAGATCTGAGTGAAGCCTTCGTGGCTGTTGGTTTGGCTTTCGTAGCAACCACACTCCTCCAAACGTAGACGTACCTTCTTGCAAAAGGAAGGGAACCACGGGAATCATCTCCGTGTCATCGCGTGCTCCACTCTCGGTTACCTCTATCCTATTCTATCTCCTATATATTGCATAGCTATATCTTGCTTAGTTGATAACCTTGTCATATAGGGAAATTCACTTAGTTGCATATCTAGAGAATTTACCTTTGTGTCAAGCCTAAATTGAAAAAGAACTAAAAATTGGTTAGCACCTATTCACCCCCCCTCTAGGTGCGGCATACGATCCTTTCAATTGGTATCAGAGCCTCGGATCTTATTTCGGGCTTAACCGCCTAAGAGTATGCCAGACGATGGGCCTGCGGAAGAGGCCGCTAAGATGGTCACCATGGATGACATTAATTCGTTGAGGTCCTCCATGGAAGCTCAAATGGAAAGCATGAGAAAAATGATTTCCGAGCTTTTGACTCCGGTCCTTCCTAGGGCTCTCGCCGTAGAGGTAAAGGACACGGGTGTGTTAGAAGAGAGAGGTGCTTCGGCATTACCCTCCTCTACCAAACCCGTGGAAGGTGATAACTTAAACACTATCAAATCTCCCATTGCATCTCCTAGGGGAACTAGTGGAGGTGAGAGCTACAATCGAGTAGCTCCACCTTTTCTATCTCCCGATATACCGGTTCCCCATCCCCATTTGAACATTCGAGGCGACCCACCTAAGTTTTCCGTTGATAATTTCGATACTTGGCAATTTGAGTTTCGCTCTCATGTTTGCAGTGCCTCCAATGAACTTTGGAGAATCATCGTGGAAGGCTTCAAGCCCTACAACCCCGACAAGTTGACTAGAAGAGAAGCGGTTGATAGTCAACTCAACAACACCGCCTTGCACATGATTCAAACTAGTGTGGGGACAAAGGATTTGTCTCGTGTTCGGAACTACACCACCGCCAAGGAAGCTTGGGATGGTTTGGCCGCTAGTTGCATTGGAAGTGAGAGCACGAGAAGGAACAAGTATAATGCTCTTCGGAATCAAGCCGAAGGATTCATGAGACTACCGGATGAAGATCATCAAGTCATGTATGGAAGACTTCTCACCGTTGCCGATTCCTTCCGGCTTATTGGTGCCACCCACATCAATGACTCTTGGATCAAGGAGAAGTACATTGAATGCATGATGCCGTTTGTACCCATTGATGTCAAGACCCTTGTTGGGAGAGAATGCTATTCCTCTCTCACGTCTCAAGAAGCTGTGCACGAGATGCAAGCCCTCAAGGTGCTCGAGCAAAACTCTCATGATTCTCGTAATCGTGCCATTGGTATGTCAAAAGGGAACAATCTTGCCTTGATGGTCAACCCCGTAGAAGAAGTGCACCCTCAAGAACAGTATAGGGCATCTTGGAGTATGTCCTATCCGGAAGATTTGGAATGCCACTACCATGATCACATGGCCTTCCATGCAAAGTCCTTTTGGGTTGATCCCTCCAAGGCCAAGGAAGACAACATCAAGAGAAACCACAAAATTGGGTTCACTAGTTTTGGTCCAAAGACAAGATCATGCTACAATTGTGATGACAAGCGCCACTTCATTGCCGAATGCCCCTATGAGAATAGAGAGCTTCATAATGGAAGGCTCATTCCCAAGGACAAGAGCAAAGACACAAAGGGCAAATATTCAAAAGCCCCCAACAAGAAATTCTACAACAACAAGACCAAGCAGGGCAAGAGGCCCTCAAGAGTTGTGCTAGTGACTAGGGAAGAATATTCTTCCGATGAAGTTGAAAGTTCTAGTGGTGATGAAGGAGAAGAAAGCTCAAAGGAAGTGGCCGCCATTGCCACTACCAACATTCCCTCTTCATCTCTCTTTGAGTCCCCCAATGAGAATCCTCATATCAAGAATGCACATTGCTTCATGGCAAGGTCCTCCTTGGACACATCTATTGTGCTATCAACTCAAGAAGAATATACCTCCGGAGATGATGATGTTGATGATGAAGAAGATGCAACCTCTAATGGATTGGCCGCTCTTGCCTCTCTCTCCACTAACTCTTCATCACCAAGTGAATCCCCCAATGAGGTCATTCATGTGGAGGAAGAAAGTTGTCTCATGGCTAAATCCTCCGAGGTATTATCTCCTAGCCCCTCTATGCCTAACATATCAAGTGATCTAGGGGTTGATCATGCTAGTCTAAAAGTGAAACAAGAAATGCTAGAGTTTGATGATTTCATTCTTAACTTACAAGGTAACACTAAAAAGCATGTTTCAAATCTCATGGTTCGTATAACACAACTAAGTGATACTCTTGAGAAAAAATGTCAAATAGAGAGAGAAGACTCTCTTGAAATACATGCTCTTAAAAATGCTCTTGAGGAAAGTCAAGAAACCATAGCTTCTTTTGAAGAGAGGCTAGAAAATATTGACGAACCTCAAGATAAAATCAACAAGCTCACTAAAGCTAGAGATCTTGCTAGGGCTAAGAATAAAGTGCTTAAAAAGGAAAAGGCCCAATTTGGTGTTGATCATGAGAAACTTGTGAAGGATCTAGATGAACTAGACAAAGCTCACAAAGCTTTGAAGAGTGAATACACTCTCCTATCCAAGTCAAATGAGCAACTTCAAATTAGGCTTGCTTCATATGATGTGCCTAGTTCCTCTACCCCTTCATGTGATCATGCAAATGTTATTGAGGAAAATGCTAGGTTGAAGGATGAACTTGCTAAGGCCTCCTCTCCCCAAAGTAAACTTTCGTTGGATGATCTTTTGAGTAAGCAAAGATCAAACAATGGGAAGGAGGGCCTTGGTTATAATGCCAAGGCAAAGAAGACAAACAAGCAAAAGGCCAAGCCCGCATTAGAGAAGAAGAAAGTTATCACTAAGGGTGAAGCCCCAAAGGGCAAAACCATTAATGATGATGATGCGGGAAATGCTAACCCTCACTATGTTCTATTTAAAGATTACTATGGTGATGTGTATGCTAAATATGTTGGCCCATATGATGGTTATGTTGCTTGGTCTATTTGGGTCCCAAAGACCCTTGTTGCTAACAAAAGAGGACCCATTGTGAAATGGGTACCTAAATCTAAGAATTGATCTCATGTAGGACTATGCCGCCGGAGGTTCAAAATGGGTACTTGATAGTGGATGTACAAGTCATATGACCGGCGGCAAGAACCTCGTCAAGGAGTTGAGGCCTAACATAAACAATATCACCGTCTCCTTTGGCGATAAGTCTACATCCGAGGTATTGGGTTTTGGCAAGGTTGTGGTTGCACACAACATTACTCTTGTGGATGTCATGCTTGTCAAAACCCTTGGTTACAATTTACTTTCCGTTTCCGCCCTTGGCAAGATGGGTTTTGCCGTCTTTATTGATAATGATATTGTGGTCCTCATGTGGAGTAAGACTCTGAAAGTCACTTTCGTTGGGTATCGCGAACATAATTTGTATGTGGTGGACTTTTCGGGGACCACCACTTCAAATGCGATGTGCCTATTCGGAAAGGCGGATGTGGGTTGGTTGTGGCATCGCCGCTTGGCCCATGTCAACATGAGAACTTTGCAAAGTCTTCACAAGGGGAACCATATTGTGGGACTAATGGAAAATGTGTCTTTTGCCAAAGATCGTGTTTGTAGGGCTTGTGTTGAAGGCAAAATGCATGACTCTCCGCATCCAAGCAAGACTATCATCTCTTCCAAGAGGATCTTGGAGCTCCTTCATGTGGATCTCTTTGGTCCCGTTACTCACGCAAGTCTTGGTGCGAAGAAACATTGCTTGGTTATTGTTGATGACTACTCAAGATACACTTGGGTCTACTTTCTCAAGATGAAAGATGAGACTCAACAAATATTCATTGACTTTGCTACCGAGTGATGAGGGGATTCGTCATCAATATTCCGCTGCTTACACCCCTCAACAAAATGGTGTTGCGGAGAGGAAGAACCGGACTCTTATGGATATGGCAAGATCTATGATGGCGGAGTATAAATCCCGCTACAACTTTTGGGCCGAAGCCATCTCCACCGCTTGTCACTCTTCTAACCGGCTCTATCTCCGCAAGGGCTTGAACAAGACTCCATATGAAATACTCACCGGGAACAAGCCTAATATCTCATACTTCAAGGTGTTCGGGTGTAAGTGTTTCTACATAATCAAAGGAGTTCGTTTATCTAAATTTGCTCCTAAAGCTTTGGAGGGTATATTTGTTGGTTACGGTGCCGAATCTCACACTTATAGAGTCTATGATATAGCCTCCGGGATTATCATCGAATCTTGTAGTGTGAGGTTCGAAGAAAATGATGGCTCCCAAGTGGGGCAAGTTGATGTATGTGCAGGTGATGAAATACCTCAAGATGCCATAGTAAGAATGGGTGTGGGATTTTTCTGCCCCATTGAGGGACACGGTGTGGCGTCTCGGGAAGGACTATGCTCTACCACGGTGGAGCCCTCATCTTTTCAACATCAACAAACCCCATCTCTTGAAGCAAATAATGCACCAACCCAAGAACAAGAACAAAACCCTCCCTCTTGTGTGCAAGATCAAGGACAAGATCAACCACGGATTCATGATGGATCCGATGAATATCCTTTCAACATTCTCCTCTCACCGGATAATGTCCAAGATCAAGCACATGAGGATGAGCAACCTCAAGAAATTGAGGAAGCTCAAGTTGAAGATCAAGACGGGGACCCAAATGATCAAGTTGATCAAGTGACACCTCCAAGGCCAAGAAGAACCAAGGAGGAGATCGAGGCCCATCGTCTAGCAAGAAGAGATAGGAACCTTGAACTTCGTGGACACACTCATGACAAGGTCCTTGGTGATGTAAGGGCAAAAGTTTCCACAAGAAGGCAATTGGCTAACTTTAGCAATCATCATGCTTATATCTCCTTAGTGGAACCCAAGAAAGTATTTGAAGCCCTTGAAGATTCGGATTGGTTGGAAGCTATGCACGAGGAACTCAACAACTTCAAGCGCAACAAAGTGTGGACCTTAGTAAAGAAGCCAAAGGAGTGCCGCAATGTTATAGGCACTAAATGGATTTTCAAGAACAAGCAAGATGAGTTTGGAAATGTTGTGAGGAACAAGGCAAGATTGGTGGCTCAAGGGTTCTCTCAAGTTGAGGGAATTGACTTTGGAGAAACCTATGCTCCCGTGGCTCGTCTTGAGTCCATCCGTATCCTTCTTGCTTATGCATCACATCATAACTTTAAGTTACAACAAATGGATGTGAAAAGTGCATTCCTTAATGTTCCTTTGCATGAAGAGGTTTATGTTAAGCAACCCCCGGGGTTTGAGGATCTCAACTTTCCTAACCATGTCTACAAGCTTGATAAAGCACTTTATGGTCTCAAACAAGCTCCTAGAGCTTGGTACGAGCACCTTAAAGAATTGTTGGTAGACCGTGGGTTTGATGTTGGGCTAATCGATCCCACTCTTTTTACTAAGAGGGTCAATGGGGAGCTTTTCGTTTGCCAATTATATGTTGATGATATTATCTTTGGCTCTACTAACAAAGCTTTCAATGATGAATTTTCAAAGCTTATGACGGATAGGTTTGAGATGTCTATGATGGGAGAGATGAAGTTCTTCCTTGGTTTTGAGATCAAGCAATTGAGGGAAGGAACCTTCATCAATCAAGCAAAATATCTCCAAGACATGCTCAAGAGGTTCAAGATGACCGAGATGAAGGGTGTGGCCACTCCTATGGTCACCAAATGTCATCTTGCACTAGATCCCAATGGTAAAGAGGTGGATCAAAAGGTATATCGCTCCATGATTGGATCCTTGCTTTACCTTTGTGCATCTAGACCGGACATAGTGTTGAGTGTTGGTGTGTGTGCAAGGTATCAAGCTTCTCCTAAGGAGAGCCACATGATGGCTCTCAAAAGAATCTTTCGATATTTGGTTGATACCCCAAGATATGGTATTTGGTACCCCAAAGGCTCAAGTTTTATTCTCAATGGATATACCGATGCGGATTGGGCGGGTGACAAGGATGATAGGAAATCAACTTCCGGGGCTTGCCAATTACTTGGTAGGTCCTTGGTGTGTTGGTCCTCTAAGAAGCAAAATTGCATATCTCTCTCCACCGCCGAAGCCGAATATGTTGCCGCCGCAAGTGGATGCACTCAATTGTTATGGATGAGGCAAACTTTAAAGGAATACGGTGTCATTTGTGACAAAGTGCCTCTATTATGTGACAATGAAAGTGCCATCAAGATTGCCTATAATCCGGTGCAACATTCAAGAACGAAGCATATTGAGATCCGGAATCATTTCATTAGGGATCATGTTGCCCGTGGTGATATTGAGCTTATCTATGTTCCTACCAAAGATCAACTTGCCGACATATTCACGAAGCCTCTTGATGAAGCAAGGTTCACTTATTTGAGGAATGAGCTAAATATCATTGATTCAAGGAGTATAGCTTGACCATCTTGCAAACACACCTTCGTCTCAAAACTTTATTTGGTTTAGATGTGGGCATGGAAATAGGGGGGAGTGCGGTTTAAATTATTGAGCTATCCCTCCCCCCATAATGCCAACATTAAGAAATCATTCTCTTTATATCATATGTTGATATGTGAGCTTCAATGATGAGTAGTGGCTTGGACCCAAGATATATCTTCGCGGTGCCATGCCACAACACTCATATATGGTGGCCTAGGCCACCACACTCTTCTTTGTGAAGAGTTGGAGTTATTTGGATCTTCATTGGTTTTTATTGACATCTCCTTGTTTATGGGAAATCACTCACTTTTGGCCTTCATTTGCATTATTTGCAAAAATGAGTGATCATGTACCATCTCACAGTTTGGCGCATCTGTCCTAAGCCTATCTCATCTAAGCCATATTCTCTTCTCTCTCCGAGTGCATCAATTCCCTGTCAAATTCCAGTTTTTGGCACGTTTTTGCTGCTTCACCGGAAGTTCCGGTCGTTTCGGCCGGTACTTCCGGCTGGATCCTGTCTGCCAGCGTCTGTCCGTTGTTCCTGATCTGTTGGTGGGATTTCTGTGGGACCGGAAGTTCCGGCTCCAACGAGCGGAACTTCCGCCCTTACGATTCCTCCACTTAACCGATTGGGAACGGGGTGGCAGTTCACACCCTTCACTTTTCCCCATCCAAGATCTCTTCGCTCTCTCTCTCTCTCTCCCGTGTGGCGACTGCAACCTCTCCGGCCGGATCTCCCTCCTCCGGCGATCTCCGCCGGATCGGCTCCGTGGATTGGCATCCCCTCCCTCTCCTCCTCCATGGCTCCCCCCGGTTTGTGCCCTCTCCGTCTCTATGTGTGGGTAGACCTCACTAGATGAACTATAGGGCATACTCTAGGCAAAGCTATGGTAGAACATCTCTAGATGCCTTTCCTTTACTAGATCTTGCATAGGAGGTTGTGGTAATGCGGTTAAGCGAGCCATTGCCGCAGATCTGGTGAGAAACTGCTGCTGTTTTCGAACAGCCGGATGTTCCGGCTCTACACGCCGGAACTTCCGCCCCGGGCGGAACTTCCGCCGGTTCTCACCGGAACTTCCGGCCTGGCAAATTTTTCTGCTGTTACTCAATATCCTGTGCAGGCTCTGGTTTTTGGCTTCCTTGCTAGTGTGCACTCATTTATCATTCCTATCCTGTTGATTCCATCATAGGTAGTTCGAAGAAGAGAGGCAAGGGTCATGTGGATGAGATTGAGGAAGAACTTAAGCAAACTACACCATCCAAGCTCACCGCTCGTCAGCAATCTGCTCAAAGGCAAAAGGCACCCGCTGTTCGAGGCAAGAATATCCATGTATCCGTGAAGAACTTGCAGTATCTTGAGTACAAGGAGCTCCGTGACATGAACCCTTACCTCACCCCTCGGAACAATAGGGTTGGGGATAAGCGGTTCCACAACAAGACTCAAGAGGAGATTTTCTATGAGGTGTATGTGCCATTCAAGAAGGGGGTAGCCCCTCAACATGCTATTGACACCGGCAAGATGGCCGCTTCTAGGTACTTTGAAGAAGCCTATGCTATGTGTGGTGAGTTTGGGCTCTATCCCATTATGGAGCTCAACAAGGATTATGATATCGGGTTGATCCAACAATTCTATGCCACCGTCCACTTTGATTCAGATGAAGCTAAAACATTCCTGTGGATGTCTCATGAAAGGCTCCTTGAGTCTAACTTGGCAAAGTTTGGAAGTGCCCTTGGATACCCTCGCCACCCGGAAGTAGATGCAAATGGTTGGAGGTGCCATGACAGTTCATTTTCTCAACCAAGGGAAGTCTTGGAGAACCTCTACATCAAAGGTTGGGGTATCCTGGGCAAGAGTGCGGATCTTCTCCCTACTTGGGACATTATGCTTAGAGTCTACCGGGAAACCATTGGACCAAAGGGTGGAAATCTTGATGAGTTGCATTTATATGAAGTGGATCTTATGGCAAACTCCTTTGCTAAGAAGGGCACCGGTGAGAAGCTTGATGTGATGGACTACATCTACAATGAGATGTGGTCATGTGTGATGGAGAAGAAGCTTCCCTCGTATGCTCCGTACATTATGAAGCTCATTGAGGACACTTGGATGGAGACTTGTCAGACTTCCCTCGTTCACTCTATTCCTCTCAACGTTACATCCCATGAAGTGAAGGTTTTGAGGACCAAGCGCCACAACGCGCCCATTGAAGATGTTCCTACCATGGTTGAGAAGCCCCTTAGTTGGGCTTCTAAGCTTGCCCGCCGCATGAGACAGATTTTTTGCCTCACCTCTGCAGTCAACCACTGTCAGTATCAGCAACATGCAGAAGCCAAGAAGTCTCGGGTTCGTCAGAAGAGCATCCTGAGGGCTCTAAGTGTGGACGTGTATCCTCCCGGATCCGAGGAGAACATCACTCCGGAGGCTGAGTAAGTCTCTCAGCACGGCATGCCTCTCCCTCCAGATGGCCTCGAGATCGAGTCTCCTCCTCACACTCCTTCCTACCCCGACGCTACATCGAACCTCCCTCCCGGCTGGGCTAACGCCGACCCTTGGGACGTGTAGTTCCTCCTATCCCTTTTTGGTGCCTTGGTGCCAAAGGGGGAGAATGAGAACCTTATTAGGTTGCTCTCCGTTGGGTATTTGCATGGGGGAGTCACAAGCTCGTATTGGCTTTGATTTTTATCGCTTGTGATTCTATTTATCCTTGTGGTGTCGAACTATGTTCTTAGTTTATTTGGCTTGTAAACTCTATCTATGTGTTTGGAACCTTATCTATGTGGATGGTAAACTCCGTATGTGAGTCTTCCATGGTTATCTATGTGTGCATGATCTTATTATCCATATGCTTATCACTATGTTGTATTGCTAACCCATGGAAGACGGATGCAAGATTTAGGGGGAGCTTCGTATGTACCAATGCTCATATCTAGGGGGAGCTCCTCTATATCTTTCACATTGTTGGTTTACATTATTCATTCCTTGCAAATACTTGTGTTGTCATCAAACACCAAAAAGGGGGAGATTGAAAGAACATTTCCCGCCCTTTTGGGTTTTGTGTGTTTGATGTCAACACTAGTTATATTTTTATGCTTGTTGATGTAGACAGGTACAAGATCTCAAGATATATACTTGGCTGATGATTTGGACAGACAAAAATGAAGCTATGCTGGTTTTTCTCATCTGGCGGAAGTTCCGTGGCCGGAACTTCCGCCCAGGGGCGGAAGGTCCGGCCACAGCCAGCGGAACTTCTGCCCAGATTCTCCCCGCAGAGGCTTCTCAGCGCCTTTCTTATTGCAGGTTTTATTCTCTGGCCGGAAGTTCCGGTGAAGCTGGCCGGAAGTTCCGGTCAAGAGGAACTTCCGCCTAACTTCCGGACAAGTTCCGAAAGTCAGCGATTTGTGGCTCAGTATGTCCAGTATGGTTTTTCTGGAATTCCGGAACTTGGCCGGAACTTGGCTGGAACTTCCGGTCACCGGAAGTTCCGCCCTAGTTCCGCCCCTATCTTTTCTGACAAGGTCATCTGATGAAGAATCTTCCAGGCGGAAGTTCCGGCGCTCCTGGCCGGTACTTCCGGTGCCAGCCGGAACTTCCGGCCCTCCTGGCCGGAACTTCCGGTGTTACGAGAAATAGTTCAAACGGTCAGATCTGAGAGCTCCAATCATATAAATAGCTCTCTTCTCCAAAGGGACAAGTTGCTCAATCATTGCAAGAAATATCTGCCAAGCTTCACCACCATTAGAGCCACCTCAAGAACACAAGATTTGCAAGATCTCCTTCCTCCCCCAACCAAAGCTCTTGATCTTTGGAGATTCGAAGGAGAAGACACCGATCTACATCCTCACCGAAGCGTTTTTCATTTCCCCCTCATTTGTTTGAGGGATCTCATGCTAGTGTTCCTATTTGGTTCCCTAGTTAAATTGTGTTGATGTATTGTTGTTGATTGTTGTGTTGTAACAGATTTGGGAGCCTCCAATTCGGTTGTGGATGTGTGCCCCAAGAACCTTGTAAAGGCCCAGTTTCCGCCTCGAGGAAATCCCTTAGTGGA
This sequence comes from Lolium perenne, assembly GCF_019359855.2. Lineage (NCBI taxonomy): Eukaryota > Viridiplantae > Streptophyta > Magnoliopsida > Poales > Poaceae > Lolium > Lolium perenne. Next base: position 98,426,233 of record NC_067247.2, read on the forward strand.
AGTGGGTTAGGCCTTCGTGGCGTTGCTCACAGGAGATCTGAGTGAAGCCTTCGTGGCTGTTGGTTTGGCTTTCGTAGCAACCACCCTCCTCCAAACGTAGACGTACCTTCTTGCAAAGGAAGGGAACTACGGGAATCATCTCCGTGTCATCGCGTGCTCCACTCTCGGTTACCTCTATCCTATTCTATCTCCTATATATTGCATAGCTATATCTTGCTTAGTTGATAACCTTGTCATATAGGGAAATTCACTTAGTTGCATATCTAGAGAATTTACCTTTGTGTCAAGCCTAAATTGAAAAAGAACTAAAAATTGGTTAGCACCTATTCACACCCCCTCTAGGTGCGGCATACGATCCTTTCAGCAGCGTTTTAATCTCTTCTCTAACATTTCATGGGCAATCCTTGCTGAAATAAATAGATGATTTTTCTCTGTTTATTCTTTGACTAGAAGACCTACAATAGGTAGCAAGAACCATATTGATCTCATTAGCCCCAGCAGAAGTTGCTTCAAAAAATAGCAAGCTGTCGTCCGCAAAAAGTAGATGATTGTACATATATTTATTGAGTAATGAAGAGAGCTTTACCTCTCAAAATAATCCAAATCACAAAAGAAAACTCACAAATGAAAAATAAAGAAAAACTATCTCCCCAAAGGTATGTACATGTTCATTGCTCATCACTTGTCACAAAAGAAATCAAACTGGGATGAGAGATGGAAGATGGACACAGGAGGGTCCGGTTGTCTCGGTCTTCTTTTTTAGATTCGTTTTTCAAAATAAAATATGGTGACAACTATTCATCTAAATTGCAATCCATTTTCACTTTCGTGATCCTCACGTCGAGATCTCATGTTAATAGGTTCGTGGAACTTCTTTTATTGTATTTACCAAAAAAAAAACATAATACTTTGTACTATCCATATATTGGGAAACTGAAAGCTCATTTTGCCCAACAATTTTGGAGTTATTTTTTTGCAAAATTCAACCAAATCTGAAGTGAAATTCATTTATGAAACACTTGAAATACTTTAGCAAATCATCTAGGTTTTATTATTCTAGGAATTTCTGAGCTCATTTTACCCACTATTTAGGGGTGTGGGCTGTTATTTAAATTTCAACCAAAGTTTAAGCCAAAATGAAACAAACATTTGAGCTAATTTTCCTTTCGTGGCATTCTATTGAGCTAATTACACAATTGATCCTAAAAGTTGTCATCTAGGTGCACTTTGGTCCTACTACATGCAAATAGGGGTGGAATTGTCCTAATAGTTGCTAGGTGCAAAAGTAGTCCATTTTAATCCGAATTGGTGTCTTGGCTCTTTGTTGGATGCCACGTGGCCATTTGGACCCAGTTAGGTAATTTTACTGATAATCCCCTCTCCTTTCCATAATTTATCAATTATTTCTATCTTTTTCCCTTCCAACTTTTGGCACTTTCTCATTTTCGTGTTGTCTCTACTCCCTAAATCTGGCAGGACCAGAGAGAGGCGGCGCGATGGACCGAGGCCGGAGACGAGTGATACGCGTAAAGCACACGTCCGTTGGAAACCCCAAGTGGAAGATATGATGCGTATAGAAGCAAGTTTCCCTCAGTAAGAAACCAAGGTTTATCGAACCAGTAGGAGCCAAGAAGCACATTGAAGGTTGATGGCGGCGAAGTGTAGTGCGGCGCAACACCAGGGATTCCGCGCGCCAACGTGGAACCTGCACAACACAATCAAAGTACTTTGCCCCAACGTAACAGTGAGGTTGTCAATCTCACCGGCTTGCTGTAACAAAGGATTAATTGTATAGTGTGGAAGATGATGTTTGTTTGCGAAGAACAGTAAAGAACAATTGCAGTAGATTGTATTTCAGATGTAAAGAATGGACCGGGGTCCACAGTTCACTAGCGGTGTCTCTCACTGTTGGGGGGATAACCCCCGGTATGCCAAAGGCATGCCAAACCGGATGGTTTGAGCCATCGAGATACCGGTTTAATATTCTTACCGGAACACAAAGGTAGTAGTTCTGGCTAAGTGAAGCTAAGCCGGTATCCCCAAGGGGGTATGCCGGAACCCGGTAAAGAAGATACCGGAGAGAAGGGCCTGTCGGCAGGACTGGTCAAAGATTCTCTTCAGAGCAAGAAGACAAGGATGAGCTAAGCAAGCGGCTTTAATCAGAGCCCTGGCGCCAAAGAGAGAGATGACGCTGAAAGAAGCCGGAGGACGTCAGCGTCCCTGATTAAAGAAGACTCCGGCGTCATCTATGATTAAAGTAGCTTTGTAAAGTAGTTTGTCCAGTCAAAGATGCCATTAGGGTTTCTTGTTCTGTAAGCCACCCTCTCCCCTATATAAGGAGAGGGGGCACTGCCTCTTACAGGCGCGTGTCCACAGAGGAGTTTAGACGATAGAGCTTGTATCCAAGAACCTGTTGTTGTTGTTAGATCAATGAAGCAAGCGATCTAGTAAAGAGTTCTTCCTCTTGTCTCTCTTCTTGCATACCGGCCTTTGGTTGTGTTCTTGAGGAAAGCATACGGAAGTTACTCCCATCTAATCGCAAACCCTCCCCCGAATCCTCTAGCGTCCATTCGGCCCCAATCTAAGCCATCCTATGGCATCTGTCTGTTCACCACGACGACAGTTGGCGCCCACCGTGGGGCATGAAGTGGCGCTGGCAGGAGTTCACATTCGGGCGGGCATCCTTGAGGTCGCCGGCGAGCGTACGGTGTCCGCGCTCGTGCAGCGCATCTACGACATGGACTTCATCAACGACAACGCGGGCTGCTTCGCCAACGGCGGCATCTTCCCCAAGAACGGCCGCACCATCGAGTTTGGCAGCCACCGCGTCTACTTCGGCACCGTCCCTGTGCGGCAGCGCCTCTCGCCGGTGCTGGTGGCACCGGACCCGCCAAGGTGGCTCTGTGCTGGCCGCGCCGCCGGCAGCGTCGAGGTAATGATGACCGGTGTGGTTGGTGCAGGAGAAGAAGCTGTGGATGTTGGGGGGATGACCCCCGGTATGCCAAAGGCATGCCAAACCGGATGGTTTGAGCCATCAGGATACCGGTTAAATGTTCATACCGGAGCATAAGATGGGCGTTTGGCTGAGCAGGGCTAAGCCGGTATCCTCAGGGGAGGTATACCGGAACCGGATAGAAAAGGTACCGGGCCACCAGAAAGAAGAGCATGTCGGCAAGACTGGTCAAAGATCCTCTCCAGAGCTAGAAGACAAAGATGAACTAAGCAAAGTAGCTTTAAACGAAGGACTGACGATAAAGAAGAGGATGACGGAGAAAGAAGCCGGAGGACGTCAGCCTCCCTGATTAAAGAGGACCCCGGTGTCATCTATGATTAAAGTAGCTTTGTAAAGTAGCTTTGTAAAGTAGTTTGTCTAGTCAAAGATACCATTGGGGTTTCTTGCACTGTAAGCCATCCTCTCCCCTATATAAGGAGAGGGGGCAGCCCTCCTTACGGGCACGCACGGAAGTAGCAAGGCACGAAGCACAAACCTGTAACCTGTGAGAATCAATGAAGAAAGTGATCTAGAGCGAGTTCTTCCTTGTGTCTTTCTTCTTCAACCTCTGGCCTTGGCCAAGTTCTTGAGGAAACCATCCGGAAGTTCGTCCCATCTGATCGCAAACCCTCCCCCGAATCCTCTAGCGTCCATTCGGCCCCAATCTAAGCCATCCTATGGCATCTGTCTGTTCACCACGACGACAGTTGGCGCCCACCGTGGGGCATGAAGTGGCGCTTGCAGGAGTTCACATTCGGGCGGGCATCCTCGAGGTCGCCGGCGAGCGTACGGTGTCCGCGCTCGTGCAGCGCATCTACGCCATGGACTTCATCAACGACAACGCGGGCTGCTTCGCCAACGGCGGCATCTTCCCCAAGAACAGCCGCGTCATCGAGTTTGGCAGCCACCGCGTCTACTCGGCACCGTCCCTGTGCGCCAGCGCCTCTCGCCGGTGCTGGTGGCACCGGACCCGCCAAGATGGCTCTGTGCTGGCCGCGCCGCCGGCAGCGTCGAGGTAATGATGACCGACGTGGTTGGTGCAGGAAAAGAAGCTGTGGGTGAAGGTGCTGGTCGTGCGGTTTCGACCCGTGCGGCCAAGCCACCGCTGGAGCGAGACGCAGGCGCAGCGGGAGCATCATCCGCGCCACCGGAAACACCGCTCCAAGCGGCGATGAACGTCCTCGCCACCCCCATCGCGCAGAACATCGACCCGGCAGCGGCTCAGGCGGAGTTGGAGGCGCAGCGCCAGAAGGTGCTCGAGAGCGGCAAGGACATCGTCCGGGAGCAGCGCGAGCTGAACCTAACCTTACGTGAGTATAACGCTGCCCATGGCTTTGCTTCTGTTAGCGCGCATGCTGCTAGGATGCCGGAAAACCGGCTAAAAGCTCGCAACCTAGATCAGGATTTGCGTAAAGAAATTCTTGCCGGCAAAAGTACCTCTGCATCTGTTAGCATCGTGGAAAAACCTAAATACAGTAGCCCGGATAAAACTATAAAAGCTGCTAAAGCTGCAGTAGAGCTATGCGAGTCACTTTCCGGAGATGCTTTGGCAAAACAGCAAGAGCGTGTTAGAGAGCTGCTGGAAACTATTGAGCAGCAGAATGCTGAGGAACTGGCTAAGCTGAACAAGGCTGCGGCCTCAAAATCCGCGCGTTCAACAAAGAACGCCGGAAGCAAGTCCCATGGGCAGGCATCGTCCCCCCATCCGGACAGGAGAAGAGAAAAAGAGATGAACGCACAGCAGATGACTGTGTACGATCCGGTTCTTGCCGGAAAGCAACAAGCCGGGCAACACGATGCCGGTAGGAAAAGCCAAGGGGCAGGTCGAGGCTACGCCAGAGGAGGCTATGCCGGAAACAATCATGCCGGTAGATACGAAACCGGGCAAAATTATCGAGCTGCAAGGGAAGCGTATGAGGAGATGCCACCACCAAGGTACCGGCAGGCAAGAGCCGCGGAACCGGAAAGATACGGAGAGGGAGATTCCGAAGTAGAACGAACAAGAGTCTACCAGAACCCCTTGGGAGATCGTCTGGGGGAAAGATGTTTGCCAGACCAGGATGCGAGGCACAGGCTGGACAGAGTACATCTTTCCGAAATGATTGAGTCTGAGGGTCCTCCTGGCCCAAAATGTTTTGGCCCACGGATCATGGGAGAGGAGCCACCGGTACGCAACTTCCAACTGCCTCGAGACACAAAAACGTATGATGGCACGACCAAGCCGGAAGATTGGCTGGCGGACTATGTCACAGCTGTTTATGTAGCTGGTGGTGGAGTAAACCGGCGTTGGGCGGTGAGAATCATACCGTCCTACCTGGTAGGCCCTGCACGGATTTGGCTTAACAACTTGCCGGCACGAAGCATCAACGGATGGCTGGACTTTGAGGAAGCCTTCGTGAACAACTTCAGTAGCACTTACAAGAGGCCAAACCGGCCCCAACAGCTCGCTTTATGCCAGCAATGTGCCGGAGAGACAGACAGAGATTATCTTACCCGGTGGAACTCAACAAGAAACACGTGTGAAGGAGTGATTGAGGCACAAGCAATTGCTTGGTTCAGTCAAGGATGCCGGAGAGGATCACCGCTGTGGCAAAAGCTGCAGAGAAGCATGCCAGCGACCTTGGCAGAGATGATACGCGTGGCGGATAGCTATGCATTGGGAGACCCATTGCAACCAGCAGTACAAGCTGAGCCGGAGCAGCGACAGGAACAATACCGGGACAACCGGAACAACAAGAGAAGGGAAGATTTCCCAGATCGAAGGTACGCTCCGCAACACGTTGCTGCTGTACAAGAAAATTATGATGCCTGTAGCAGCCAAAGGCAAAAGACCGGATCGCAGCCATGGGCGGGCCCAAAAAAGCAGTGGGTCGAAAAGAAACCCTGGGGCCAGAAAAAGAATTGGCAGGAACCCGTAAAATACACCATGGAAGCCGCCATGGATCAACCTTGCCGGTGGCACACGCCGAACCCGGATCACCCGTCGAATCACCTGACGAAGGATTGTTCTTGGACCAAGTACCTGATGCAAAAGGGAGCGGTAAAGGACGCTCAAGCACAAGGGTGCTCAACAGTGTTGCCTCCGTCGCAGGACATGCTGCGTCAGCAACAGCTACCACCACCGCCACCACTCACCGGAGCAAATGCTTTACCGGTACAACATCAGCCAAATAGGCAACAATACCAGCAAGTTAACCGGGTGGAGCAAAACGATGATCAACCACCTCCACCGGCACCTTTAGGCCGGAATGTTTACGAGGGCCCGCATCTGTGCTGTGTTGTCTTTGTCACTGAGCCGACAGGCAGGCAAAGTGTGCATCGCCGCTCCATGGAGGTAAACGCCGTGATGCCGGCAGTTCCCAGATACATGCTGTGGTCAGATCAGGAAATTACCTGGTAATTTAAGGATCACCCCAAAATCATGCCGAATCTGGGTGGATATGCTCTTGTTGTGGACCCAATCATGAAAGGGCCGCAAACTCGAGTAAAATTCAGCAAGGTGCTGATAGACAACGGTAGCAGCACAAACATCATGTACAAGCATACCATACATACGCTGGGCATAACAGAAAACATGCTTCAGCCAACGCGCACAACGTTCCACGGGATCGTTCCGGGCTTGTCCTGTGCTCCGGTAGGAAAAGTTCGGGTGGACGTAGCGTTTGGAGGACGTGACAATTGCCGGGTAGAAAATATTGAGTTTGAGGTGGTGGACCTAGACAGTCCTTACCATGCGTTGTTGGGAAGACCAGCATTGGCAGCTTTCATGGCCACAACTCATACAGCGTACCTCAAGATGAAGATGCCGGCACCTCGTGGGCCCTTAACTGTGGTGGGGAACTATAAGGTCTCACTGGAAACTGCGTCTGCGGGATCAAACCTGGCGGAATCGTTGGTGATCGCGGAGGAAAAAAGAAGAATGCAAACCGCGGTTGCGCTGGCTCAATCTTCACAGTTGAGTTTAGCGGCAATGAGTGGAAGCTTGGGCTCACCGGCATTCAAGCCGACAAATGAAACAAAGGACATTGTGCTGGATCCGGCTTACCCAGAGCGCACCATTCGCATCGGTGCCGGACTCGATCAAGCATAGGAAAACGCGCTCGTCAGCTTCCTCCGTGAGAATCGGAATATCTTTGCCTGGTCAACTGATGACTTGGTAGGTGTTCCGAGGGAGCTGGCTGAGCACTCTTTAAACGTCCGGAAGGATGCCAAGCCGGTGCGACAACCCTTGCGCCGGTTCGCTGAAGATAGAAGGAAAATCATAGGAGAGGAGGTGACAAAACTGCTCGTTGCCGGATTCATTGTGGAGGTCACGCACACAGAGTGGCTGGCCAATCCGGTAATGGTCGAAAAGAAAAAAGATGAGAACCTGGAAGCAAAAGCTCCGAAGGTTTGGCGAATGTGCATCGACTACACCAACCTAAACAAGGCTTGCCCAAGAGATCCTTTTCCTTTGCCATGGATCGATCAAGTGATTGATTCAACTGATGGGTGTGAGTTGTTGTCCTTTCTAGATGCGTATTCCGGTTTTCACCAAATTTCCTTGAAAAAGGAAGATCAAATAAAAACTGCGTTCATTACCCCGCATGGGCTTATTGCTATGTCACTATGCCTTTTGGTTTGCGCAACGCTGGTGCAACGTACCAGCGCTGTATGCAAAAATGCTTGTTTGATCAAATCGGAAAGAATGTGCAAGTCTATGTAGATGATATTGTGATAAAAACTAAGGTAAAGAACACCTTAATCGATGACATCCGGCAAACATTCGACAACCTAAGACGGTTCCGGATGAAACTCAATCCGGCAAAATGCACCTTCGGTGTCCCTGCCGGCAAGTTGCTCGGTTTCCTTGTGTCAAGCCGGGGCATTGAAGTCAATCCGGTAAAAATCCGGGCAATAGAAAGAATGACTATCCCACGAGAACTAAAAGATGTGCAAAAATTTACCGGTAGCTTGGCATCGCTAAGCCGGTTCATAAGCAGGTTGGGAGAAAAAGCTCTGCCACTCTATGCTCTCATGAAAAAATCTGACACGTTCGTCTGGACCCCTCAGGCAGACGCAGCGTTTAAAGAGCTAAAAACAATGCTAGCCACATCACCTATACTGGCTTCACCTCTACAAAGAGAGCCTATGCTATTATACATAGCAGCAACAAACCGGGTTGTGAGCGTAGTGGTTGTGGTTGAAAGAGAAGAGGAAGGAAAAACCGTCCAGAGGCCGGTATACTACCTGAGCGAGGTGCTCTCCCTCTCAAAACAAAACTACCCTCACTTCCAAAAAATGACTTATGGCGTGTACATGGCCGCCACAAAACTCAAGCATTACTTCGAAGAACATCCTATGAAGGTGGTGAGTGAAGCACCAATCTCCGATATCATGTGCAACAAGGACGCTAGTGGAAGGATTGCAAAGTGGGCAATCCAGATATCACCATATGTGCCGGTATATGAAAGAAGAGATGCCATAAAATCACAGGCTTTGGCTGACTTCCTCGTCGATTGGGCAGAGATGCAATCCAAACCGCCAGATCAGAGGATAGAGTACTGGAAAATGCACTTTGATGGATCCAAACTCAAAGAGGGCCTAGGTGCTGGTGTGGTGCTTACCTCGCTAAAAGGGGATCATCTCCGGTATGTTTTGCAAGTGCATTTCAGGGCATCGAATAATGTCGCTGAATATGAGGCTTTGATCCATTGATTAAAGGTCGCAAAAGAAATCGGTGCGCACCGGATCATTTGCTACGGAGATTCAGATCTTGTGGTACAGTAGTGTTCCGGGGATTGGGATGCAAAAGATGCCAACATGGCCTCGTACCGGTTTCACGTGCAAAAGATTGCTGGATTCTTCGAAGGGTGTGAGTTTCACCATGTGCCGCGCACAGAAAATGAAGCCGCGGATGCCTTGTCCAAGCTGGGCTCATCCAGGCAAGAAATTCCTCTCGGAATAGCTTTAGCTCACTTAAGAGCACCATCGATCAAACCAAGCTCGGAATCAAAATCAATTTTTGTACCGGAATCACACGTAGTGCCCATGGATATCGATGAAGGAAACTCGGGGACTGCTCCGGCAAGCTCGGGGACTGCTCCGGTAAGCTCGGGGACTGTTGTACCCATGCTAGAAGAAGCAATGCTGGTGGATAGCATGGACGTAGACGTACCGGTGTTCCTAGTCCGGGAGGCACCATCATGGGTTAAACCTATTAAGGAATTCCTGATCAACGGCACCTTGCCGGATGACGAAAATGAATCAAGGAGAATCCAAAGAAGGTCCAAGGCATATACATTCATCAATGGCGAGGTATACAAGAGAAGTGTTACCGGTGTCCTCCAAAGATGCGTGGAACCGGAAGAGGGGAAAGAAATGCTTGAGGAGATTCACCAAGGAGAATGTGGCCATCATGCTTCATCAAGGGCGCTGGTAGCAAAAGTATTCCGGCATGGGTTTTATTGGCCCACTGCCTTGGAGAACGCTGAGGATTTAGTAAGAAAATGCAACGGGTGCCAGAGGTACGCCAAGCAAAATCATACCCCAGCGTCCGGTTTAAAAACAATACCATTAACATGGCCGTTTGCCGTTTGGTGCCTCGATATGGTCGGCCCATTCAAAACTGCAAGAAGCAGCATGACTCACATCTTGGTCATGGTGGATAAATTCACCAAATGGCTAGAAGTAAAACCTATCGCAAAGTGTGATGGGCATACAACGGTAAAATTCTTGAAAGATGTCATTTTGCGGTATGGATACCCGCACAGCATCATCACTGACAATGGAACCAACTTAGCTCAAGGTGAGTTCAAAAGGTTTTGTGAGGACAACAACATCCGGTTGGATTTGTGCTCAGTGGCACACCCACAAGGCAATGGCCAAGTGGAAAGAATGAATGCTTTGGTACTTTCCGGTATCAAACCTAGACTCATTGATGCAGTGGAAAAGTCACCGGGATGTTGGCTCGATGAGCTACCATCAGTACTGTGGAGTATAAGAACAACTCCAAACCGATCTACCGGATACACTCCATTCTTCATGGTTTATGGAGCAGAAGCGGTCATACCAACTGACATCATTCATGATTCACCAAGGGTACAGCTCTATACTGAGCAAGAGGTCAAAGAGGCCAGAGAAAATGATGTCGACTTGCTAGAAGAAGCAAGAGAGCTAGCTTTGGCAAGAACAACCATTTACCAGCAAAACCTCAGACGCTATCATAGCCGGAAGGTTAACCCGAGAGTTTTCCGGGAAGGAGATCTCGTGCTACGCCTAGTGCAGCGCACTGAAGGCCGGCATAAGCTTTTGCCACCATGGGAAGGTCCCTTCATTGTAAGCAAGGTGCTTCACAATGATGCATATTACTTGATCGATGCACAGGAGTGGAAAAAAGGGAAGGCGGACAGGTCCGGAGAGGAGAGCAAGCGTCCATGGAACGTAGCTCTGTTGCGTCCTTTCTACTCTTGAAGTTGTGGTGTAAGAAGTTCCTTTTTGTACCTTAATTGCTATGAATAAAAGATGCCGGAACCTTGAATGAATCTCGGGGACTACCCCAATAAGGTTGCATGAAACTTGTTTATTTTTTCAGTTTACCGGTTGCTTATTGAACGTCTTTTCTTTCCGGTTTAGTAGTGTGCTAAACTTTACCGGAGTCTTCGACTCTGCTGCTGTCCGCAACCCGGCTTCATGGCAAGCAAGATAAACCGGTAGGGGATAAGCACATGAACTGCGGAGAGGGAGAGCAGGAAAGAACAATCCGGAAAATTTAACTAACCCCGGTTAAACCGGTTTTTTGCAAAATTTCGAAGTTATTTCTAAGTTCAAGAAAATGCTTGTTTGGTGAAAGAACCTTGTGCTCATACGCCAAAGAACGCCCAGAGAAGGCAGGCAGAGCCAAGGCAAAAGAACCAAGTATGCATCGAATTGGATGCGGAAACAATTTAGAAATCTTTGTGGTGCAAGATAAAAGCAAAACCAGAAGCAAATATGCTAAGGCAAACTTAAGATACTTAACTACCGGTATAACTTACCGGCATAGAATGTTGCACCACAAACCACAAGGGCAAGTTTTATACTACATCATACACCCCGGCATACCGGGGTCGAATTTAACGAGTTCTGTTATAAAGCGAACAGGAGCAGGTAAATTGTTCAGGCGACGGGGGCATCAGGTGGAGCAGCACCGGTCTCGGTGTCTTCAGGGGGAGCAGTGCTGGCCTCGGGAGCTTCCGGCGGCACATCCTCGGCAGCCTCATCTTCATCTCCCTCTTCTTCTTCCTCATCGCTGAGGTAGTCTTTGACACCAGGAGGGGGAGGGATGAAGGTGCGGACCTCGGCATACTCAGCAAGCCGGTAGGCCCGGTCCTGCCGCTTCGCGGTAAGCACCGGATCCGTGTCGGTGGGAGCATCTTGGCGTACGCCTTGAAGAGCATCCAGATCCAGATCCGGGTACCAGGAGCATGCGGAGCGCAGCGCCGTGTCAGCTCCGGCACGAGCCGCGGAGCATTGCCACTCGCGAATCCGGCGCCCGGCATCCTTGAGCCGGTGGGCGGTAAGCGTGATGATTGCCGGCATCTCCTCCTCAGGCCACAACACCTTGAAGAGTTGGATGGCGGCGTCCGGTAGGTCGCCAAGGAGCCGGTCGACGGAGCGCATATGTTGGACTCGCGCGGAGAGGGCGACCAGATAGTCGTACCCGTCCCAGTGCGCCTCCATGTTGGGAAATTGCCGCGCTACCCGATCCTCCATCACCTTCTTCACAGCATGGGCCTGGGAGTCCGGGAAATGCTCTACATGAGGAAGGGAAAAGCATAAACACAAGATACCGGAAAATAGCATGCCGGAAGAAAAAGGAACACGGATACATCTTCAAAAGGAGAAAGCTTATAAGCGAAAGAAGGGACAAGGCAGGAACTTACGGAAAGCCAGCGCGTCAATCTGCATAACCAACCGATCATATTCCTTGTGATCAGTGGTCATGACATCAATGAGGCACTCCGCTGCCTTCCGCGCCTTCCTTTCCTCCTCCAGCTCTGCCGTCAGTACTGTGTTGGAGTTCGTGGAGTCCTCCACGACCTCCGCCAGCCTGGCCTCAGCTGCAACCCGGGCATCCTTCAGAGCTTGCTCATGCTGGAGCGCGGCTTGCATAGCCTGTTCCTTCAGCTCCCTCGAGGCGGTCTTCTGGGCGTCCAGTGCCTCGTGGTGCTCCTTGATGAGCTGCTCTTTCTCGCCTAAATACCGGAAAGAAAGGTGTTAGCAAGTGGCAATAGATGAAATGAAAAAAGAACGGGTTAACTGGAAAAGAAAGGGTGGTACCTTGAAGCTTGACAACCTGGGCCCTAAGGGCCTCGATGGTAGCTTCCGGAACAGCTGTTAAACAAAAAGATGCGTAAATATCAAAGAAGAAAACATTCCGGTGAAAAGATGCCGGAGGAAAAGAAAGAAAACAAACCTTGGCAGTGGCTGTGGGCCTCGGCAAGGTCCCGATGCTCCCACAGAAGCTCCTCAAAGAGTTGCTTCCGGGCATCCGCGGTGCTCTGTTCAAAGGAAGATGGTTATGAAAAAGAAAGAAACAAAGGTCTTAACCTGAAACTCGGGGACTGGCTATGCCGGTTTCGCGCGTTTCTAGTTAAAGTTTCGCGCTAAAAGCTACGCTCTCAACACGAAACTCGAGGACTGGGAGGATAGACAAGATCCGGAAAGAAAAGAAACCGGCATCAACAAAAATTACAAGAGGGTTGGCAAAACTTACCACCACGTTGCTGGTGGCATCGTACCATGCACTGTCAAACTCCTTCACGGCGCGTTTAAGCCGCGTGAAGTGTTCTTCAGTGGACCGAGGCCCAGCAGGGTCTGGCGCTGGAAGGCGGTCCTTCCCCAGGCCGCGGGTAGATGCAGAGATATCTGCATTGTTCCACTTTTGGGCGTAGGGGAGAAGGTGCCCCAGGTCCTTACCCTCGCGATTCAGCTCAACGATCCGGGCTAGGAGGCCGGAAGGTTTTTCTTGGACAGCAGCAGCAGCAGGGCCGACGTGCAGCACTACGGACCGCGAGCCGGCTGAGGCGTCGCCCTCCACGGCCTTGCCCCGAGAAGCCCCGGGCTTGAGGAACTTGGTGATCTTGGGGGTCTCTGGCGGCGGCATTCGCTTGGCCGCGGAAGGTCCTTGGCTTGGCGACGATGTCGGCGTGGTCCCAGTAGGCTCGAGGGTAAGAGCTTCCGGTTGAGGCGCAGAGGATACCGGCGCGGAAGTATCCGGCGCGGTGGGGGATGAGCTTGGCTGCTTCTTCTTTTTCTTCTTCGGGGAAGGGGGAACCAGAGGTTCCGCCTGCCCGGCATCTGTCTCGTCGATGCCGATGTCGCTGGCGCCGGTGTCTTGGGTTTCAGGAGGGGAGGTGAAATCCTCCTCCGCGCGGTGATCAGGAGGTATAGGGGCCGCGCACCCCGAACTTGTAGTACCTCCCGGAGGGGAGGCAGAGGTGTTGCCGGCACCAGATGGTGCCGGACTTGAGTGAGGAGGAGGAGTTGAGGTCCTTGCGGAGCCGGCAGAGCCCTCCGGCTTGGAGCCAAGCTCAAGTGCAGGGCTGAAAGAGAGAAAAAAGAGCGGATTGGAAAAAAGCAACCGGAAAGGAACTTGGTGAAAATGGAGAGAACATAAAAAAGAAATGAAGATCTTACCCGGAAGAAACCGGCATCCGCTTTTGCTTGTAGCGCTTCGTGCTTACCTGCTTCCCTCCAAGGACTTCTGTCCGAGGGCGTTTGGCAGGGGGAGCATGGCTAGGGCCGGCGCCAGCAGCTGGAGGATTATTCTTCTGGCCTTCGGCCATAAGTTTGTCCAGGAACTCATCCCCAACCTCGGCCTGCAGGGGAGCCACATGCTCATGGACCTGTGGGTTGATGTTGGCTGAGGGAATGTCTACAGAACAACAATAACAAAAGAATATGAGAGATCAAACAGAAAAGCTACCTGAAGCAAGGTCAGGTCATCAGACGAACCAGCTGGTTCCGGCGGAGACTTGCCGAGGCGTGAGGCTGGAGTCCGGCCCATCCTCAGATCCAGCCAGTGAATGAAAGGATCCGGATCGTACTTGTCCAAAGGCCTCTTCCGGCAAGGGCCTCGTTGATCTAAGTCAATCCGGGGGAAGCGGTCCCTGGCCTGAAAAAAAAGAAAAAAAAGGGGATTAGTCGCAAGTATGAAAGTTACCGGTAAAACGACCCGAGCTGCATAAATTCTTACTTCTTGGGACGGAGGATTTCTGGAGCTGAGAGGGAAAAGGCCCCACTCCCAGTCATCCGGCATGTCCGTTTGGCATATTTGGTTAGCCTTCAGGACCACATCCGCCTTGCTCAAGGGCAGGCCGGTGATCTTGGTGGGATCACCGGGGCCATACATCTCGCTAATCTTGTGAGCGCGCTGCTTAAGGGGAAGCACCCGGCAGCAGATGAAGGTGCGGATGATATCATCGGAGCAAATGTTGGTGTTCTTCATCAACTTCAACATGAAGCGTACCACCCGGTTCGTCTCTGTGTGATCCATACCAGGGTTGTAGTTCTAGTTGATCTTGGCGGGCGGCGCCGGGTTGAACGCCGGCAAGTTGATGAGGTCGGTGGCGCTCTTGTTCTTCACATAGAAGAACGTTGTCTGCCACAACCGGCAAGACTCGAGGCCGTTGAACTTAAAAAAGGGGCTCCCTTGGCGGGAGCCGATGATACAAGACCCGCATTGTACGGGGGGTTTGGGCTTGGAAATGTCCTTGCCCTGGACCGAATTGATCCGGAGAGAGAAGAAGCAGGCAAACGTCTCGCGAGCGGGACGGATGCCGATGTAGCCCTCCATGAAGGCCACAAAACAAGAAAGGTAAAAAACGGCATTGCCGGGAAGGTGGTGAGGTTGGAGTCGGTAGAAATCAAGGAATTGGCGGAAGAAATCGAAGGCAGGAAGGCCGAAGCCACGCTCAAAATGAGCAAGGAAAACAACGGCCTCACCGGGTTCGAGCACCGGTTCGATCTCGTCACCTGGAAGCCGGCAGATGACTCCTTCCAGAATTCTCCTGGACCGGTAAAGCCAGTCGATCTCATATTGAGTCACGTCGGAACCCCTCCAGGCTCCGCGTGTCTTACCGGAAAGATCCTTTCCGGAGGCCCGGCTAGATGTGCCGGCCTCTTGATCTTGGCTAGACGCCAAATCCATCCGGGCGAGATCTTCAGTTAGCCCGTCGGAAGTACTACTGCCTTGGTTACTAGAGGTGGCGGCGGGGAGAGACCCTTCGCTAGACATATGGATCTGGGCGACGCTGGAATCTACCAAAAAACAGTTTTCCCCAGAAAGACCCTCGCGCGAAGATCTACGAGTAAGAGAAAAAGCAAAATAAAGAAGGGATAAATACTCTACCGCCCCAAGATCTGGAAAGCAAGAAGAAAAGAGGTAAAGGCGTGTCGGGCCTAACCTGAGGCGGCGAAGTTGCAGAAGAAGGGGTTTGCCGGAGAGGTGGTGAGCCTGCGGCCGGCGAAGAGGTCCGTCGACGGTGAGGTGAGGAAGAGCTCGAGGAAGCGCTAATGCAGCAACCGCGACAGGTGTGCTGCAGAGGCTCCTCACGCGGTGAAGTTCAGTGGCGTCCGGCGGAACGACAACGGAAGTCCGTTGGGCGGCGGAGCTTGAGCGGCGAACGGAGAGGCGGAGGCGCAGAGGGCAAAGGCACTAAGCGCGGAGAAGTGGAGAATGCGAGGAGAGGAAGGAGAAGGAGCGGTTTTGCTTTATAAAGGAAGAGGGTGATCTGGGCCAGAAAACCGCTGGGCCTCGGTGGTTCAGATCGTGGGCCGCGACGGTTCGCCCCACGGGCCGCCACGTGGCACGCAAATACGCGTGCAGAAAACAGTTTGTCACAAGAAGGCCACACGGATCTGGAACGGCCACGAGGATCCGGTGTGCCGCCATAAATGCTAGCGCAGAAGCCGAAGGGAAGTGACCCCTGACACTGGCATGTCAGTCACAGTGCGCATGTCTCTGTCAGGCGCGGGGCCCAAGATATTCTCGACTTCGCCAAGGAGGTGTTTAATGGCTAAGATGCCGGAGGATAAGATACCGGAGAATGACTTGCAAAGAAAGATAATGAAAATCCGGGCGAAGATGCCGGATCCAAGCCCAACGCCGGATGGATTAAACCGGTATCCAGAGACGTGAGAACCTGGCATGGTCTGTTGGATAGGATCCGCCAGACTATACCAGCTTCGGGGACTAATGTTGGGGGGATGACCCCCGGTATGCCAAAGGCATGCCAAACCGGATGGTTTGAGCCATCAGGATACCGGTTAAATGTTCATACCGGAGCATAAGATGGGCGTTTGGCTGAGCAGGGCTAAGCCGGTATCCTCAGGGGAGGTATACCGGAACCGGATAGAAAAGGTACCGGGCCACCGGAAAGAAGAGCATGTCAGCAAGACTGGTCAAAGATCCTCTCCAGAGCTAGAAGACAAAGATGAACTAAGCAAAGTAGCTTTAAACGAAGGACTGACGATAAAGAAGAGGATGACGGAGAAAGAAGCCGGAGGACGTCAGCCTCCCTGATTAAAGAGGACCCCGGTGTCATCTATGATTAAAGTAGCTTTGTAAAGTAGCTTTGTAAAGTAGTTTGTCTAGTCAAAGATACCATTGGGGTTTCTTGCACTGTAAGCCATCCTCTC
The DNA here is from genome assembly GCF_019359855.2 of Lolium perenne. Classification (NCBI taxonomy): domain Eukaryota; kingdom Viridiplantae; phylum Streptophyta; class Magnoliopsida; order Poales; family Poaceae; genus Lolium; species Lolium perenne. The sequence goes on from NC_067247.2 coordinate 98,442,887, forward strand.
CCCTATATAAGGAGAGGGGGCAGCCCTCCTTACGGGCACGCACGGAAGTAGCAAGGCATGAAGCACAAACTCAGAACTGTGAGAATCAATGAAGAAAGTGATCTAGAGCGAGTTCTTCCTTGTGTCTTTCTTCTTCAACCTCTGGCCTTGGCCAAGTTCTTGAGGAAACCATCCGGAAGTTCGTCCCATCTGATCGCAAACCCTCCCCCGAATCCTCTAGCGTCCATTCGGCCCCAATCTAAGCCATCCTATGGCATCTGTCTGTTCACCACGACGACAGTGGATGAAGGTGCTGGTCGTGCGGCTTCGACCCGTGCGGCCAAGCCACCGCTGGAGCGCGACGCTGGCGCTGCGGGAGCATCTTCCGCACCACCGGCAACACCACTCCAAGCGGCGATGAACGTGCTGGCAACGCCCATCGCGCAGAACATCGACCCAGCAGCGGCTCAGGCGGAGCTGGAGGCACAACGCCAGAAGCTGCTCGCCAACGGCGCCGACATCGTCCGGGCGCAGCGCGAGCTGAACCTAACCCTACGTGAGTATAACGCTGCCCATGGCTTTGCTTCTGTTAGCGCGCATGCTGCTAGGATACCGGAGAACCGGCTAAAAGCTCGCAACCTAGATCAGGATTTGCGCAAAGAAGTTCTTGCCGGCAAAAGTACCTCTGCATCTGTTAGCATCGTGGAAAAACCTAAGTACAGTAGCCCGGATAAAACTATAAAAGCTGCTAAAGCTGCGGTAGAGCTATGCGAATCGATTTCTGGAGATGCTTTGGCAAAACAGCAAGAGCGTGTTAGAGAGCTGCTGGAAACTATTGAGCAGCAGAATGCTGAGCAACTGGCTAAGCTGAACAAGGCCGCGGCCTCAAAATCCGCGCGTTCAACAAAGAATGCCGGAAGCAAGTCCCATGGGCAGGCATCGTCCCCCCATCCGGACAGAAGAAGAGAAAAAGAAATGAACGCACAGCAGATGACTGTGTACGATCCGGTTCTTGCCGGAAAACAACAAGCCGGACAACACGATGCCGGTAGAAAAAGCCAAGGGGCAGGTCAAGGCTACGCCAGAGGAGGCTATGCCGGAAACAACCATGCCGGTAAATATGAAACCGGGCAAAACTATCGAGCTGCAAGGGCAGCGTATGAGGAGATGCCACCACCAAGGTACCGGCAGGCAAGAGCCGCGGAACCGGAAAGATACGGAGAGGGAGATTCCGAAGTAGAACGAACAAGAGTCTACCGGAACCCCTTGGGGGATCGCCTGGGGGAGAGATGTTTGCCAGACCAGGATGCGAGGCACAGGCTGGACAGAGTGCATCTTTCCGAAATGATCGAATCTGAGGGTCCTCCTGGCCCGAAATGTTTTGGCCCACAGATCATGGGAGAAGAGCCACCGGTACGCAATTTCCAGTTGCCCCGAGACACAAAAACGTATGATGGCACGACCAAGCCGGAAGATTGGTTGGCGGACTATGTCACAGCGGTTTATGTAGCTGGTGGTGGAGTAAACCGGCGTTGGGCGGTGAGAATCATATCGTCCTACCTGGTGGGCCCTGCACGGATCTGGCTTAACAACTTGCCGGCAGGAAGCATAAACGGATGGCTGGACTTTGAGGAAGCCTTCGTGAACAACTTCAGTAGCACTTACAAGAGGTCAAACCGGCCCCAACAGCTCGCTTTATGCCAGCAACGTGCCGGTGAGACAGACAGGGATTATCTTACCCGATGGAACTCAACAAGAAACACGTGCGAAGGAGTGATTGAAGCACAAGCAATTGCTTGGTTCAGTCAAGGATGCCGGAGAGGATCACCGCTGTGGCAAAAGCTGCAGAGAAGCATGCCAGCAACCTTGGCAGAGATGATACGCGTGGCGGACAGCTATGCATTGGGAGACCCATTGTAACCAGCAGTACAAGCTGAGCCGGAGCAGCGACAGGAACAATACCGGGACAACCGGAACAACAAGAGAAGGGAAGATTTCCCGGATCGAAGGTACGCTCCGCAGCACGTTGCTGCCGTGCAAGAAAATTATGATGCCGGCAGCAGCCAAAGGCAAAAAACCGGATCGCAGCCATGGGCGGGTCCAAAAAAGCAGTGGGTCGAAAAGAAACCCTGGGGCCAGAAAAAGAATTGGCAGGAACCCGTAAAATACACCATGGAAGCCGCCATGGATCAACCTTGCCGGTGGCACACGCCAAACCCGGATCACCCGTCAAATCACCTGACGAAGGATTGTTCTTGGACCAAGTACTTGATGCAAAAAGGGGCGGTAAAGGACGCGCAAACACAAGGGTGCTCAACAGTGTTGCCACCGTCGCAAGATATGCTGCGTCAGCAACAACTACCACCACCACCACCACTCACCGGAGCGAATGCCTTACCGGTACAGCATCAGCAAAATAGGCAACAGTACCAGCAAGTTAACCGGGTGGAGCAAAACGATGATCAACCACCTCCACCGGCACCTTTAGGCCGGAATGTTTACGAGGGCCCGCATATGTGCTGTATTGTTTTTGTCACTGAGCCGACAGACAGGCAAAGTGTGCATCGCCGCTCCATGGAGGTAAACGCCGTGATGCCGGCAGTTCCCAGATACATGTTGTGGTCAGATCAGGAAATTACCTGGTTATTTAAGGATCACCCCAAAATCATGCCGAATCCGGGTGGATACGCTCTTGTTGTGGACCCAATCATGAAAGGGCCGCAAACTCGAGTAAAGTTCAGCAAGGTGCTGATAGACAACGGCAGCAGCATGAACATCATGTACAAGCATACCATGCATACGCTGGGCATAACAGAAAACATGCTTCAGCCAACGCGTACAACATTCCACGGAATCGTTCCGGGCTTGTCCTGTGCTCCGGTAGGAAAAGTTCGGGTGGATGTAGCATTTGGAGGACGTGACAATTGCCGGGTTGAAAATGTTGAGTTTGAGGTGGTGGACCTAGACAGTCCTTACCATGCGTTGTTGGGAAGACCGGCATTGGCAGCTTTCATGGCTACGACTCATACAGCTTACCTCAAAATGAAGATGCCGGCACCTCGTGGACCCTTAACTGTGGTGGGGAACTATAAGGTCTCACTGGAAACTGCATCTGCCGGATCAAACCTAGCGGAATCGCTCGTGATTGCGGAGGAAAAAAGAAGAATGCAAACCGCGGTTGCGCTGGCTCAGTCCTCACAGTTGAGTTTAGCAGCAATGAGTGGAAGCTTGGGCTCACCGACATTCAAGCCGACAAATGAAACAACGGACATTGTGCTGGATCTGGCTTACCCAGAGCGCACCGTTCGCATCGGTGCCGGACTCGATCAAGCATAGGAAAACGCGCTCGTCGGCTTCCTCCGTGAGAATCGAAATATCTTTGCCTGGTCAACTGATGACTTGGTGGGTGTTCCGAGGGAGCTGGCTGAGCACTCTTTAAATGTCCGAAAAGACGCCAAGCCGGTGCGGCAACCCTTGCGCCGGTTTGCTGAAGATAGGAGGAAGATCATAGGAGAGGAGGTGACAAAACTGCTCGTTGCCGGATTCATTGTGGAGGTCACGCACACAGAGTGGCTGGCCAATCCGGTAATGGTCGAAAAGAAAAAAGATGAGAACCTGGAGGCAAAAGCTCCAAAGGTATGGCGCATGTGCATCGACTACACTAACCTAAACAAGGCTTGCCCAAGAGATCCTTTTCCTTTGCCACGGATCGATCAAGTGATTGATTCAACTGCTGGGTGTGAGTTGTTGTCCTTCCTGGATGCGTATTCCGGTTTCCACCAAATTCCCTTGAAAAAGGAAGATCAAATAAAAACTGCGTTCATTACCCCGCATGGGGCTTATTGCTATGTCATTATGCCCTTTGGTTTGCGCAACGCTGGTGCAACGTACCAGCGCTGTATGCAAAAAATGCTTGTTTGATCAAATCGGAAAGAATGTGCAAGTCTATGTAGACGACATTGTGATAAAAACTAAGGTAAAGAACACCTTAATCGATGACATCCGGCAAACATTCGATAACCTAAGACGGTTCTGGATGAAGCTTAATCCGGCAAAATGCACCTTCGGTGTCCCTGCCGGCAAGTTGCTCGGTTTCCTTGTGTCAAGCCGGGGCATTGAAGTCAATCCGGTAAAAATCCGGGCAATAGAAAGAATGACTATCCCGCGAGAACTAAAAGACGTGCAAAAATTTACCGGAAGCTTGGCATCGCTAAGCCGGTTCGTAAGCAGGCTAGGAGAGAAAGCTTTGCCATTATATGCTCTAATGAAAAAATCTGACACGTTCGTCTGGACCCCTCAGGCAGACGCATCGTTTAAAGAACTGAAAACAATGTTGGCCACAACACCTATACTGGCTTCACCTCTGGAAAGAGAGCCTATGCTATTATACATAGCAGCAACAAATCGGGTTGTGAGCGTAGTGGTTGTGGTTGAAAGAGAAGAGGAAGGAAAAACCGTCCAGAGGCCGGTATACTACCTGAGCGAGGTGCTCTCCCTCTCAAAACAAAACTACCCTCATTTCCAAAAGATGACTTATGGCGTGTACATGGCCGCCACAAAACTCAAGCATTACTTTGAAGAACATGCTATGAAGGTGGTGAGTGAAGCACCAATCTCCGATATCATGTGCAACAAGGACGCTAGCGGAAGGATTGCAAAGTGGGCAATCCAAATATCACCATATGTACCAGCATACGAAAGAAGAGATGCCATAAAATCACAGGCTTTGGCTGAGTTCCTCGTCGATTGGGCGGAGATGCAATACAAACCGCCAGATCAGAGGATGGAATACTGGAAGATGCACTTTGATGGATCCAAACTCAAAGAGGGTCTAGGTGCTGGTGTGGTGCTTACCTCGCCGAAAGGAGATCACCTCCGGTATGTTTTGCAAGTGCATTTCAGGGCATCGAATAATGTCGCTGAATATGAGGCTTTGATCCATGGATTAAAGGTCGCAAAAGAAATCGGTGCGCACCGGATCATTTGCTATGGAGATTCAGATCTTGTGGTACAGCAGTGTTCCGGGGATTGGGATGCAAAAGATGCCAACATGGCCTCGTACCGGTTTCACGTGCAAAAGATTGCCGGATTCTTCGAAGGGTGTGAGTTTCACCACGTGCCGCGCGTAGAAAATGAAGCCGCGGATGCTTTGTCCAAGCTGGGCTCATCCAGGCAAGAAATTCCTCCCGGAATAGCCTTAGCTCACTTAAGAGTACCATCGATCAAACCAAGCCCGGAATCAGAATCAATTTTTGTACCGGAATCGCACGTAGTGCCCATGGATATCGATGAAGGAAACTCGGGGACTGCTCCGGCAAGCTCGGGGACTGCTGCAACCGTACCGGAAGAAACGATGCTGGTAGATAACATGGAGATAGATGCACCGGTGTTTTTGGTTCGAGAGACACCATCGTGGGTTAAACCTATTAAGGAATTCCTGATCAACGGCACCTTGCCGGATGACGAAAATGAATCAAGGAGAATCCAAAGAAGGTCCAAAGCATATACATTCATTAATGGTGAGGTGTATAAGAGAAGCGTTACCGGTGTCCTTCAAAGATGTGTGGATCCGGAAGAAGGGAAAGAAATGCTTGAGGAGATTCACCAAGGAGAATGTGGGCATCATGCTTCATCAAGGGCGCAGGTAGCAAAAGTATTCCGGCATGGGTTTTATTGGCCCACTGCTTTGGAAAACATTGAGGATTTAGTAAGAAAATGCAACGGGTGCCAGAGGTACGCCAAGCAAAATCATACCCCAGCGTCCGGTTTAAAAACAATACCATTAACGTGGCCGTTTGCCGTTTGGTGCCTCGATATGGTCGGCCCATTCAAAACTGCAAGGAGCAGCATGACTCACATCTTGGTTATGGTGGATAAATTCACCAAATGGCTAGAAGTGAAACCTATCGCAAAATGTGATGGGCACACAGCGGTGAAATTCTTAAAAGATGTCATTTTGCGGTATGGATACCCGCACAGCATCATCACTGACAATGGAACCAACTTTGCTCAAGGTGAGTTCAAAAGGTTTTGTGAGGCCAACAACATCCGGTTGGATTTATGCTCAGTGGCACACCCACAAGGCAATGGCCAAGTGGAAAGAATGAACGCTTTGGTACTTTCCGGTATCAAACCAAGACTCATTGATGCGGTGGAAAAATCACCGGGATGTTGGCTCGATGAGCTACCATCAGTACTGTGGAGTATAAGAACAACTCCAAACCGGTCTACCGGATACACTCCATTCTTCATGGTTTATGGAGCAGAAGCGGTCATACCAACTGACATCATTCATGATTCACCAAGGGTACAACTCTATACTGAGCAAGAGGTCAAAGAGGCCAGAGAAAATGATGTGGACTTGCTAGAAGAAGCAAGAGAGCTAGCTTTGGCAAGAACAGCCATTTACCAGCAAAACCTCAGACGCTATCATAGCCGGAAGGTTAACCCGAGAGTTTTCCGGGAAGGAGATCTCGTGCTACGCCTGGTGCAGCGCACTGAAGGCCGGCATAAGCTCTTGCCACCATGGGAATGTCCCTTCATTGTAAGCAAAGTGCTTCACAATGATGCATATTACTTGATCGATGCACAGGAGTGGAAAAAAGGAAAGGCGGACAGGTCCGGAGAGGAGAGCAAGCGTCCATGGAACGTAGCTCTGTTGCGTCCTTTCTACTCTTGAAGTTGTGGTGTAAGAAGTTCCTTTTTGTACCTTAATTGCTATGAATAAAAGATGCAGGAACCTTGAATGAATCTCGGGGACTACCCCAATAAGGTTGCATGTAACTTGTTTATTTTTTCAGTTTACCGGTTACTTATTGAACGTTTTTCTTTCCGGTTTAGTAGTGTGCTAAACCCTACCGGAGTCTTCGACTCTGCTGCTGTCCGCAACCCGGCTTCATGGCAAGCAAGATAAACCGGTAGGGGATAAGCACATGAACTGCGGAGAGGGAGAGTAGGAAAGAACAATCCGGAAAATTTAACTAACCCCGGTTAAACCGGTTTTTTGCGAAATTTCGAAGTTATTTCTAAGTTCAAGAAAATGCTTGTTTGGTGAAAGAACCTTGCGCTCATACACCAAAGAACGCCCAGAGAAGGCAGGCAGAGCCAAGGCAAAAGAACCAAGTGTGCATCGAATTGGATGCGGAAACAATTTGGAAATCTTTGCAGTGCAGGATAAAAGCAAAACCAGAAGCAAATATTCTAAGGCAAACTTAAGATAATTAACTACCGGTATAACTTACCGGAATAAAATGTTGTGTAGCAACCAAAAGCGGACTTAAAGTTTTACATCATAAACCCCGGCATACCGGGGTAGAATTTAACAGGACATTGTTTTGAGATACGCAGGACCAAATAGCATAACACAGGCAAATTTTCAACCAAGTAGATGATCAGGCAGCGGGGGCTTCAGGAGGGGCATCGCCAGCACCGGCATCGCCCAGAGGCTCCTCCTCGGCTTCATCCTCCTCCTCATCGAGATAATCTTGAAGATCAGGAGGGGGAGGGATGAAGGTGCGCATGTCGGCGTACTCCGCGATGTGGTACGCGCGATCCTGCCGCTTAGCGGTAAGAATCGGGTCCAGATCGGTTTCCGCGCCTTCGCGCACTCCGGTGAGGGCATCCAAGTTCAGCTCCGGATACCATGAGCAAGCAACGCGGAGGGCAGAGTCTGCTCCAGCGCGGGCAGCAGAGCACTGCCACTCGCGGATCCTCTTGCCGGCGCCCTTGAGACGGTCGCTGATCAGTGAGAAAGTATCCGGCACCTCCTCGCCAGGCCACAGAGTCCTGAAGAGCTGGGTAGCTACATCAGGAATGTCAGACAGGTTGCGATCTATGGCGCGCATATGAGACACCCGCGCACTCAGCGCGACCAGATGGTCATAGGGGGTCCATGGCGCGCCAAGATTCTCTTGGCCCTGGGCAGTGCGGCGCTCGTCAACCTTCTTAACAGCAAACCTCTGAGAGTCCGGGAAGAGGCATGTGCAAAGAAAGAAAAAGGCTAAGAAAAGGAGTCCGGAAGAAAAGGCAACCGGAAGGAAAGATAACGAAAAGAAAATGCGATCGGAAGAAAAAAGGCTTGTGGGCAGTAGTCAGAAAGTGCAAAAGGAAAGGACTTACGGTAGGCATGTGTGTCAGTTTGCAAGACCAGCTGGTTGCACTCCTTCTGCTCCGCCTCTAGCCGTGCAGCTTTTTCCTCGGCACCCTTCCGGGCTTTGGCCAGCTCCTCCAGCTCAGCTCGCAACACCACGTTGGCATTGCTGGCATCTTCAAGAGCCTCATCCATCTTGGCCGCTGCATCAGCTTCAGCAGCTTTGAAAGCCTTAGCATGATCAAGCCCCAGCTGGATGAGCTGGGACTTGAGCTCCTGGTAGCTGGTCTTGTGGGCGCTTAGCTCCTCCTGATGCTGCCGGATAAGCTAGTCCTTCTCCCCTGAAACCCGGAAAAGAGGATGTTAACAAAATTGTGCTGGTTAAGATGAAAAAGAAAACCAAGCTAACAGGAAAGAGGGAAAATTGTACGTTGGGCGGCGGCGAGCTGCTCCTTGAGAGCCTCAATGGAAGCTTCCGGGACCACTGTTAAGCAAAAATTACAAATGTTAGGAGGAAAAAAGGTTTCCGGTAAGAAGATGCCGGTGGTACAAAAACTTACCTTGGCACTTATCATGTGCCTCAGCGAGGTCCCGATGTTCCCATAGAAGCTCCTCAAAGAGGACCTTCCGAGCGTCAGCCGTGAGCTGTTCAAGAAAAAGAGATTAGTTAAGTTTTGCGCTAAGAACAAGGTTCTTAACCTGAAACTCGGGGACTGGCAGTGCTAGTTTCGCGCGTTTTAAGCTAAGTTTTGCGCTAAGAACAAGGTTCTTAACCCGAAACTCGGGGACTGGCAGTGCTAGTTTCGCGCGTTTTTTAAGCTAAAATTCGCGCTAAGAATAAAATTCTTAACCCGAAGCTCGGGGACTGGCAGTGCCGGTTTCACATTAAGTTTTTAAGTTAAAGTTTCGTGCTAAAAGCTGCGCTCTCACCACAAAACTCGGGGACTGGGAAGATAGACAAGAGAGAAACCGGCATCAAACTAAAGAAAAGATAGAAAAAATCCGGAAGCAAGGAAACCGGTAAAAGTTGAAAAGAGCTAGTAAAGCGTACCATCAAGTTGTTCGTGGCATCATACCACGCGCTGTCGAGCTCCTTCACGGCGCAGCGAAGCCGCATGAAGTGCTCCTCGGAAGACCGGTCCCCAACAGGGTCAGGTGCCGGCAGCCTGTCCTTGCCCAAACCGCGGGTGGCCGGAGTCATATCCGCGGCGTTCCACTTCTGGGCGTAGGGCAGCAGATGCCCCAGGTCCTGGCCCCTGCGCTGGAACTCAGTGATGCGGCCAAGCAGGCCGGTGGCCTTCTTGCTGGCAGCACTGGCGGCCTTAGAGACGTGCAGCACCAGGGGCTGCTGGCCGCCGGAAGGGGCGTTGGAGGCCGTCGCCTTCCCCTTGATAAGCTTCGAGATCTTGGGCGGCGGCGCAGTAGGAGCAGCCCCGGAGGGCTTGATGCGAGGAGCATCTGGCGGTGGCATTAGAATGGTTCGTGGAGAAGGGGGAGCGCTAGGCGCGTCACCCAGGTTGGAACTTTCCGGCGCGGAAGATTCCGGCGCGGAAGTTGTCTTCTTTTCAAGGACGGGAGGAGCCGAAGGCTCCGCCCGCCCGGCAGCTTCTTCTTCGGCGCCGATGTTGCTAGCGCCGGTATCCTGTTTCTCTGGAAGGAAGGAAAGATCCTCCTCCGTGCGGTGATTTGGATATGTAGGGGCTGCACGCCCCGAACTTGTTGTGCCCCCCGAAGGGGAGGCAGAGATGTTGCCGGCACCAGATGATGCCGGGCTTGAGCGAGGAGGAGGGGTTGAGGTCCTTGCGGAACCTTCAGAGCCCACTGGCCTTGAGCCAAGCTTGAGCGCGGGGCTGAGAAAAAGAAAGAAAAACAGTTGGAGAAAAGCAACCGGAAAAAGAACTTGGCAAAAAGAGGCAAGCAAGAAAACAAGAAACTTACCCGAAGGTAGTCGGCATCTGCTTGCGCCCGTAGCGACGCATGCCCACTTCCTTCTCCCCCAAGGGCTCAGTCCGGAAGCGCTTGGAGGGAGGGGCCTGGCTGGAACCGGCATCAGATGCCGGCAGCTTGTTCTTTTGGCCCTGGGCCATGAGTTTGTCCAAAAACTCGGAGCCGGCCTCGGCGCGCAAGGGCGGCACGTGCTCGTGAACCTGTGAGTTAAAAATGGCTAAGAAGCGATTCGCGAAAAAGCAACAATGAAAGAAGAAGAAGAAATCGGAAAAGAAAAATACCTCAAGCATGGTCAGATCATCCGAAGAACCGGTTGGCTTCGGCGGAGACCTGCCAAGGCGCGAGGCTGGGGTCTTGCCCATCTTTAGATCTTTCCAAAAGATGTAGGGATCTGGGTCGATGGAGTCGAGGGCGCGCTTCACGCAGATCCCACGCCGCTCTGCTTGAATGAGGGGGAAGCGGTCCTTGGCCTGAAACACGAAAAAAGAGGGTTAATAAGAGCAAAAAAGTTACCGGCAAAACCGACCCTAATTACATAATCTCTTACTTCTTGGGTCGGAGGGTTAGTAGTGCTGAGGGGAAGGAGGCCCCATTCCCAGTCAAACGGCATAGCAGTTTGGCAGATCTGCTTAGCCTTGCGGACGACATCCTTCTTGCTAAGGGGACGGCCTGTGATCTTGGTGGGATCGCCAGGACCGTACATCTCGCTCATCCTATGCACCCGGCGCTTGAGAGGAAGCACCCGACGCGAAAAAAAAGGGCGGATGATATCATCCGAGCAGATGTTGGTCTCCTTCTTCAAAGAGGCCATGAAGCGTACCACCCGGTTGGTTTCGATATGATCTGTCTTCGGGTTATAGCTCCAGTTGGCTCTGCTGGGAGGCCCCACTTTGAACGACGGAAGATCAATGAGATTTGCGCGACCGTTGTTCTTCACGTAGAAGAAAGTCCCTTGCCAGGCGCGACAGGACTCGAGGCCGGAGAACTTAAAGAAAGGACTCCCCTGGCGGGAGCCAACGATGCAGGACCCGCACTCCACATGCGGCTTGGGCTTAGGAATTTCCTTGCCCTGAACGGAATTAATCTTCAGAGAAAAGAAGCGGGCAAACGTCTCACGAGTGGGACGAATGCCGATGTAGGCCTCCATGAAGGTGGCATAGCAGGAAAGGTAAAAGATGGCATTGCCAGGAAGGTGGTGAGGTTGGAGTTCATAGAAATCTAAGAACTCCCGGAAAAAAGGAGAGGCAGGAAGGCCGAAGCCACGCTCAAAATGAGCAAGAAAAACAACATGTTCACCGGGCTGGGGCTCCGGTACAATTTCGTCACCAGGAAGCCGGCAGGTTACTCCTTCCGGAATCCTGCGGGACCGGTATAGCCAATCGATCTCATATTCAGTAACATTGGAGCCCATCCAGGCTCCACGAGTGATGGGGGAGGGCTCTCCGCCGGATGTTTCGCTAGAGCTACTCGTTTCTAGGTGGCTACCGGATGCTTGGCTAGAGCTACCGGATTCTAGATGGCCACCGGACTCTTGGCGGCTACCGGATCCCTGCTGGTTGCCGGAATCGGTATCCATCGGATCTGAAGCCGTAGATTCGTCGGGAGATTGTCTACGCCGGCTATCGGAGGGGGAAGAAGACGAAGCAGAGGAAGATTCCTCGCCAGACATGGGTTTGGAGGCGAAAAAACAGAAATCCCACAGTTGAACCCCGCGCGAAGATCTACGAGTAAGAAGAAAATCAAAGAAAAAGAGGAAATAAGAACACTATCGACCCAAGATCTAGAAAACAAGCAAATGGCAAGCAAAGTGAGATTGGCACTAACCTCGAGCGGCGCAGTCGCTGGGGAAGACGTTCGCCGGTGAAGGAGCGGGCCTACTGTCACCAACGAGCACCGTCGACGGCGAAGCGGAGAGAGGCGCGAAGAAGCAAGAATGCTGCGGGCGCGACGGAGGTGCTGCGGAAGATTCCCGCACGGCGAGGTCCGACGGAAACGCGGCGTGAGTTCGCCGGGCGATAGAGCTCAAGCGAACGACGGCAGACGAAAAGCGGCGAAGGCGCAGAGGCGAGGAGCACTGTGCGCGAAGGTTGGGGAATGCGAGAAGAGGAAGAAGAAAGGGCAGTTGTCCTTATAAAGAAGAGAGAAGGTGGGCCGAAAACCGCCGGGCCGCGGCGGTTCGCCTCGCGGCCCGCGACGGTTCGCACCACGGGCCGCCACGTGGCGAGGAAATACACGCGAAAAAATAAGAAGCCACACGGAGGCATACACAAGATCCGAAGTGGCTAGTGGGATCCGCAGTGCTGCATTTAATGAGCGCGCGGGAGTCGAAGCGAAGTGACAACTGGCACTGGCGTGCCAGTTGACAGTGCGCATGTCACTGACAGGCACGGGGCCCAAAATATTCTCGACTTCGCCGAGGAAAGAGTAAATGCGAATGATACCGGAGAAAAGAGATGCCGGGAATGCCTTGCAAGGAGAAAAAAGACAGATAAGGGCAAAGATGCCGGATCCAAGCTCAAAGCCGGAGAGATTAAACCGGTATCCTAAAAACATGAAAACCTGGCATGGTCTGTAGGATAGAATCCGCCAGACTATACCAGCTTCGGGGACTAATGTTGGGGGGATAACCCCCGGTATGCCAAAGGCATGCCAAACCGGATGGTTTGAGCCATCGAGATACCGGTTTAATATTCTTACCGGAACACAAAGGTAGGAGTTCTGGCTAAGTGAAGCTAAGCCGGTATCCCCAAGGGGGTATGCCGGAACCCGGTAAAGAAGATACCGGAGAGAAGGGCCTGTCGGCAGGACTGGTCAAAGATTCTCTTCAGAGCAAGAAGACAAGGATGAGCTAAGCAAGCGGCTTTAATCAGAGCCCTGGCGCCAAAGAGAGAGATGACGCTGAAAGAAGCCGGAGGACGTCAGCGTCCCTGATTAAAGAAGACTCCGGCATCATCTATGATTAAAGTAGCTTTGTAAAGTAGTTTGTCCAGTCAAAGATGCCATTAGGGTTTCTTGTTCTGTAAGCCACCCTCTCCCCTATATAAGGAGAGGGGGCACTGCCTCTTACAGGCACGTGTCCACAGAGGAGTTTAGACGATAGAGCTTGTATCCAAGAACTTGTAATCGTGTTGAGATCAATGAAGCAAGCGATCTAGTAAAGAGTTCTTCCTCTTGTCTATCTTCTTGCATACCGGCCTTTGGTTGTGTTCTTGAGGAAAGCATACGGAAGTTCATCCCATCTAATCGCAAACCCTCCCCCGAATCCTCTAGCGTCCATTCGGCCCCAATCTAAGCCATCCTATGGCATCTGTCTGTTCACCACGACGACACTCACATAAGATAAATAGCATGTTGGGTGAATGAATTACAGTTGGGCAATTGACAAATAAAGAAGGCATAACAATGCACATACATATATCATGATGAGTACTATGAGATTTAATCAGGGCATTACGACAAAGTACATAGACCGCTATCCAGCATGCATCTATGCCTAAATAGTCCACTTTCAGGTTATCATCCGAACCCCTTCCGGTATTAAGTTGTAAACAACATACAATTGCATTAAGTATGGTGCGTAATGTAATCAACACAAATATCCTTAGACAAAGCATCGATGTTTTATCCCTAGTAGCAACAACACATCCACAACCTTAGAACTTTCTGTCACTGTCCCAGATTCAATGGAGGCATGAACCCACTATCGAGCATAAATACTCCCTCTTGGAGTTACAAGTATCAACTTGGCCAGAGCCTCTACTAGCAACGGAGAGCATGCAAGAACATAAACAACATATATATGATAGATTGATAATCAACTTGACATAGTATTCAATATTCATCGGATCCCAACAAACACAACATGTAGCATTACAAATAGATGATCTTGATCATGATAGGCAGCTCACAAGATCTAACATGATAGCACAATGAGGAGAAGACAACCATCTAGCTACTGCTATGGACCCATAGTCCAGGGGTGAACTACTCACACATCGATCCGGAGGCGATCATGGTGATGAAGAGCCCTCCGGGAGATGATTCCCCTTTCCGGCAGCGTGCCGGAGGCGATCTCCTGGATCCCCCGAGATGGGATTGGCGGCGGCGTCTCTGGAAGGTTTTCCGTATCGTGGCTCTCGGTACAGAGGGTTTCGCGACGAAGGCTTTAAGTAGGCGGAAGGGCGGAGTCGGAAGAGTCACGGGGGCCCCACACGCTAGGGCCGCGCGGGCCCCCCTTAGGCCGCGCCGCCCTAGTGTGGCGGCGCCCCGTGGCCCCACTTCGTTTCTCCCTCGGTCTTCTGGAAGCTTCGTGGAAAAATAAGCCTCTGGGCATTGATTTCGTCCAATTCCGAGAATATTTCCTTACTAGGATTTCTGAAACCAAAAACAGCAGAAAACATCAACTGGCTCTTCGGCATCTCGTCAATAGGTTAGTGCCGGAAAATGCATAATAATGACATATAATGTGTATAAAACATGTGAGTATCATCATAAAAGTAGCATGGAACATAAGAAATTATAGATATGTTTGAGACGTATCAACGAGCGGGGCAGATGGGGTCGCAGCCTGATCTCACCTTTCATGGAGCAAGAAGACCTTCTAGTGTCGCTGGCGGCGGTGACGGTTCGGGCAGCGACTAAGAGTGTTGGGCAGTCACTGGTGAGGTGTTCTACACGGATTGCATGTGTGCTAGTGATGCCACTGTCACTGGTGATATGTGAGGAAGGATTCGAGCACTGAAGGTGCAAAGAAGAAACTGTTTGCAGATAAGGTGATGCAGAAAAATTCTGGAGGAGATGCAACAAATATTGGAGATGAATTTCTTTCAAAGGAGAGTGGCAGAATTGGAGCTCATATGCAAGGTTACTGCCCACTTGCATTTTATCACGGTTTATCTACCACCAAGCAAAATGTGATGACCTTGCGATTGTCTAGATATTATTCTTCAAACCCTTCCCTCTGTGCCTTGCTTGCTGAAATTTTTATATAAATGCCTCACACTAAATTTGGGCTCTGCATTTGGCCATTTTTTCTGAACAGCGTTGATCAATCCATTATGTTTATCACTCATTATTGTGAATGGGTGGTGTTTGTGATGTTAAGCTCCTCTTTTAGTATGGTAAAAAACCACTCCCAAGAGCTAGTACACTCAACTTCGACTAATGACATTGCTATTGGATAAATACAATTATTAGGATCAATCCCTACTTCTATGAGCAGAATCCATTCATACTTTGTCTTGATGTGGCAACCATCCACACAAATGAGTGGCTTACAACCTCTTAGGAAACCCATTTTGATAGGACCATCTAAAGAATATATTGTAGACAAGTGTTCTTGTGTTGGCTCCGTTCCAATACCTGGCACAATATTTGCTGACAAGAAGAATGTAGAACTAGGATTGCTTATTATAAGTTCTTGCCCATAATCCTAGAATTGAGCAAACAGAGCATCCACATCTCCATGGATAATATTCGAGGCTAGTTTCCTTGACCTAAACAATTTCCATCTATTTGGGCACAAGTTATATGCCCTCTAACCTTTTTGCTCCAAATGTAGCTAAGTCAATCTTCTGGTTGTCTCTGACTTCCAATAATTTTCTTGGCAAGAAAGGGAGTAGTGAGTGCCTATATTTCCCATTACCCCTTGCATGTGTGCTTTCCACAATATTTTCTAAGTATAAAAGCACCTTATTTCCTACTGTCTTTAGTAGCTTTTAGGAAACCAAGGGCACCTAGGCTTGCAAATTGCATCATTCTTTCTCTGGTCATTCTTCACCTTTACCACTTTAACTATATTCCTCACACTATATGATAGTTGCTAGTGCTTCCCTCAACATTTTCACACCACCAAAAACCATACCTTCTTTGAATACTGGATTATCGATATCAACAACTGGATTGAAGACCTTGAATGTGGACTGCAAGTGCTTCTCATCTTCTTCTCTCAAATTTAGGTAAGTGTCATCTAAAACTTGTTCATTTTCTATTTCAACATTGACTTGCACATCACTGTTATCCAAAACATGTATGCCCACATTGTCAAGAAATAAATCATCATCACCATGTTCGATCTCATTGTCATTGTCAATGAAATATGAATCACTATCGTTATAATCATCTTGCACTACTTTAGTTAGCACTAAATCATCTCCATAACTAGTTCTGCCTTGTCCTTGACATGCAACTATAGTATTACATTTCCCTTGCCCTTAACATGCAGCTAAAAAAATGTTTGAACCATCTTCTCTTCCACTCATTCTCCTTCTTCAATTTCAGTATTAGATATGCTAATCATGTCAGGCCTCAAATTCCACTTGAAATTTGTCTGATCAACTAGCACACACAATGTCATGTTCTGGGCAAATACACTCATCATATCAAGAACATCCTTCTCATTATTCAAGCAATGAACTCCATCCGTTATATCTTGCCCTGGATCCAACCAGTATAATTGCAGCCTACCATCAAACTACTCGTTTGTGATCTTGTTTGTGATCTTTTAATGCGCTAATGGAGGGGTATAATAAATCATTTGTGATGCTCATTCCTATCGCAAACGGTTCCTGCAAAGAAGCTTTGTGACATGATATTTTCATTTACTAACATGCCATGTCTTCGAAATGTCTAGTTAGAAATGCATGTAGTTGCATGTTACTACCTTAGTTACTCCCACTGAGACTAGTATTATTGAGCTAGTGAGTCCCACCTCCCGGGTCGCTCCCACTCGAGTGGCTCCAGAGGCTGACCGAAACCCTAGAAACCAGGACAATCCCTCGCTTGTGACACCTAGTTGATGCCAGTGGCGGTGGCGGCGCCCCGTCCCGTCGAAGGTGGAGGGGAGTGAGTGCGCGCTGCTGCATCCTCTGCAAGCGAAGCAGGAGACATGGTGGCGGGACTGTCATGGGCGATGTAGCATAGGGGAACGACAGAGAGGCGGGGATCTAGCAGGGCAGGATGGTGGTGCCGATGCGGCTACGACATGGCTGTAGGATTCATGGTGGAGTGCGATGGTGCGCATACCTGTTATGGGCCAACCCCATGGTCGATATAGGCAAGACGGGCCACGTTCGTCCCTTGCTCATCATGACGGTGGAGAGGGTGATGAAGGCACCCACACCTAGGAGCTCGGGCGCTAGTGGTAGCGTGTCGGCCTGCTCCGGGCCCAATCTGGATAGGACGTTGCTGCAGATGCGCGTGGGAGCTTCTTGGTGGGTGTGTGCTTTTCGACGGGGAAGGAGGTTGCGAGGTGCCGGTTCGTGGCTGTGCCGTGAGGAGGAAGTTGGGCTGACATGAGAAGTTCCATCGGTGTTGCATCCTTCGGTCTTGTGCTAGAGATGAATGTCACCGTCGGTTGTGGAAGTTAGGCTAAGACCGCGTTGGGCGGCTCAAGAGTGGTGGTTGGCCGTGGAGGTAGGTGCAGCGGGATGGCGTGTTGTGCGACTGAGGGCCATGGTTCCATGTGTGGCGGCTGACATGATCCTAGTTGGGTTTACATGAGTGGGTCAGTCGGCGAAAGCCATACTCCGGCTGTGGTAGGAGCTGTTGATGTTGGCGCCTACGGGCGTCGTTCCCTTGTTGGTGGCGTCGACGTAGCAGCTCTCACTTGCCTTTCCCGACATACTCAAGGGGAAACCCTAGATCCGATCTTCTGCATTGAACTTGGCGGCGCTACTCGCCTACTCGGTGTAGCATTTCCCTCTTGGGGGCATCATTTTGGAGATGTATTCGGTCAGAGGGACCCATGGCTTGTGAAAGGATCGTATGCCGCACCTAGAGGGGGGGTGAATAGGTGCTAACCAATTTTTAGTTCTTTTTCAATTTAGGCTTGACACAAAGGTAAATTCTCTAGATATGCAACTATGTGAATTTACCTATATGACAAGGTCAACGACTAAGCAAGATATAACAATGCAATATAGAGGAGATAAAGGATAGAGGTAACCGAGAGTGGAGCACACGGAGTTGATTCCCGTAGTTCCCTTCCTTTGCAAGAAGGTACGTCTACGTTCGGAGGAGTGTGGTCGCTACGATAGCCAGACCAACAGTCACGAAGACTTCATTCAGGTCTCCTGTGAGCAACGCCACGAAGGCCTAGCCCACTTCCACTATGGGATTTCCTCGAGGCGGAAACCGGGCCTTTACAAAGTTCTTGGGCACACATCCACAACCAAATTGGAGGCTCCCAAATCTGTAACAACACAACAATCAACAACAATACATCAACAACAAACAACTAGGGATCCAAAGAGGAACATGATGCGTGCAGTTAACACACGTCCGTTGGGAACCCCAAGAGGAAGGTGTGATGCGTACAGTAGCAAGTTTTCCCTCAGTAAGAAACCAAGGTTATCGAACCAGTAGGAGTCAAGGAACACGTGAAGGTTGTTGGTGACGAAATGTAGTGCGGCGCAACACCAGGGATTCCGGCGCCAACGTGGAACCTGCACAACACAATCAAAGTACTTTGCCCCAACGTAACAGTGAGGTTGTCAATCTCACCGGCTTGCTATAAACAAAGGATTAGATGTATAGTGTGGATGATGATGTTTGTTTGCGAAGAACAGTAAAGTACAAGTATTGCAGTAGATTGTATTTCAGATGTAAAGAATGGACCGGGGTCCACAATTCACTAGTGGTGTCTCTCCCATAAGATAAATAGCATGTTGGGTGAACGAATTACAGTTGGGCAATTGACAAATAAAGAACGCATAACAATGCACATACATATATCATGATGAGTACTATGAGATTTAATCAGGGCATTACGACAAACTACATAGACCGCTATCCAGCATGCATCTATGCCTAAAAAGTCCACTTTCAGGTTATCATCCGAACCCCTTCCGGTATTAAGTTGCAAACAACAGACAATTGCATTAAGTATGGTGCGTAATGTAATCAACACAAATATCCTTAGACAAAGCATCGATGTTTTATCCCTAGTGGCAACAGCACATCCACAACCTTAGAACTTTCTGTCACTGTCCCAGATTCAATGGAGGCATGAACCCACTATCGAGCATAAATACTCCCTCTTGGAGTTACAAGTATCAACTTGGCCAGAGCCTCTACTAGAAACGGAGAGCATGCAAGAACATAAACAACATATATATGATAGATTGATAATCAACTTGACATAGTATTCAATATTCATCGGATCCCAACAAACACAACATGTAGCATTACAAATAGATGATCTTGATCATGATAGGCAGCTCACAAGATCTAACATGATAGCACAATGAGGAGAAGACAACCATCTAGCTACTGCTATGGACCCATAGTCCAGGGCTGAACTACTCACACATCGATCCGGAGGCGATCATGGCGATGAAGAGCCCTCCGGGAGATGATTCCCCTCTCCGGCAGGGTGCCGGAGGCGATCTCCTGAATCCCCCGAGATGGGATTGGCGGCGGCGGCGTCTCTGGAAGGTTTTCCGTATCGTGGCTCTCGGTACAGAGGGTTTCGCGACGAAGGCTTTAAGTAGGCGGAAGGGCGGAGTCGGAGGGCTGACAGGGGCCCCACATGCTAGGGCTGTGCGGGCCCAGCCCTGGCCGCGCGGCCCTAGTGCGGCGGTGCCTCGTCGCCCCACTTTGTTTCCCTTTCGGTCTTCTGGAAGCTTCGTGGAAAAATAAGACCCTGGGCGTTGATTTCGTCCAATTCCGAGAATATTTCCTTTGTAGGATTTCTGAAACCAAAAGCAATGAAACAAAGAATCGGCTCTTCGGCATCTCGTCAATAGGTTAGTGCCGGAAAATGTATAATAATGACATATAATGTGTATAAAACATGTGAGTATCATCATAAAAGTAGCATGGAACATAAGAAATTATGGATACGTTTGAGACGTATCAAGCATCCCCAAGCTTAGTTCCTACTCGCCCTCGAGTAGCAGGTAAATGATAACAAGGATAATTTCTGAAGTGACATGCTATCATAATCTTGATCAATACTATTGTAAAGCACATGAGATGAATGCAGTGATTCGAAGCAATGGTAAAGACAATGAGTAAACAACTGAATCATATAGCAAAGACTTTTCATGAATAGTACTTTCAAGACAAGCATCAATAAGACTTGCATAAGAGTTACTCATAAAGCAATAAATTCTTAGTAGAAAGCTTTGAAACAACACAAAGGAAGATATAAGTTTCAGTGGTTGCTTTCAACTTCAACATGTTTATCTCATGGATAATTGTCAACACAAAGTAATATAACAAGTGCAATAGGTAAACATGTAAGAATCGATGCACACAGTTGACACAAGTGTTTGCTTCTAGGATAGAAGGAAGTAGGTAAACTGAGCAACATAAAGTAGAAGAATGGCCCTTCGCAGAGGGAAGCATGGATTACTATTTTTGTGCTAGAGCTTTTCATTTTGAAAACATAGAAACAATTTTGTCAACGGTAGTAATAAATCATATGTGTTATGTATAAGATATCCTATAAGTTGCAAGCCTCATGCATAGTATACTAATAGTGCCTGCACCTTGTCCTAATAAGCTTGGATTAACACGGATTATCATTGCATAGCATATGTTTCAACCAAGTGTCACAAAGGGGTACCTCTATGCCGCCTGTACAAAGGTCTAAGGAGAAATTTCGCATTGGATTTCTCGCTTTTGATTATTCTCAACTTAGACATCCATACCGGGACAACATAGACAACAGATAATGGACTCCTCTTTTAATGCTTAAGCATTCAACAACAGATAATATTCTCATGAGAGATTGAGGATTGATTGTCCAAACTGAAACTTCCACCATGGATCATGGCTTTAGTTAGCGGCCCAATGTTCTTCTCTAACAATATGCATACTCAAACCATTTGATCATGAAAATCACCCTTACTTCAGACAAGACGAACATGCATAGCAACTCACATGATATTCAACAAAGGTAAAAGTTGATGGCGTCCCCAGAAACATGGTTACTGCTCAACAAGCAACTTATTAAGAAATAAGACACATAAGTACATATTCTTCACCACAATAGTTTTTAAGGCTATTTTCCCATGAGCTATATATTGTAAAGGCAAAGGATAGAATTTTAAAGGTAGCACTCAAGTAATTCACTTTGGAATGGCAGAGAAATACCATGTAGTAGGTAGGTATGGTGGACACAAATGGCATAGTTTTTGGCTCAAGGATTTGGATGCACGAGAAGAATTCCCTCTCAATACAAGGCTAGGCTAGCAAGGTTGTTTGAAGCAAACTCAAGTATAAAACGGTGCAGCAAAACTCACATATGAACATATTGTAGGCATTATAAGACTTTACATCGTCTCCTTGTTGTTCAAACACCTTAACCAGAAAATATCTAGACTCTAGAGAAACTAATCATGCAAACCAAATTTTAACAAGCTCTATGTAGTTCTTCATTAATGGGTGCAAAGTACATGATGCAAGAGCTTAAACATGATCTATATGAGCACAACAATTGCCAAGTATCAAATTATTCAAGACATTATACCAATTACCACATGAAGCATTTTCCGTTTCCAACCATATATCATTGAACGAAGTAGTTCATCCTTCGCAATGAACATTAAGAATAAAGCTAAGAACACATGTGTTCATATGCAACAGCGGAGCGTGTCTCTCTCCTACACAAAGAATGCTAGGATCCGATTTTATTCAAACAAAACAAAAGTAAACAGACGCTCCAAGTAAAGCACATAAGATGTGACTGAATAAAAATATAGTTTCACTAGAGGTGACCTGATAAGTTGTCGATGAAGAAGGGGATGCCTTGGGCATCCCCAAGCTTAGATGCTTGAGTCTTCTTGAAATATGCAGGGATGAACCACGGGGGCATCCCCAAACTTAGACTTTTCACTCTTGTTGATCATATTGTATCATCCTCCTCTCTTGACCCTTGAAAACTTCCTCCACACCAAACTCGAAACAAACTCATTAGAGGGTTAGTGCATAATTGAAAATTCATATATTCAGAGGTGACATAATCATTCTTAACACTTCTGGACATTGCACAAAGCTACTGAAAGTTAATGGAACAAAGAAATCCATCAAACATAGCAAAACAGGCAATGCGAAATAAAAGGCAGAATCTGTCGAAACAGAATAGTCCGTAAAGACGAATTTTTCTGGGGCACTTAACTTGCTCAGATGAAAATTCTCAAATTGAATGAAAGTTGCGTACATATCTGAGGATCACGCACGTAAATTGCCAGATTTTTCTGAGTTACCTACAGAGAATTCTACTCAAATTCGTGACAGTAAGAAATCTGTTTCTGCGCAGTAATCCAAATCTAGTATCAACATTACTATCAAAGACTTTACTTGGCACAACAATGCAATAAAATAAAGATAAGGAGAGGTTGCTACAGTAGTAACAACTTCCAAGACTCAACAAAACAGTAGTAAAATAAAACCATCATGGCTTACCTCCCAAGAAGTGCTTTCTTTATAGCCATTAAGATGGGCTCAGTAATTTTAATGATGCTCTCGCAAGAAATAAGAGTTGAAACAAAAGAGAGCATCAAAAGCAAATAAGAAACACTTTTAAGTCTAACCCACTTCCTATGAAAAGGAATCTTGTAAATAAACAAGTCATGTAAGCATAATGCAATAAGCATAGGAAAACAAGACAAGCGCAACTTCAAGATTTTAAGCAAAAAGAGAGGTGTTTTAGTAACATGAAAATCCCTACAACCATATTGTCCTCTCTCATAAAGATTTTCAGTAGCATCATGAACAAACTCAACAATATAACTATCACATGAAACATTCTTATCATGCGCTACATGCATAAAATTCTTACTCTCCACATAAGCATAGTCATTACTATTAATTGTAGTGGGAGCAAATTCAATAAGATAGCTATCATTATTATTCTCATCACCATAATCATCATATATAGGAGGCATATTGTAATCATAATTAATTTTCTCCTCAATAGTAGGTGGACTGAAAATATGATAGTCATCATTGTGATCATTATATATAGGAGGTAAAGTATCATCAAAGTAAATTTTCTCCTCCATGCTTGGGGGACTAAAAATATCATGCTCCTCAAAACCAGCTTCTCCAAGCTTAGAATTTTCCATAGCATTAGCAACAATGGTGTTCAAAGTATTCATACTAATAACATTCCCATTAGCACACATATAAAGTTCCATAGGTTTTTAAATTTTCTCTTCAAACACCTCATGTCCTAACTCAAGATAAATACTATAAAGATCTCTAATATTTTTGTTGTTTTCCATTAAGCCTAACTAGTGAAATCACTCAACTTAGTGTTCTCAGGAGTATTCATTTTAGCAGTAGTAAATAAAGCAAACTAAATAAAGTAAATGCAAATAACTATTTTTTTTTTGTGTTTTTAATATGGAGATCAAGACAGTAAATAAAGTAAAACTAGCAACTAATTTTTTTGTGTTTTTGATATAAGAGCAAACAAAGCAGTAAATAAAGTAAAGTAAAGCAAGACAAAAACAAAGTAAAGAGATTGGATGTGGGAGACTCCCCTTGCAGCGTGTCTTGATCTCTCCGGCAACGGCGCCAGAAAAAGTGCTTGATGCGTGCAGTTAACACACGTCCGTTGGGAACCCCAAGAGGAAGGTGTGATGCGTACAATAGCAAGTTTTCCCTCAGTAAGAAACCAAGGTTATCAAACGAGTAAGAGTCAAGGAACACGTGAAGGTTGTTGGTGACGAAATGTAGTGCGGCGCAACACCAGGGATTCCGGCGCCAACGTGGAACCTGCACAACACAATCAAAGTACTTTGCCCCAACGTAACAGTGAGGTTGTCAATCTCACCGGCTTGCTGTAAACAAAGGATTAGATGTATAGTGTGGATGATGATGTTTGTTTGCGAAGAACAGTAAAGAACAAGTATTGCAGCAGATTGTATTTCAGATGTAAAGAATGGACCGGGGTCCACAGTTCACTAGTGGTGTCTCTCCCATAAGATAAATAGCATGTTGGGTGAACGAATTACAGTTGGGCAATTGACAAATAAAGAAGGCATAACAATGCACATACATATATCATGATGAGTACTATGAGATTTAATCAGGGCATTACGACAAAGTACATAGACCGCTATCCAGCATGCATCTATGCCTAAAAAGTTCACTTTCAGGTTATCATCCGAACCCCTTCCGGTATTAAGTTGCAAACAACAGACAATTGCATTAAGTATGGTGCGTAATGTAATCAACACAAATATCCTTAGACAAAGCATCGATGTTTTATCCCTAGTGGCAACATCACATCCACAACCTTAGAACTTTCTGTCACTGTCCCAGATTCAATGGAGGCATGAACCCACTATCGAGCATAAATACTCCCTCTTGGAGTTACAAGTATCAACTTGGCCAGAGCCTCTACTAGCAACAGAGAGCATGCAAGAACATAAACAACATATATATGATAGATTGATAATCAACTTGACATAGTATTCAATATTCATCAGATCCCAACAAACACAACATGTAGCATTACAAATAGATGATCTTGATCATGATAGGCAGCTAACAAGATCTAACATGATAGCACAATGAGGAGAAGACAACCATCTAGCTACTGCTATGGACCCATAGTCCAGGGGTGAACTACTCACACATCGAACCGGAGGCGATCATGGCGATGAAGAGCCCTCCGAGAGATGATTCCCCTCTCCGGCAGGGTGCCGGAGGCGATATCCTGAATCCCCCGAGATGGGATTGGCGGCGGCGGCGTCTCTGGAAGGATTTCCGTATCGTGGCTCTCGGTACAGAGGGTTTCGCGACGAAGGCTTTAAGTAGGCGGAAGGGCGGAGTCGGAGGGCTGACAGGGGCCCCACACACTAGGGCGGCGCGGGCCCAGCCCTGGCCGCGCGGCCCTAGTGTGGCGGCGCCTCGTCGCCCCACTTCGTTTCCCTTTCGGTCTTCTGGAAGCTTCGTGGAAAAATAAGACCCTGGGCGTTGATTTCGTCCAATTCCGAGAATATTTCCTTTGTAGGATTTCTGAAACCAAAAACAGAAAACTTGACAAGAATCGGCTCTTCGGCATCTCGTCAATAGGTTAGTGCCGGAAAATGTATAATAATGACATATAATGTGTATAAAACATCTGAGTATCATCATAAAAGTAGCATGGAACATAAGAAATTATGGATACGTTTGAGACGTATCAGAACACTAGCAAGAGGGCCCTCAAGCATATGAGGGGGAAATGTAAATCGCTTCGGTGAGGATGTAGATCGGTGTCTTCTCCTTCGAATCTCCAAAGATCAAGAGCTTTGGTTGGGTGAGGGAGGAGATCTTGCAAATCTTGAGTTCTTGAGGTGGCTCTAATGGTGGTGAGGCTTGGCAGATTTTTGTGCAATGATTGAGCAAGGAGGAAGGTAGAAGAAGGGGGGTATAAATACCCCCCCCCCCAAAATCCAGCCGTTGGAGTCTTCGAGGGCTGGATAATCCGGCCTAAGTTGGGGCTGGATAATCCGCCCCTCACCAAAAATCCGGCCCTGGAAAAAATCCGGCCAAATGTCCGGCCCATGTCCAGGGCCTTACTGAGCCGCGTCGCCTCTGGTCCTTACCATTTTTTGGGGGGCCGGATATTTCGAAAATATCCGGCCCGGATTATCCGGCCTAGGGGAAATTCCGGCCAAATGTCCGGCCAATAATCCGGCCCTTGTACTGAGCCACATCTCCTCGAGTCCTTAGCCAAAAAATGGGGGCCGGATATTTTGCAAATATCCGGCCCGGATTATCCGGTCTGGTGAACCTTTTTCAGCTTTCTTTTGACTCGTTTTTCCACACAAGTCACACATATTCATGTACCTATATACACCCTGCACCACTTCATAAAACATTAGAGTATCACATACATTGACATCAAACACTCAAAACATATTGTGAGAGATGTTCTTTCAATCTCCCCCTTTTTGGTGTTTGATGATAATATACGGATTTGCAAGAAAATTACTATAGAGAGCAAGCATGTTGGCAAAAACATAGAGGCACTCCCCCTACATGTGTGCATACAAGTAATTTGCATTTGAATACAAATACACAACATATAGGTGTGAGGTGCCTCAACACTAGAGATATCCAACATGAGCTCAAACAAGAGACATAGACAAATATGAAGTTGAGACAAGGTGATAGAAATCATACCCATATGGAGATATATAATACCGGATATATAACATCACACACCATATAATAAACCTTGATCTCAACATATAGAAATCCGAAATCCATAACATAATGTCTCACATCCACACATAACACATAGTTTTGAACGAACAAACCAACAAGCCAAATGGTTCAAATAAACGACATAAAGAAGGACACAAGCAATAAAGGAATGATAAACGCATATGCTTGTGCCCTAACCATGCAAATCCCCGAGAACTCCTAATAGAACACTTCTCCCCCTTTGGCATCGAGACGCCAAAAAGGGGAAAAGCGCGATGCTACTCGCCCCATGAAGATCACTCGGAACCATCTTCGTCTTCGGTCTGGTACTCCTGTTCCTCTTCCTCTTCATCTTCAGTGTCAGCGGCAGGAGGAGAGCTGCGAGTGTAGTTGGCCCTCTGAATGCAGTCCTCAAGATCATTCCACGGAACCTGTGAAGAGTGCCACCCACTGTAACCTGGGTGAACTGGAGGCTGAGGCGGAGGTCCTTGCTCACCACTGAGCTTGTGAAGAATGACCGCCTGAGTATGCTGAATTTCAGAACGCTCTCGGCTGGCCGCATAGTTCTCCTTGTGAATCTCAATATTCATGCACAGAATGTGGCGCTGAAACCAAGTAAGCTTCTTCACATGCTTCTTCATGGCAGGAAGATCAACATGGCGAGCAGGGGCAAAGCCACTAGAGCGGGCATCTCCCATAAAGGAGTCATGAGCAGGGGCAGCATGAGGAACCAGCTTCTTCTTGTAAGCCTTCTTGAAAGTGTGCTTCTCCTTTGGGAACCGACTCAAGTCTTCATCCATAGCCACAGAGTTGTTGATGAGGAGCTGGATATATGGTGCATATGGCATGGTGGTCCGGGAGACCATGGCATCATGAATCTCATTAAAAATGAAGTCCATGACATCAAGAGAGAAGTCTTGGTCCTCATTACCATCACGAGCACACTTATAGCTGAGGTGCATAAGATTCACAAGAGCACCACGGAGTGCATCATTGTTTCCACCACTTGGAGCAATGGTGGCTCGAAGGAAACGGAGCACCTGACTGTAGATGGGAAGAATCCCCTTGGTAGAACCAACCGCTCCGGACGAGTCATAGAGATTAAAAAGCACATTTTTATCCGTCTTCTGAGGACCATGGAGGCGAAGTCCACCTTCTGCTGGAAGTCCAAGAATAGAAGCAAACCGGCGCAAGGTTGCCTCACAATGAGTGGAGCCAGACATCCATTCCATAGTGCGCTCATGATCTTTCTTGAAGGCCAGAGTAGCAAAGAATTGCTTAATCAACTCTGGACTGAAGTCACACTGAATCTTCATCAGATCCTGCAAACCCATCCTACCAGTCACCCAGATGGCATCCTCAAAATGATTATTGACAGCCAGATCATCCACATTGATTGCTTGCATGGGTCGCACTTTCCTCATGGGCTCATAAATATCCTTGTAGATGCACTCCTGCTCCACGCACCAGAAGCGCCTGCCCTCTATCTCATCATCCCTTGCAACGTCTTCATACCAGTTCTTCATACGGATTGCTGCATAAGAGACAATGTCCATTGTCTTGTAGTTCACCCTTGGTTCCTTGTTCCTCCTCCTACTAGTGGTGGACTTGCGAGGAGCATTCGAAGCAAATTCATCACTTGACCTGTTCTGCCTTGGGCGTCTCCGAGTACCCCGAGAACCACTACCTGTGAGAAGCAAAGACGAATAGCAAAGAGAAGATAATGCTCATAAGTCGTGTATGATACATTAATGTACTCTAGAAACATACTATAAGTCGGTAGAAGTCTAGACAAGATAGATTGAATCAACACTGCAGCAGCGATGAAGCTCCAGGCCGGATAATCCGGTGTCCCCGATGGGTGGATAATTCGGCCCGGTCGGATAATCCGGCTAGCGCGGGGGCCGGATAATCCGGCCCTGTGGATCTGCAGAAATTGCAATCAAAAACTCGTCTACGACCAGATCGGCCTTATAGCATGCAAGAGGAGTATACTACACATGATTTGGAACAACTAGGCAACATCTCCACCAAGAAAATAGCACATATAAAACACAACACCTAGGGTTAGGGATTGTGAGCCATACCCCCATCCATTGGAGGAGCCGCTTGGAGGAGATGAGAGCTAGGGAGGAGGAGCACCCGATCC
Organism: Lolium perenne; assembly: GCF_019359855.2. Classification (NCBI taxonomy): domain Eukaryota; kingdom Viridiplantae; phylum Streptophyta; class Magnoliopsida; order Poales; family Poaceae; genus Lolium; species Lolium perenne. Next base: position 98,471,203 of record NC_067247.2, read on the forward strand.
ACCCAAAAACGCCGGGAGGGAGTGGACGGGGCGGCTCCGGCGAGGAGGAGAAGCTCCGGCGAGTTGAGGGAAGAGAGAGAGAGGCACGTGGGGGAAAAGGTTCTGGAACCGTTCACCCCGCGGCCTCCCCTCACAACCCGTCAAAACCTGCCCAGGCCGGATAATCCGGCCCTAAGTTAGGGCGGATAATCCGGCCCGGACGGATTTTCCGGGTTGCCCAAGGGCCGGATTATCCGGTTTTCTGGAAAATTCCAGAACACCGGAAATCCTGCCTATCTTTTGTTGGTTATTTGCATAAGCCCATATGAGGTGCAATGAAGTATCCCAACAAATATAAGATGCATATTGACCAATAAGATGGGGCAACCTAGATCATCCGACTGAAATTCCTCAAACTCCAAGTTTTTACCAAAACATGACAAATGAGCAAGATGGAAATGGCTTATAGATGAGTGTAGGCTTGGGTTTAGAAAGCTCAAACTGTCAATGGTACATGATCACCCAAGTTTGCAAGATACGAGCGAATAAGGCCAAACTAGAGTGATTTCCCATAAGAACAAGGAGTTGTCAAATAAAACCATGAAGATCAAAATAACTCCAACTCTTCACAAAGAAGAGTGTGGTGGCCTAGGCCACCATATATGAGTGTTTATGGCATGGCACCGCGAAGATATATCTTGGGCCCAAACCACTACTCATCATTGAAGCTCACATATCAACATATGATATAAAGAGAATGATTTCTTAATGTTGGCATTATGGGGGGAGGGATAGCTCAATAATTTAAACCGCACTCCCCCTATTTCCATGCCCACATCTAAACCAAATAAAGTTTTGAGATAGAGGTGTGTTTGCAAGATGGTCAAGCTATACTCCTTGAATCAATGATTAGCTCATTCCTCAAATAACAAAACCTTGCTTCATCAAGAGGCTTCGTGAATATATCGGCAAGTTGATCTTTGGTAGGAACATAGATAAGCTCAATTTCACCACGGGTAACATGATCCCTAATGAAATGATTCCGGATCTCAATGTGCTTCGTTCTTGAATGTTGCACCGGATTATAGGCAATCTTGATGGCACTTTCATTGTCACATAATAGAGGCACTTTGTCACAAATGACACCGTATTCCTTTAAAGTTTGCCTCATCCATAACAATTGAGTTGCATCCACTTGCGGCGGAAACATATTCGGCTTCGGCGGTGGAGAGAGATATACAATTTTGCTTCTTAGAAGACCGACACACCAAGGACCTACCAAGAAATTGGCAAGCCCCGGAAGTTGATTTCCTATCATCCTTGTCCCCCGCCCAATCCTCATCGGTGTATCCATTGAGAATAAAACTTGAGCCTTTGGGGTACCAAATACCATATCTTGGGGTATCAACTAAATATCGAAAGATTCTTTTGAGAGCCATCGTGCGACTCTCCTTAGGAGAAGCTTGATACCTTGCACACACACCAACACTCAATACTATGTCCGGTCTAGATGCACAAAGGTAAAGCAAGGATCCAATCATGGAGCGATATACCTTTTGATCCACCTCTTTACCATTGGGATCTAGTGCAAGATGACATTTAGTAACCATAGGAGTGGCTACACCCTTCATCTCGGTCCTCTTGAATCTTTTGAGCATGTCTTGGAGATATTTTGCTTGGTTGATGAAAGTCCCTTCACTTGATTGCTTGATCTCAAAACCAAGAAAGAACTTCATCTCTCCCATCATAGACATCTCAAAACTATCGGTCATAAGCTTTGAAAATTCATCATTGAAAGCTTGATTAGTAGAGCCAAAGATAATATCATCAACATATAATTGGCAAACGAAAAGCTCCCCATTAACCCTCTTAGTAAAAAGAGTGGGATCGATTAGCCCAACATCAAACCCACGGTCTACCAACAATTCCTTAAGGTGCTCATACCAAGCTCTAGGAGCTTGTTTGAGACCATAAAGTGCTTTATCAAGCTTATAGACATGGTTAGGAAAGTTGAGATCCTCAAACCCCGGGGGTTGCTTAACATAAACCTCTTCATTTAAAGGACCATTAAGAAATGCAATTTTCACATCCATTTGTTGTAACTTAAAGTTATGATGCGATGCATAAGCAAGAAGGATACAGATGGACTCAAGGCGAGCCACGGGAGCATAAGTTTCTCCAAAGTCAATTCCTTCAACTTGAGAGAAACCTTGAGCCACCAATCTTGCCTTGTTCCTCACAACATTTCCAAACTCATCTTGCTTGTTCTTGAATATCCATTTAGTGCATATAACATTGCGACACTCCTTTGGCTTCTCTACTAAGGTCCACACTTTGTTGCGCTTGAAGTTGTTGAGTTCCTCGTGCATAGCTTCTAACCAATCCGAATCTTCTAGAGCTTCAAATACTTTCTTGGGTTCCACTAAGGAGATATAAGCATGATGGTTGCTAAAGTTAGCCAATTGCCTTCTTGTGGAAACCTTTGCTCGTATATCACCAAGGACCTTGTCATGTGTGTGTTCATGAATTTCAAGGTTCCTTTCTCTTCTTGCTAGACGACGGGCCTCGATCTCCTCCTTGGTTCTTCTTGGCCTTGGAGGTGTCACTTCATCAACTTGATCGTTTGGGTCCCCGTCTTGACCTTCAACTTGAGCTTCCTCAATTTCTTGAGATTGCTCATCCTCATGTGCTTGATCTTGAACATTGTTTGGTGAATGACAAGAATTGAATGGATCCTCATTGGAGCCATCATGAACCTTTGGTTGTTCTTGTCCTTGATCTTGCACACAAGAGGGAGGGTTTTGTTCTTGTTCTTGGGTTGGTGCATCATTTGCTTCAAGAGATGGGGTTTGTTGATGTTGAGAAGATGAGGGCTCCACTGTGGTAGAGCATAGTCCTTCCCGAGACGCCACACCGTGTCCCTCAATGGGGCGGAAAAATCCCACACCCATTCTTACTATGGCATCTTGAGGTATTTCATCACCTGCACAAACATCAACTTGCCCCACTTGGGAGCCATCATTTTCTTCGAACTTCACACGATAAGATTCAATGATAATCTTGGAAGATATATCAAAGACTCTATAAGTGTGAGATTCGGCACCGTAACCAACAAATATACCCTTCAAAGCTTTAGGAGCAAATTTAGATAAACGAACTCCTTTGATTTTGTAGAAACACTTACACCCGAACACCTTGAAGTATGAGATATTAGGCTTGTTGCCGGTGAGTATTTCATATGGAGTCTTGTTCAAGCCCTTGCGAAGATAGAGCCGGTTAGAAGAATGACAAGCGGTGGAGATAGCTTCGGCCCAAAAGTTATAGCGGGATTTGTATTCCGCCATCATGGACCTTGCCATATCCAAGAGAGTCCGGTTCTTCCTCTCCGCAACACCATTTTGTTGAGGGGTGTATGCAGCGGAATATTGATGTCTTATCCCCTCATCACTAAGAAAATCATTGAGTGTGTAGTTCTTGAACTCGGAGCCGTTGTCACTTCTTATTGCCATAATGAGGAGATTGTGTTGGCGTTGCACCTCAGTAGCAAAGTCAATGAATATTTGTTGAGTCTTATCTTTCGTCTTGAGAAAGTAGACCCAAGTGTATCTTGAATAGTCATCAACAATTACCAAGCAATGTTTCTTGGCACCAAGACTTGCATGAGAGGTAGGACCAAAGAGATCCACATGAAGGAGCACCAAGATCCTCTTGGAGGAGATGATAGTCTTGCTTGGGTGCGGACAGTCATGCATGTTGCCTTCAACACAAGCCCTACAAACACGATCTTTGGCAAAAGAAACATTTTCCATTAGTCCCACAATATGGTTCCCCTTGTGAATACTTTGCAAAGTTCTCATGTTGACATGGGCCAAGCAGCGATGCCACAACCAACCCACATCCGCCTTTCTGAATAGGCACATCGCACTTGAAGTGGTGGTCCCCGAAAAGTCCACCACATACAAGTTATGTTCGCGATACCCAACGAAAGCGACTTTTAGAGTCTTGCTCCACAAGAGGACCACAATATCATTATCAATAAAGACGACGAAACCCATCTTGCCAAGGGCGGAAACAGAAGGCAAATTGTAACCAAGGGTTTTGACAAGCATGACATCCACAAGAGTAACATTGTGTGCAACCACAACCTTGCCAAAACCCATTACCTCGGATGTAGAATTATCGCCAAAGGAGACGGTGATATTATTTATATTGGGCCTCAACTCCTTGACGAGGTTCTTGCCGCCGGTCATATGACTTGTACATCCACTATCAAGTACCCATTTTGAACCTCCGGCGGCATAGTCCTACATGAGATCAATTCTTGGATTTAGGTACCCATTTCTCAATGGGTCCTCTTTTGTTAGCAACAAGGGTCTTTGGGACCCAAATAGACCAAGCAACATAACCATCATATGGACCAACATATTTAGCATAAACATCACCATAATAATCTTTAAATAGAACATAGTGAGGGTTAGCATTTCCCGCATCATCATCATTAATGGTTTTGCCCTTAGGAGCTTCACCATTAGTGATATCTTTCTTCTTCTCTTGTGCGGGCTTGGCCTTTTGCTTGTTTGCCTTCTTTGCCTTGGCATTATAACCAAGGCCCTCCTTCCCATTGTTTGATCTTTGCTTACTCAAAAGATCATCCAAAGAAAGTTTACTTTGGGGAGAGGAGGCCTTAGCAAGTTCATCCTTCAACCTAGCATTTTCCTCAATAATATTTGCATGATCGCATGAGGGGGTAGAGGAACTAGGCACATCATATGAAGCAAACCTAATTTGAAGTTGCTCATTAGACTTGGATAGGAGAGTGTATTCACTCTTCAAAGCTTTGTGAGCTTTGTCTAGTTCATCTAGATCCTTCACAAGTTTCTCATGATCAACACCAAATTGGGCCTTTTCTTTTTTAAGCACTTTAGTCTTAGCCCTAGCAAGATCTCTAGCTTTGATGAGTTTGTTAATTTTATCTTGAGGCTCTTCAAGAGTTTCTAGCCCCTCTTCAAGAGAAGCTATAGTTTCTTGACTTTCCTCAAGAGCATTTTTAAGAGCATGAATTTCAAGAGAGTCTTCTCTCTCTATTTGACATTTTTTCTCAAGAGTATCATTTAGTTGAGCTATACAAACCATGAGATTTGAAACATGCTTTTTAGTGTTACCTTGTAAGTTAAGAATGAATTCATCAAAATCAAGCATTTCTTGTTTCACTTTTAAACTAGCATGATTAACCCCTAGATCATTTGATAGGTTAGGCATAGAGGGGTTAGGAGATGATACCTCGGAGGATTTAGCCATGAGGCAACTTTCTTCCTCCACATGAATGACTTCATTGGGGGATTCATTTGGTGATGAAGAGCTGGTGGAGAGGGAGGCAAGAGCAACCAATCCGTTTGAAGCATCATCTTCTTCATCATCAACATCATCATCTCCGGAGGAATATTCTTCTTGAGTTGATAGCACAATAGATGTGTCCAAGGTGGACCTTGCCATGAAGCAATGTGCATTCTTGATAGGAGAATTCTCATCGGGGGATTCAAAGAGAGATGAAGAGGGAATGTTGGTAGTGACAATGGCGGCCACTTCCTTTGAACTTTCTTCTTCTTCTTCATCATCACTAGAACTTTCAACTTCATCGGAAGAATATTCTTCCCTAGTCACTAGCACAATCCTTGGGGGCCTCTTGCCCTTCTTGCTCTTGTTGTTGTAGAATTTCTTGTTGGGGGCTTTTGAATATTTGCCCTTTGAGTCTTTGCTCTTGTCCTTGGGAATGAGCCTTCCACCATGAGTCTCCCTATGCTCATAGGGGCATTCGGCGATGAAATGACGCTTGTCATCATAGTTGTAGCATGATCTTGTTCTTGGACCCAAGCTAGAGAACCCACTTTCGTTGTTTCTCTTGATGTTGTCTTCCTTGACCTTGGAAGGATCAACCCAAAAAGATTTTGCATGGAAGGCCATGTGATCATTGTAGTGGAGTTCCAAATCTTCTGGATAGGACATACTCCAAGATGCCCTATATTGTTCTTGAGGGTACACTTCTTCTACGGGGTTGACCGTCAAGGCAAGATTGTTACCTCTTGACATACCAATGGCACGGTTGCGAGAATCATGAAATTTTTGCTCGAGCACCTTGAGGGCTTGCATCTCGTGCACGGCTTGTTGAGAAGTGAGAGAGGAATAGCATTCTTTCCCAACAAGAGTCTTGACATCAATGGGTTCAAACGGCATCATGCAATCGATATACTTATCTTTGATCCAAGAGTCATTGATGTGGGTGGCACCCACATTTCGGAAAGCATCGGCAACGGTGAGAAGCCTTCCATACATGGCTTCATGATCTTCATCCGGTAGCCTCATGAATCCTTCGGCTTGATTTCGAAGAAAATTGTACTTGTTCCTTCTCATGCTATCACTTCCAATGCAACTAGTGGCCAAACCATCCCAAGCTTCCTTGGCGGTGGTGAAATTCCGAACACGAGACAATTCTTTTGTCCCCACACTAGTTTGAATCATGTGCAAGGCGGTGTCATTGAGTTGACTATCAACCGCTTCTCTTCTAGTCAACTTGTCGGGGTTGTATGGCTTGAAGCCTTCCACGATGATTCTACAAAGTTCATTGGAGGCACTGCGAACATGATAACGAAACTCAAATTGCCAATTATCGTAATATTTAACATTAAACTTAGGTGGGTCACCCCTAATGTTTATATGAGGATGGGGAACCGGGATATCGGGAGATAGGAAAGGTGGAGCCACTGGATTGTAGCTCACACCTTCACTAGTTCCCGCAGGAGAGGTACCGAGGGGTATAATAGTGTTTAAGTTATCACCATTCGAGGGTTTGGTAGAGAGGGGTGATGTCGAAGCATCTCCCCCTTCTAACGCACCCTTGTCCTTTTCCTCTTCGGTGGGGATGATGGGAGGAGCCGCGGGAAAGCGGTCATTAAACATTTTCATCAATGTTTCCATTTGGGTTTCCATGGCGGATCTCAAGGATGTTTCCACCGACTTGAGATCATCCATGGAGACCGGCTTTGCGGCCCCCTCCGATTGTTCATCCCCCGGCATACTCTTAGGCGGTTAAGCCCGAAATAAGAGCCGAGGCTTTGATACCAATTGAAAGGATCGTATGCCGCACCTAGAGGGGGGGGGGGTGAATAGGTGCTAACCAATTTTTAGTTCTTTTTCAATTTAGGCTTGACACAAAGGTAAATTCTCTAGATATGCAACTATGTGAATTTACCTATATGACAAGGTCAATGACTAAGCAAGATATAGCAATGCAATATAGAGGAGATAAAGGATAGAGGTAACCGAGAGTGGAGCACACGGAGATACAGAGTTGATTCCCGTAGTTCCCTTCCTTTGCAAGAAGGTACGTCTACGTTCGGAGGAGTGTGGTCGCTACGAAAGCCAGACCAACAGTCACAAAGACTTCACTCAGGTCTCCTGTGAGCAACGCCACGAAGGCCTAGCCCACTTCCACTATGGGATTTCCTCGAGGCGGAAACCGGGCCTTTACAAAGTTCTTGGGGCACACATCCACAACCAAATTGGAGGCTCCCAAATCTGTAACAACACAACAATCAACAACAATACATCAACAACAAACAACTAGGGATCCAAAGAGGAACACTAGCAAGAGGGCCCTCAAGCATATGAGGGGGAAATGTAAATCGCTTCGGTGATAATGTAGATCGGTGTCTTCTCCTTCGAATCTCCAAATATCAAGAGCTTTGGTTGGGTGAGGGAGGAGATCTTGCAAATCTTGAGTTCTTGAGGTGGCTCTAATGGTGGTGAGGCTTGGCAGATTTTTGTGTAATGATTGAGCAAGGAGGAAGGTAGAAGAAGGGGGGTATAAATACCCCCCCCCCCCAAAAAAATCCAGCCGTTGGAGTCTTCGATGGCCGGATAATCCGGCCTAAGTTGGGCCGGATAATCCGCCCCTCACAAAAAATCCGGCCCTGGAAAAAATCCGACCAAATGTCCGGCCAAAAGTCCGGCCCATGTCCAGGGCCTTACTGAGCCGCGTCGTCTCTGGTCCTTAGCCATTTTTTGGGGGGCCAGATATTTCGAAAATATCCGGCCCGGATTATCCGGCCTAGGGGAAATTCCGGCCAAATGTCCGGGCAATAATCCGGTCCTTGTACTGAGCCACATCTCCTCGAGTCCTTAGCCAAAAAATGGGGGCCGGATATTTTGCAAATATCCGGCCCGAATTATCCGGTCTGGTGAACCTTTTTCAGCTTTCTTTTGACTCGTTTTTCCACACAAGTCACACATATTCATGTACCTATATACACCCTGCACCACTTCATCAAACATTAGAGTATCACGTACATTGACATCAAACACTCAAAACATATTGTGAGAGATGTTCTTTCAGCTTGCACGGATGGACAATAGTAGCATACTACAGGAACCCCCTCCACATGCAAGAAGCGTTAGATGAGCCGCATTGGTCGTTATTCACCGGATTAAAGAGGCACATGTTTCTCTACCTTTGGCATGTCATTTTTCTTTGGTGCCGACGAGTTTGGAAATATGCTCATAGCCGATCCGATCGATACGATGATTTTTGGTGCACACTTTTGCAGGAGGAGTAGCTTAGGTGCCCGACTGTGTGTGTGTCGTGTGGTCAGCTTAGCGGCCTCGTGTTGTATGTGTTAGAGAATCTCTAGCAGAGCCCGTAAATAGGCTAAAACCAAAAATAACCGCTAGTTTACGGGTTCAGGCTGAAAAATGCGCCGATCAGTGGCCGTAAAAGGGCCAAAACCGAAAAACTTTTTTCGGGCCGAGATCGAAACCCAAAACAGCATGTATTTGTAGGGGTCACTCGAGCGAACCGAACGCTTGATCCGTATCTAGGGCGCGCTGAAATTTCAGCTGACGCAACCGCTCCTCTCTCCCTCCCAGCGCCCCACCACATTCCGCTGCCGCCGCACCGCCCGATTCGCCCGAGCCCCGCATCCCAGAGGTAGCGCAGGTCGCCGCGCACCCCGCCCGCTGTTCCTCGCCCAACTCCGGGTACCGCCGCCACACCGTACGAATCGAGGATGAGCTCGGGCGACGAGTTCGTCGATGTCGATCTGTCGGATTCGTCGAGCTCGAAAGATTCCGACCTCGACGAGCTGCTCCAGGACGATGAGTTGGAGGCCACCATGCTCCTCCTCTCCGTCAAGGAGCTGGAGGACCGCGCGAAGCTGCTGAATCGGAGGCACGGGTCCGTGATGGGTCGAAACCACATCCAGCGAAATCGCCTCATCGGGCACGAGCAGCTGATGGAGGACTACTTCACCGAGGTACCTACCTATCCTCCCCATCTGTTCCGTAGGAGGCATCGCATGCGGTGTAGCTTGTTCGTTCGAATCGTCAAGGCCTGCGAAGCCAATTCGAATTACTTCAAGCAACGTAGGAATGCCGCCGGCGTGATGGGCTTCAGCGCGTTCCAAAAGATCTCTGCTGCCATGAGGGTCATTGCGTATGGCATCCCTACGGATTACACCGACGAGTATCTTCGAATTGGCAAAGATACTACATCGGAGTCGGTCCGCAGGTTTGCTCGCCTCATTATCAAATTGTTTGGGCCAACCTATCTCCAAGCCCCAATGAGGATGACACCAAACGCTTGATGGAGATAAATGAGAAAAGAGGTTGGTCGGGCATGCTTGGTAGTCTCGATTGTATGCATTGGACATGGAAGAATTGTCCAAAGGCATGACAAGGAGAGTAATGTGGCAAGAGCAAAGATGCAACCATTGTACTTGAGGCCATTGCATCACAAGATTTGTGGATTTGGCACTATTTTTTGGTTTGCCGGGGACACTCAATGATATCAACGTGCTGCAAAGGTCCCCTTTGTTTGCCAAATTAGCAAATGGGGAAGCACCCACTTGCAACTACAAGGTCATGAATAATGAGTACACAATGGGATATTACCTAGCCGATGACATCTATCCGGATTGGGCAACTTTTGTTAAATCTGTCAAGGATCCCTAAGATAGAATTGAAGTTGAATTTGCCAAAGTTCAAGAAGCAACTCGCAAGGATATTGAGAGAGTTTTTGGTGTTTTGCAAGCAAGGTTTGCCATTGTTCGTGGCTCAGCCCGATTTTGGGACAAGAAAACCCTTGTCAACATCATGACATGTTGTGTGATTCTTCACAACATGATCATCGAGGATGAAAGAGAGTTGAGCTTGTCCTGCTTCTATGACAATTTTGGCACCGAGTGGAACCCCAACGCAATCCGGATCGCATTGAAGCTTTCCTTGAAACTCATCGGCAGATTGAGAATGCCAGTACCCATGCCCAGCTCGTCTATGATCTGAAGATGCACCACTGGCAGCGACATGGCCGTCGCCTGTGATCCTACCATTCCATTCATTTGTTTGTCACATGTATAATTGTTGAGACATTTGTTAATTTACCCAATTTTCCGAGAATTGTTGTAATTTGGTTGAGACATTTTTTATTTGTTCAATTTTCCCAAAACTGTTGTAATAATTTGGTTCAGACTATTGTTTATGTGTTGTAATAATTTGGATGATTATTTGATTAATTATGATCGATTGTTGTATCTGTTGCATATGAATTCTATGAAAAATCCTGCCTTTACGGGTTTGGAATCTGCTGACGTCTCATTTTCAGTTTTGGTTTACGGGCTCTGTTTTACGCCAGCCATTTTCCAGCTCGTAAACACGAGTTCAATGCACTGAACTCGTCTTTACGCGCTGCGCTAGAGATGTTCTTATGGTGTTTTTGTGTGGGTTGCCCTTGTTCATGGTTTCGCCCCGTTTTGCCAAAACCTATGAAGCCAAAAGAACAGTCCGGCTTAGCCCGAGATTACCGAAGCGGTATGCCAATCTGACCCTCCTGTTGGGTATATTTTACGGAAGAATGCCACTCCACCTGAGGTAAACGTTCGACCACCGAAAATCGAAAAAAAGGTCACCGCATCGCACTCCACATGCCTGCCCGCTAGGGTTCATCACCGCCGCAGCCGCTCCACCACCGTCTACCCCGCCGGCGCCGCTCCCACCCCCTATTCTCGCCGCTACCGGCCCCGCGACCGCTTCTCCACCCGCAGCACGGGCCGGCGCCGCTGCCGACCACAAGTTCTTCAATCCGCCGCCGCCGGTTGACATCTCGGCCACTCGATGTCGACCCCAGCGGTAACTAGCTCGAATCCTTCCAATTTCTAACATCTGTTTGCACCATGGACTGCTTCCAATTTCAGAGCCATGGTCAATTTGTTCCTGCTATTCCATAGACGTGAATGGCTGTGCTACTGACAATTTTATTTTCGTGACACCAAATATTTTCCTGGATATATGTTGCATTGCTGATAACTTATTTTCTGTCCAGAATGTTAACACTATGATTTATCACATCCCTCGTGTCCAAGTACATTGGTGGCCAATTTAATTCTGGGCACTTCTGATGTATGCTATCTGGGGCAATTTGTACAACATTTAGACATGTGAAAGCAACTTGGGATCCCCTTGCTCACCGTCTTTTTCTTGACGTCCGCATCGAAGAAGTCAATGCAAATAGTCAGACAGTGCAAGTTTTGAATGCCAGTGGTTAAGAAAATTTGGTTACAAATTTTAACAAGCGCACGAAGAGAAATTATGATTGCAAGCAAGGTAATAGTGGAGTGACTCCAATACATAAAATTTTCTGCCAAAGGAAAACAAAAGATTTTCTATCGGATTTCAAAAGAGGGAACTAGAGCAATTACCTTCTTGGAAGCAAAGACGTCGTCTTCATCTTCATCCAGATGGCCAAACGGCCTATGCATAAGCATACGCCCAAAAGAAGTCGGCCTTATTCACGTGCCGGTGCCAGGCCGAAAATCAGCTCTAGTTCAAAGAAGCCGAGAAAAACAAAGGATAGGTGAGGGCCGTGTGCTGCCTCTTCCCAGAGGCCCACAAGTAGAGAGCATCCTCTTCCCCTTCTCATACCGGCCCCGTTTCTCCGGCGCCCCAAACCCTCGCAGTCGCAACAACCCTTCCTTGGCGGCCGGACTGGTTGTTTATTCTGCTAGGGTTTGGCTGTTCGCACGATGGCGGCGGAGGCCATGGTTGACCCACCTTCCCTTCGCCTCGACGAAGACGAAACCTTGGTCCGCGACTTCAACACAGCGCCCTCCCGCAACACCGCCCCCGCCCGTTCCGGTCTCTCCCTATGTACTTTCAATCCCTTTCACTCGCCGCCTTAGCTTTGATTAGCCGCCGAGCTTTGGCTTCTGCGAAACTCACCTGGTTCATATGGCGCTTTTGCTGCTTCTCTGCAGGCGACAAGAGTCCGTTCAGTGATCTGGATGAAGATGAAGACGACATCTTCCCTTCCAAGAAGGTAATTGCTCTAGTTTCCTCTTTTGAAATCTGATAGAAAAATATTTTTTGTTTTTCTTTGGCCGCTGCAGCAATTCGTGGCAAATTTTATGTATCAGAGTCACTCACTATTACCATCCTCAATTGCAATTACCATTACGGTTGGCAATAATGAAACATTAAAACATGCTTAGAACTTTGGTCTTGGTGAAGTTGTTTCTATCCTGAATGGATGGTGTGATGAACGATATACTATGAATGTTTTCACATGGGAATGTGATTGTGGGATTAGGGAACCAGATAGTTATTATTATAGGATAATGGGAAGACGCAGGAAGAAAATTAAACAATATGTTTAGTCCCTTGGACACAGTTCCTGCTTACCTAATAGTCCTATAAGTTTTGGCGATTTCATGCAACAAGAACTTTGTTTAAGACATCAAGTTGTGTGCAGGGAAAGAAAGTGGAGGAGAGTGCACCAGGTGCTGCCACAGGAACGATTCTGTCTCTTCGGGAAAGGTGCATTGCATTTATTATATAACCATTTGATCTATTGCTTTCCATATTGTCAATTGTCAACATGAGACTAAATTCTCTCTGTGCTTTTGAAGTTTGCAGAACTGCAAAGAAAATCTTGAAACAAACCAGGTGTGTATTTGGTCCCTGTTCTTTCCTGTTCTCATTTTGTTAGTCAAGGACAGTTATGTTAAGCTGAATACCTACTATGTTAGTGACTTCAAGTACTCTGTTATGCGGTTATGCCTCCTTCTATTATAAATAATCCCCGATCGCATGTAATCAGATTTACTGTAATTGGTAAACAATTATTGTGGGATACATACTTTCTCCTTTTATTAGATGTTTTTTCAAATGAAGTATTTTTGGTCAAACCATGTCCTTTCACAATACAATTGTCTCAGAACAGTAATGAAGATTTTTTCAACCTATAGTACAATTTTGAACTTTTGGATGCTTAATTATATGAAAATGCATACACTAATAAGATTATCATACAACGTATCTGAACTTCACATCAAATCTAGACATGTGAGAAATGAAAAGGCAAGTCAAAACTAATAGTACAACAATCGACATATAATTTATCTTGAAAATTTGAGTAGCATGATCAAATGTTGTCACTGAAATGTGGTGATGTGGTTTCATTAACCGTGTCCGCAGTTTTGTTCCAGCAATACTGATTTGCACTCTATTCCAGTGTAATGATCCGAATTGTTGTGAGCAGTAATTTTTGAAATGCTGCATTTTATGCATCACAGGTGGAACTGGAAGCTGCTAAATCAGAAATTCAGAAGTGGTATTCAGCGTTTCAGAACATTCCAGCTGTACCTGCAAGAACCAATCCAGGTTGGCAAGTTAAATCCAAGTCCTTCCTATTTCTGATAATGACTGAAAAAATAATATATAATTATAAATACAGAGCCTATTTCAGTGGTTACTTATCTAAGTAACCTAAAGTCGTCAGAAGTGTCACTGAAGGAGCAGGTTGGTTCTTTTGGCATGCTTGTAAAACTGGTGTGGTACTTATGCTGTCCGTCAGTTTGACTGTTCATTAATGCTCAGCTGGAGAAAGCAAAGAAAAGAGAGGCTGCTTTTATTGTAACATTTGCAAAACGAGAACAAGAGATCGCAGAATTAAAGGTACTCGCTGAGAGCCTCCTTGTACAATGAGATTTTTCTTGATTTGGATAATTCTGATTAGTATTTAGTAATTAATCACTTTCTAGCATCCATCTAGTTGAGCTGATTGTTGGTTATATTTTCATTTGAGTTTGCAGTCTGCAGTTAGGGATTTGAAAACACAGTTGAGGCCACCGTCAATGCAGGTATAATGCTGCCTATGATATTTGTTCTGCCCTTCTGACAATTTATTGTGCATTCAAAATTTTAATTCCGACTGTTTCTCGAAAGTTTCTTGTGCGAGGTGTGTAGGTGGAATTACTGCAAAATGTAAACTGTTAAAGAAGATCTAAGTAGCTAAAATTGTCTATGCAGAACCTAACCATGAATGCTTTCTGCATACTGTAATGTGTAAATCCTAATTAGTATGGGCTTGGTACAAGCAAAATCCCTTGGCACCAATACTGTACCTGATAATGATTACCTAAATTACTTTCACAGGCAATGTGATGGCAGTAGATGTAAACCCTGTTAGGGAAATGTTGGAATCTAAGATTAGTGTAATAGTACTCTAGTAGAGTCTAGAATGCTCTAGGGGAATTGGAGATTAGTAGTCTCCTAGGAAAGTCTAGAATATCCCAGTAGTGTGCTAGAATCTAAGTTAGTTTATTAGCAAAGTCTAGAGTATTCTAGGGAGTGTTAGTATAGTAGTAGTGTCTAGACTATTCTAGTGTATGAGTTAACATGTAAGCCTAAGTTGAGCTATATATATGAGAGGGTGTGGAGGTCCAAGTGACCAACCCATCCACAATTTCCCCAAAAAACCTACATGGTATCAGAGCTAGAGGCAGTGATGGTGTGTGCTACGGGCTGCCTGTGGTGATTCGGTGGAGTGAGGTGGAGTTCCGCAAAATCCAGGGGAAATACAACAGACGGGCAGAGGAGTGGAGTGCTGCCCAGGTAGAAGTGTTGATGTGAGCTGCTGCAGAGGTGCGGAGCCAACCGTCTGCAGCGTTCGGAGTGGTGGTGAATCTTGCAAAGTTCGGTGTGGTGGTGAAGGGAGCAGCTGGGTGAGGTGCAGCTGCTTGTGGCTTGCAGTGAAGAGGGAGAAGCAAAGGTGCTGATTTCGGCGTGTGCGAGTAGAGGACAGAGGAGAGACCTAAGTTGCGTGTGCAGCCAGAAGAAAGATCCAGAGGGGTCGAGAGATCTGCAAGAGTAGGTCAAATATAGCAGAGAAGAGAAGAAGCACATAAGCTGGTTTGTTGGTGATTTTCAGCAATATTGATCAATGGGGGAGAATCAAACAATTGAGAAGCTACTTGAGAAAATGACTCAATTGCTCAAGGAGATTGAGAAGTTGAGACAATCAAGGGAGAGTGCAGAAATTCCAAAACAAAGTGGAAAAACAACTGTCCTAGGAAATTGTGTGAATCTTGCACAAATAGAAGAAGCAATCTCAAGTCAGGCTCCTGCATTAAATGGAACTTGTTCAAATTGGATTCGGGAGCATCAGCACATGTCACGGGTAAGTGGAGTGAGTTTGCATCATATACTCCACATCCACCCATGCATAAAGAGACAATCCAAACAGCCGATGGAACTTATCAACCTGTGAAAGGGGTCGGCACAGTGAAATGCACTCCGTCCATTACATTGTCTTCGGTATTATATGCTCCATCGTTTCCGGTGAGTTTGGTGTCTATGAGCTCTTTGGTTGATGATATTGATTGTCGAATAATTGCCGATCGATATAATTGTATAATTGAAGAGAGGAAGACTGGAAGGAGGCTTGGGATAGGTGTGAGACATAAGGGATTGTGGTACTTGGATAGAAGGGAAACCGATGAAGCGTTGTGCACTGCTCTCACAGTTGTTACCAATGATGATGAGGCAAGGTTAATACTCCAACATTGTCGATTGGGCCATATGTCCTTTGATACTATGAGTAAGATATTCCCTGAAGAAATGAAGAAGGTGGACAAAGAAAAACTTGTGTGTGATGCATGTGAGTTTGGAAAACACACCAGGACATCATATGTGAGTCGTGGACTGCGGAGCACGTTGCCCTTTGTACTGATTCACTCTGATGTATGGACTTCCCCGGTGGTCTCTGTTAGCGGGATGAAGTATTTTGTCACCTTCATTGATTGCTACTCCCGAATGACTTGGATATATCTTTTGAAACATAAAAGTGAGGTGCTTACATGCTTCAAGGACTTCTATGCATATGTCCAAAATCGCTTCAACGCTAGTATTCAAATTATCAGGACAGATAATGGGACGGAGTATGTGAACAATGAATTTGGCAATTTTCTTTCCCAAAAGGAATACTTCATCAAACTTCATGTCCCGATACTTCTCCACGTAATGGAGTAGCTGAAAGGAAGAATCGTCATCTGCTGGAGGTGGCTCGATCACTTATGTTTACCATGAATGTGCCCAAATTCTTGTGGAGTGAAGCGGTTATGACTGCTACTTATCTCATCAACCGGATGCCCTCAAGAGTGCTTGGGATGAAGACTCCATATGAAATGATCTATGGCCAAAATGAGTTCATCGTTCCGCCAAAGGTGTTTGGGTGTACTTGCTTTGTTAGAGACTATAGACCTTCGGTGGGAAAATTGGATCCTCGTGCTGTGAAGTGCATCTTCATTGGATACCCATCTGGACAAAAGGGCTACAAGTGTTGGAGCCCTAGTGAGCGGAGAACATTTGTTAGCATGGATATGACATTTAGAGAGTCTGAGCCGTTCTATGGAGAGAAGACGGACCTCAACTCGTTGTTTGACTTTGACTCTCCTAGCACAATCGAAGCTAGTCGAGAGGGGGAGAGTGAACTTTTGAGGACAAAAGAACATGAACCATCCAGAGTTGTTGTTGGTTCAATTCCATCTCCTACGAGTGAAGAGAGATGGACAAAGCCAAATGAGGAAGAAAATCTAAGGGTGTCTACAAGGAGACAAGCTACAAGTGAAGAGAGATGGAGAAAGCCAAACGAGGAAGAGAACTTGAAAGTGTATACACGGAGAAAATCGCAGCATGAGCAGCGGCAACAACGAGGTTCCCACGACAAGTGACACACAGGTGCGGGGGAGCAACATGTGCAACAACGAGTTCCCACGACAAGTGACACACAGTGCGGGGAGCAACATGCTCCAACGGTGTTGAAAGCGATGAATTGTCCGATGACGCAGTCCATCTATTATGAGGGATTCAATGGACTTGCCCATTGCCTTAAGAAAAGGAACTCGAGTGCCGGCTAGAAAACCTCCAAATTGGTACCAGGAGGAGCATGACATTGCTAATTATGTATCATATGCATCTCTATCTACGAACTACAGGGCCTTCATCGCATCATTGCAATCTGTGGTGATCCCAAGAGATTGGAAAGAAGCAAAACAAGACCCAAAGTGGTACGAGGCCATGTTGGAGGAAATGAAAGCTCTTGAGAAGAACAATACATGGGATCTTGTTACTCTTCCAGCTGGAAAACGTCCAGTTACTTGCAAATGGGTGTATTCCGTGAAGCAATCCCCAGAAGGGAAAATAGAACGATACAAGGCAAGGTTGGTGGCAAGGGGTTATAGTCAAACATATGGGATTGACTATGACGAGACCTTCTTTGTTGCAAAGATGAGTACTATAAGAACTCTTATTTCTTGTCTTGCTAACTTTGGTTGGCCCTTGCATCAGCTGGATGTCAAGAATGCTTTCTTGCATGGAGATCTCCGGGAAGAAGTTTATATGGACATTCCACCTGGCTTTAGTAACTCCAACACCCAGGGGAAGGTGTGCAGATTGAAGAAGTCTTTATATGGTCTCAAGCAGTCACCAAGGGCATGGTTTGATAGGTTCCGGAGAGCCATGCGCAATATGGGTTACAAGCAATGTAATAGGGATCATACCGTGTTCTATAGGCATTCAGGGCGTCGTATTACCATCCTTGCAGTTTATGTGGATGACATTGTTATCACTGGAGACGATAATGATGAAATAAGCCGGCTGAAGATGAGATTGAGCAGAGAATTTGAGGTTAAGGATCTAGGACAACTCAAGTATTTCTTGGGTATTGAGATTGCGAGATCTCCTAAAGGAATAGTTATCTCTCAACGGAAATATGTGTTGGATCTACTCAATGAGACTGGTATGCTTGGGTGTCGGCCTGCTTCAACTCCTATTGAGCAAAATCACCGACTATGTGCTCGATCAGAGATCCGATTAATAGAGAGCGCTACCAACGGCTTGTTGGTCGACTTATCTATTTATGCCATACGAGACCTGATATATCTTATGCCGTGAGTGTGGTGAGCCGCTACATGCATGACCCAAGAAGTGGACATCTAGAGGCAGCTTATAGAATTTTACGCTATCTGAAAGGAAGTCCTGGAAAAGGTCTATGGTTCAAGGCCAATGGGCACTTGAGTGTGGAGGGATATTGTGATGCTGATTGGGCAAGTTGCCTTGATGACAGAAGGTCAACACCAGGCTTTTGTGTCTTCGTAGGAGGAAACTTGGTATCTTGGAGGAGCAAGAAGCAGCATGTGGTCTCAAGATCAAGCTATGACGAGTATAGAGCAATGGCGGTGTGTTTGTGTGAGATGTTATGGATGAAAGGCCTCCTATCAGAATTGAAGCTACTGCGGAGAGGGCCATTGAATCTTTGGTGCGACAACAAGTCAGCAATAAACATTGCTAACAATCCCGTTCAGCATGACCGAACAAAGCATGTGGAAATAGATCGATTCTTCATTAAAGAACGGCTTGACGAAGGAACCTTGAAGTTAAGCCATGTAACCTCTAGAGAACAAATAGCAGATTGTCTAACCAAAGGATTAGGTAGTAAGGAATGTTTGTTGGCATGTAACAAGATGGGAATGATAGATATCCATCGCCCATCTTGAGGGGGAGTGTTGGAATCTAAGATTAGTGTAATAGTACTCTAGTAGAGTCTAGAATGCTCTAGGGGAATTGGAGATTAGTAGTCTCCTAGGAAAGTCTAGAATATCCCAGTAGTGTGCTAGAATCTAAGTTAGTTTATTAGCAAAGTCTAGAGTATTCTAGGGAGTGTTAGTATAGTAGTAGTGTTTAGACTATTCTAGTGTATGAGTTAACATGTAAGCCTAAGTTGAGCTATATATATGAGAGGGTGTGGAGGTCCAAGTGACCAACCCATCCACAATTTCCCCAAAAAACCTACAGGAAAACTCACAATATCTGTTTCTTGCCGAAAGGTGTACACATTCTTTTCATCTTGTGCTTATCTTTATTCCCTTCTCTTTGACATACTGACCCCCATGATCTGCAATAGTCAACCCGTATCTATAGTTCTGTACCAATTCCACTGATCCACATATTCTAGAGGGAGTAGATTGAATGAAGGAATGACACAGGCGATGTGACAAGTAACATCTGTAGTATGCAACCATGTTAAGTGGTTACCTTGTAGGTGCAATTTAGTCGAAAGGAAACCCGGGTCCATTTCTCATTTTCTTTTGTATGCTCTGCAATGAGGGCAGTGAGCAGTCTGGTCATTATTTTACAACTATTAACTTACATGCCCAACACAAACCTTCCCATAAAGTATCCAAATCCATATATTTCTAATCTCTATGGTTTGCTTTAGGAAGAATATTATTTCTAAATTTGGTGGCATGAGTGTTGAGCCTCACAGAACGATTATCCGATTTCTCAATTGCAAGCTTAACAATTCCGCTTTACACAAATAGGGTAAGCTTTGTTTAATGAATAAGGAACATGAGATGCTCTGAACTCTGAAGACTGGTGCCTTGTCATCTATTCTAGCTTTCCCTGTGTATATATCTTCTTTAAAGATTGAGTGGAAATACCTTATTTTCTGTTTGGATATCTTCTCCTTCATACCGTACCGTGCCAATGATAGTGACGATTTAGTTTGGACTCCCCACTCAGTAGGATTAGCTTCTCCCAAAAGCTTGTTTTCTTAGAGAAGTAATGGGCAGGGCCTCTTGGAATAGCAAGAGGCTTAGGTACTGTTTGTATTGAAAGAGCTACCCGGGGATTTCACAGGAGGAATTGGGATAATATTACCACATAAAGATGTGGCCTTAAGCTTCCTGAGAAGGCCTAGTGGCTAGTAGTTTACCCTGTATGGGGCCCATAACTTTGGCTAGATCTTAAATAAATCTTAATAATGCCGTGACCTTATGTTGTTACAACGAACTGCTTATTTAGTTGCCTTATTCTGAATGCTTTAACAGACAAGGCGATTATTGCTTGACCCAGCAATTCATCAGGAATTTACACGCTTAAAGGTCAGTGAATTCCCTTCAATCAGACAATTCTTGTTGCATTATATGAGTGTACCAGCATGTTAAGAAGTGGAAAGCCACTTCGGATGCTAGTCTTCTGAATTCTGATGCTCCTTTGCACTACTTTTAAAATTTTAGCCAAACTTGTAAATTTCTGAAATAGGTAGATTTTGCATGTCTTCCGTTGAACCAATGTTTATGTTTATAATCCTCTTCAGCAAGTGTGACAGACAGGCCCAGCATTGCCATCATATTCCCATAGCTGTCAAAAACATTGTGTTATTATGCCTTAAAATGGAAATTATAAAGATATAAGAAAAGATGTATAATTCAAACATGGTATTATTTGGTGTACCATGCATGCTGATAACACCTTGAGAATTAGAACTTGGAAATTGTGTTTTATTAGTGTTCAAGGAAAGCTACAACTTTACCTTAGCTGGCATTGCCTATTTTTGCCCAGAATTTGGCAGAAGAAAAAGACAAGAAAATAAAAGAGCTACAGGACAATGTTGCTGCTGTCAATTTTACTCCATCCAGCAAGCATGGGAAAATGCTAATGGCCAAGTGCAGAACACTGCAAGAGGAAAATGAAGAGATTGGAGCGATGGCTTCTGAAGGAAAAGTGAGTCTTCCAATAGATGTTTAAATATGGTTCCAAATTATTTGTGCTTTTCAAGGATTAGAATCATTGGTTATTCTTTGAACAACCAGCATATTTGAACAGAAATCCAGTGCCATGTTAGTTTTGCCAGAATTAATTCTAACAAAAGTATCTTATGTACAGATCCATGAACTTGGAATGAAAATTGCAGTTCTGAAGACCCAGAACAATGAGCTGAGGAATCAGTTCGATGGTACGTGTCAAGTTACATCCAAGTGAAAATAATAGTGAAGAACCAATATTCGTGTTTATTAGTTAATTTTGTTAAATCTGATGTATGTGGCTGAATAATCATATGTGATGTGTACATTGAACAGAAATTTCTTGACTCCTTAATCATATGGCCGAGTTAATAGTTATGCTAACATTTATGTGCATAACCTTTTTTTTTTCTCAGGTTTGTACAAGCATATGGATGGCCTAACAAATGATTTTGAGAGGTCAAATGAAATGGTTGGGTTCATCCTTCATCTCACTACTACTAAATTACCTGCTATTTTTTTTTCTCTGCTAAGCTTTTCGAGCTGCCAACCGTTGGCCTGTTGCTAGGTGTCCATTCTGCAAGAGAAGTTACAAGCTAGAGACATAGAACTGACAAGATTGAAGGAGATGCTTTCCCAGAAAGGGGCAACTGCGGACACACCAGCTGAAGAAATAAACGAAGCTGCAGATGATATGGATGCTACTTACTAGTCCGCAGCCGATTAAACTAGAGGCCTAAGGCTGCAAAAACAAACAAGAAAACAAATTTTCCAGTGCGACCTGAGAAATCGAGCTGCGCTTTATGCTTTGATGTAGCGCTTGTGTATCATAGGTGCTAAGCAATTTGTGGAACAGTACAGTTTTATCTATTCTCGATTGATTCGCATTGCAAGTTTAATCTTAGAAGCATTTTATAAGACATCATCCGGAGTGATATGGCCAATGTTTCTATCTCTACTACTTAAAAAGACTAAACATGTTCCCTATTTTCCCCATGGAGCGATATGTTCATTGTCCTAACATGTTCCGACGTCAACCTATCTCCTGCGCGCCGACAGGTGGACCAGTGTGGAAGCGTGAAGCCACGGAAGAGGAAAAGCCTCCCGCAGTCCCTGCACTCTCGCTCGCCGCCGGCACCGATCAGAGACCCCTGCATCCTGCCTACGTGTCGCCCCCTTATCAATCCTGTGAATCTAAACGACTAGCGGCGGCGGTACGATCAGTAGTAGCACACGGTGAACTCGCTAATCAATCTACATCGCTGGAGTACCTTTCCGAGAGGATCCAATCGAGGCATCTCTAAAGAGCTCCCAGGTCTGTGAGCGTTTCTACACACGTATCTACACACTGAAATCCGACTAGATCCATCCTTATTTAGACAAATTAAAGTCATTTACTTCGGGATGAGGGAGTAATATTATTAGAGTCAGCTGTTAAAACTTTTTCAGTAAAAGATCATATTCAAGAGCAGAAGTTACAAGTGGTATGACATTTGAAACAAACAAATATTTTGGCCATAATTAATTATGTCCAACTAACTCTCCTGTCCAACATGGAGTATATGGAAAGGAATATCTTAAACAGTGTAAGCTTAACTTTCCCAAGTATTGAACTTTCGAGCTACTCAATTGATAAGCAACTACTCTTTCTTCCGATAACCACAAGAACACAACCTCTTTGCATGGATGAAATCCAAGAAAATGGATGTCTTCACTCCTATAGTCCCATTCAGTCTTGTGGCCAGCCTCGAGGACAATACCATTTTCAAAGCTCCATTCCAATTTATCTTCTGCATGTGCTTCCTTAGAATGTTCATCAAAACTACCTATATTTAAGATCCACGGTGTGGAGTGTTCATCTTGAAAGTCCCCTGAAAAATGTTCGAACATTGGCACAAGTCCGATATCATTCTTCAAAATCCACTCCAGTTTGCCGCACGATTCCGTAAGCAACCATACTTGAATTCGTTTCTGCCAACTACAAGTTAAAGCACAGTACACTCCCTTCTCCGATTTTCCTAGATAAAGATCAACATGCCCTTCCATTTTAGTGTCTGTTGGTGATTTGACCACTTCATACTCACCATCCGACAAGATAATGCTGTAAATGTCAAATGGGTGAAGGTGACACCCCGTTAGTTAATAATACAATGAGTTTCAGCTTCAAGAGCAAGAAAATAACAATAATAAACAAACTACAATAACCATGCATTTCTTAAGGGGTGAATGGATATATACCGTATAATGGAGTCATTTTGTGCGTGCACATAAACCGCTCCTTTCCAATAGACAGCATAACGATGCTTGTGTTGCCCATCTGATTTCATGGCGGCAATGGTCCCTGCAGCCTCCCCTCTCCGGACAAACAACCTCTCCTCCCATCTCCATGTATTTGAAGAGAAGACTTGTATTGGATATCGAGAGGGCGGCCACTCCGATTCATCCGCGAACATCGCCGTGCTCCCAGCCATGGGGGGAACGTAAGGAATATGAAGCACCTCGTAGTGCGGAGAGATGGTAGGGTCAAAAACGAGGCACCTATCATCGAAGAATTTCTCCATCCCGGCACGTCGGGGTGGGGGCGAAGGCAAAATCACCCATTGTCGTGTCGCAGGATTAACCACCCTCTCCCAAAGCAAAAGGAGACCATTGCAGTGATTCACAATATAAATATAACCCTCATAGTCCGTGTCCAGGTAGTCGAGCCTGGCAGCGATTTTGCCTTGTACCAGCGGCGGGCTCGCGAAGAATTTCGGGAGAACCGGATTCCACCGTTCCATGAGGAAGATCCCGTAGAGGGATAGCGGGAGTAGGTCTGTGCGCAGCAGGTGACAATCGTCGATAATGGCGCGCCAGCCCTTGCAGACGCAGCGGGACGCGGCGAGACTACGGGGTGCGAGACGGCGGAGGATGCAAGCGAGGATGTCGCCCGGTAGCAGCTGCACTCCCAACAAAGCCATGGAATTCTTCCTCTGTGAAACAAAGACGGCTGATGGTGACCGGCGCTCTTTGCACGGATTCAATATGGAGGAGTCTGTATTGATGCCGATTAATGGCAGGGATAGGAGTCGGATTAGCAAGCAGACAGGTTGATGGATAACAGGAGGAAAAATGAGACTGGCCAGAGCCTCGTGTGTCGAGCCTCGAAAGTTTTCTTTGTTCCTTTCTGTCTCACACGGTGCCACGGTGGTACAAGATTACACGGGTATTATATATAGATGCATACACGAGACCAGCAATCCTACTCGGTGTGGTATTCCAATACTAATCGGAGACATACCAATTGCGGTTCAAGTTTTTTGTGCTAATTGTAGTTATATTTAGGACCACTGGATCACAAACTGCTGCGTGGCCCAAGCTCAACATGATTTGCCCAACGACGGCATGATCTTGAGGTCCTATATACGGGTTCTACGTGGCCATTCCGACGTGGCGAAATTATGAAGAACTCAAATATGATTTCATGTCGGCAATGGTCCGTGCAGCCTCCCCTCTCCGGACAAACAACCTCTCCTCCCATCTCCAAGTCACTACAGGAATGGAGCCATACACCGACGGCCGGAGTCTACGCCGAGGGCTTTTTATCGGGGCCGTCGGCGTACGGCCTCGCCGGGGCAGCTCGGAACGCCGGCCGTCGGCGTAGACATACCGTCGGCGTAGAGGTTGCTACGCCGAGGGCAGCCGTCGGCGTCTACCTGGCCCTCAGCGTAGGTACCAATATAGGGCCTGCTCCATCCGCGCCGTCACTGCCCTCTCACGGCGTCAGGTAAGACGCCGAGGGCTACCCTCGGCATAGGGCATGGCCCCCCTATGCCGACGGCCACCCTCGGCATATAGTTTTTTTTTTCTTTTTTCTCTCTCTCATATTACTTTATATTATGTTTCTATTATTTATTTACTAGTATGAATTATGTAAAAAAGGTTCTATTTTTAAGAATTCGTAGATGGCATATATGTAGGTCCCACGGGTGACGCTCTTCGCAGACGGGTCTACCGGAGCCACTAGGCCCAACTTCTACTATCGATGTACATATGTCCTTAAACATTTAGGAACAATTCCATTGCTAACCCTAACTCCAACCCTAACCCTAACCGAGGCCATTCCCGCCCTAGGGTTTCCCGCTTCTGCGGGCCAACTTTCTATTTTGCGAACATTTTGGTAACCCTAAACCTCACCCGGATCCTAACCCTAACCCTAGGGGTAGATCTGCGGGGTCCCCGCCCTAGGGTTTGGCTAACCTTGCCTGTACCCGGCGTTGACGATTTCCGCATACATGGGCTAGCACTTGGTAAAATGCAGGATCTGTATGTGGAAACTCCCGCCACGGCTCAAACGGAGCCTATTTTATGGTAAAGTATGCCCAACCTATGGTTTCCATGTACATATGTCCTAAACAAAGCAAAACAAATAAAAAAGTCCACTGGTAAACCTTCGCACGGAGAAAGCTATAGGGGTAGATCTGCGGGGTCCCCGCCCTAGGGTTTTCCAAGATACAGACCACCGGAGCGTCGGAATCGCTGGAAAACTTGTGTGTGTCCACATGGCATGCACAAAAATGATTTGAGATGGTTTTATATCCAAGGCTACCCCCCAAGGTGTGTCCGGCTTCTCGGACAGGGGGTTCCTACACTTAGGCAGATTCTGGATGTATAGGGGGGAACTCCCTCGGAGGTGAACTGGAGAGAAAAGTGATACATTTAAGAACTTAAGACCCACACACGATACAAAACACTTAAATAACTAGACCCACACACATACCAAAGCGCTTAAAGAACTAGACCCACACACGAACCGAAACACTTAAAGAACTACACCCACACACAGGAACCAAAACACTTAAAGAAACTACACCCACACAGGAACCAAAACACTTAAAGAACTAGACCCACACACAAACCAAAACATTTAAAGAACTACACCCACACACGAACAAAGCACTTAACACTGGGTCGACGCATGACCCGCTAGACACACGGACTCGACACACACACATATTAATCAGAGAAGTCGAAATCTTCATCCTCGCTGGGGGTGTCCTCTGAAGCGGTGGTTGTGAGGTTCCACGACCACCGTTCATCATTCTCCCCCCATGTCGACGCCTCTCCTTTGGCGTACTCTGCTTCAACCTCGGCCTTCCTCTGCCGCTTTCCCGCCCTCCTCTCTCTCCTGTACGTCTGCTTGTCCTTCCAGAATGCGCGCATTGCCTCGACGTCTCCGGGATGGTCTCTGCGCCACTGTGCCATGAACTGCTCGTCCGCCTCGGTGGTATCAATCCGCCGCTGGCCAGACCTGTACCGCCGCGCTTCACCCTGTGAGCGAAGTAGCAGCTCAGTAGAGAGACTCTGAGCTTCCGTCAGAGACCTGACCTCCGGGAAGTTCATTTCGTGGCGCAGCCGGCCAAACCTCCAAGCCGCAACGTCGTATGCGCGGGCAGCAGCCTCCTTCGTGTAGAAGGTGTCGTGCTGAGCCAAACTTGTGTGTGTCCACATGGAATGCACAAAAGTGATTTGAGATGGTTTTATATCCTAGGCTACCCCCAGGTGTTTCCGGCTTCTCGGACAGGGGGTTCCTACACTTAGGGGTAGATCTGCGGGGCTCCCAGATTAGGGTTTCTTCTACCAGAGAGAATATTGAGGTAAGATAGGGTAATTATTGGTACTACATGTTCGTATGACCTAACACAACACAAAGGAAGAGAAAATTCCATGGGTCAACTATCATGAGAGACCGGTGAAAGGGGTAGATCTGCGGGGCTCCTAGATTAGGGTTTCGTTTACCGGAGGGATTATTGATGTAAGATAGGGTAACTATTGATACTACATGTTCCGATGACCTAACAGAACACAAAGGAAGAGAAAAGTCCATGGGTCAGTTGTATCCGGAGGTCGGTCAAAGGGGTAGATCTGCGGGGCTACCGGATTAGGGTTTCGTCTACGGGAGAAAATATTAAGTTAAGATGGTATTTTTTTATGCGCATAGTTTGGGAATGTAGAAGATTAAAACAAATTTATATGGAAATATATTAATATATTTTATAATATAATTTACATTAAGAAAATTTAAATTGAACATAAATTGAAAAAAAATGGGGGCTATGCCGAGGGCTGCCGTCGGCGTATAGCGTGGCCCTCGGCATAGGGAGCGAGCTAGGGTTTACGACTTGAGCGGGTCAAGCCGGACCCGCTCAAGCCACCCCATCCCGCACGCGCCCAGACCAGCACCTCCCGCACGCCCGCACACTCCCGCCGCCGACCTCTGCCTCCCCGCCGCCGCCCCTGCTCGCGCCGCCGCCTCGCGCGTCCCGCCGCCCCCAGCCACGACCCCGCCGCCCTCTGCCGACCCGCGGCCACGCGCTTCCCGCCTCCCCCTCCTCACGCGCGCCGCCTGCCTGCCCCGCCGCCGCCTGTTCGCGCCGCCGCCTCGCGCCTCCCCGGCTTCCCCTGCACGCGCGACGCGGCCGTGGCTGCTCGCGCCGCCCCGGCAGCCACGCGCCGCCCCTTCCTCCGCCGCCGCCTCGCGCCGCCTCCGGCCTCCCCCCCCCCCCGGCCACCCCGACCCCGGCCCAGCCACTACCCTGGTAAGTTTGTTTTTCATTTTTTTAACTTTTATTTCTAGTATTGTATGCTATTTAGAAATACAAATAGAATGGAAATAGTTTGTGAAATGTGAAATGTTTGTGAAAGGTGAAAATAGAAAATGTGGAAATGTGAAATAGAAAATGTGAAATAGAAATACAAATAGGAAATGTGAAATGTGAAATAATTTGTTTTTTAATGAATGTAAATAGGTGCCGTCGTGACCGCCGACCTCGTGACCGCCCCGTCGTGACCGCTCCGTCGCGACCGCCGACCTCGTGACCGCCCCATCGTGACCGCTCCGTCGTGACCGCCGTGTCGTCGTGTCCGTGATTCTCTCCGGAAGCCGAGGGTGAGCTAAATCATCGCCTCCCCTTCTCCGCATTTTCTTATGTCACTAGATTCATTTGCCAAGTCAAGTTGCGTAACCTAGGTGTCACTTCCCGTCCGCGAGCGTTACGCGGATAAATATGCATTAGTGGTCCGCATATTTTGAACCGTAACGCTTGCGGTATTTACGGGACAGTCGGCGGATGCGTAGTTGTCTACATTTTCCATGTTCTACTCCGGTCCGAGTCAGGATTTCAGCGGCGCCTCCCCGTTGTTCTCCGGATGGACATCCTCTCGGCTTTTTGCCGAGACGTGTATCGGGAGAGCAGCGGGGAGGTGCTGCCAAAATTCTGACTTGGATCGGGGTAGAGCATGGAGAACGTAGCCAACTACGGATCCGGCGGCTGCTAGGAGCCCACCTAGTAGAGATGTAGGTTGATGCATGCGTTTTGCCCGGTAAAATAAATAAAAATATGATGCATTTAGTTTCCTATTTGATATAAATGCTATGTATGTGGTTTGGCTCCCAATAAAGCAGAGGATGGCTGATATGGATGGATGTACAATGAGCGTGTTAGTGCGACTGAGAAAACAGCTGAGTGGACAAGGAAGACCCATTTTCTAGTGAATGAGTTAGCGCGTGGTACAAAGGGGCTGGTTCGGGAACTTTGCCCCTGTGTTCGCTGCGTGAAGCGTCAACGTCGTGGGAAGGATGAAATGTATAGACACCTTCTGCAATATGGGTATATGCATGGGTACGTCACGGAAATCGACTTTGATGAGCGCGAACGTGACAGAGGTGAGGTGATGCGGCAGCGGCTCAATGGCAATGAGTACGATGGAATTAGAGACTTTCTAGATGATCTCGTCCATGCCGATGTCCCGGATTCGCCACCTCCAGAACCGGAGACGCCGCCAGAACCGGAGGTGCCGCCAGAACCGGAGGAACCAGAGCCAACCGCGAAGGCCTTCTATGGTATGATTGCCGCGGCTAAGAAGCCTCTGTACGAGGGCTCCACAATTTCTCAGCTCGATGCCATCTCCCAATGTCTAGCCGACAAGACCCGGTACAACACCACCCGTGAGGGCTTTGAAGCAAGTCTGAAAACAGCTGGTAACATGTTGCCCAAAGATCATTGTCTGCCTCAAAGCCTGCACGCGACGAGGAGAATGATGAAGGACCTCAACATGGATTATCAAAAGATAGACTGTTGTCCGAAGGCTGCGTTCTATTTTGGAGATAGTTTGTGGAGGACAAGTACTGTCCCATCTGTAAGCAGTCTAGGTATGAAGAGGTAACGGGAAAGGATGGTCAGGTGAGGTAGTCAAGCACCGCAAAGTCGATTCTTCGATATCTCCCATTCATAAAAAGAATCCAGCTGCTTTACATGCACGAGGAGACAGCCAAACAGATGACGTGGCACAAGTATGGGAAGAGATTCGTGGACGAAAAGAAGCAGTTGAAGATGGGACATCCATCCGATGGTACGGCATGGAAGAACTTCGATAAGAAATTCCCCCTTGCGGCAGCCGAGGCTCGGAATGTCAGAATTGCGATAGCAACAGATGGCTTCAATCCATATGGTATGTCGACTGCCAATTACAGTTGCTGGCCCGTGTTTGTTATTCCGCTCAATCTCCCTCCTGGAGTCCTAATGACGAGGAAGACCATGTTTCTGTCGCTGATCATTCCAGGCCCTCATTACCCGGGGAAGAATTTGAGTGTCTACATGCAGCCGATTGTGGAAGATTTGAACCACTCTTGGCACCACGGGACATTGACGTACGACCGAGCATTGAAGACAAACTTCTACATGAAAGTTTGGTTGCAGTATACCATGCATGACATGCCCGGGTACGCCCTAACATGCGGATGGTGTACAGTTGGTAAGTGGCCATGCCCAGTGTGCAGGCACCGGCTTGAGTTCCTTTGGCTACAGAAGGGTCGCAAGTATGTTGCGTTTGACATGAATCGACAGTTCCTCAAAAGGAGGCATCCGTTTAGAGAAGACAAAAAGAACTTCAAGAAGGGCAAAGTTGTGCATGAAAAAAAAGATGTGCCGAAGTTTGATGGTACACTTGTTGAAGCCGAGCTACGTGCTCTCGTGCCGGCAGCGACGCCAACTGGCCATCAATTTGAGGGATATGGTGTAACGCACAACTGGACTCACGAGGCAGCCTTAACGAAGCTCGAGTATTACACGCACCTCGAACTTCCCCATAACATCGATGTGATGCACACTGTAAAGAATGTTGCGGAGTCCATCTTTCACACATGCCTGAACATTCCCGGGAAGTCAAAGGATAATGTCAAGGCTAGAGTCGATGTTGAGATCCTCTGTGATAGAGAAAAATTACACATGAAGCGTCCTATTGGCCGTCAAAAGAATTGGTTCAAGCCGCATGCCAACTTCTGCCTTGATTCCATCCAAAACAAGGAGGCATTCAGGTGGCTCAAATACGTCGTGATGTCCCCTGATGGTTATTGCTCGAATATGAGTAAGGGAGTTAATCTTTTGACGGGAAAAGTCACCGGGCTCAAGAGTCATGACTATCATATATGGATTCAGTGGCTCATGCCGGTGATGCTTTGAGGGTATATCCCCGAGAAAGTCTGGCGAGTGCTTGCGCAGTTGAGCCATTTCTTCCGCACGCTCTGTGCTAAGCAGATATGTCCCAAGGTTATTGCAAAGCTACAAGATCTGAGTGCGGAGTTGCTATGCAATTTGGAGATGATATTTCCGCCGGGCTTCTTTACTCCGATGGCACATCTCATTGTGCACCTCGCCAACAAGGCACTCTTGGGTGGCCCAAAGTGCGATTTCGTTAGCGATTACGTATTGAGAGTGAGTTTAAGTATATTCGAAAGATAACTGGAAACAAGGCCAAGATTGAAGCATGCATAGCTGAGGCAATATGCCTTCGGGAGATGGCAGATGCCGCGACAACGTACTATCCCGATGATGTTCCCACTCAGCATAACCCGGTCACTCGTTACAATGTCGACGTGCCCGAGAATGACCCCAAGCTACAACTATTCCAATTCCCCGGTGGCAAGGCTGGTAAAGGAACAAAATATAAATTGGAGAACGAAGAGAAGGATTGTATAATGTTATATGTGCTTATGAACATGAAGGAAGTGGTCCCATTCATAAGGTAAAAATGGTGAACAAATTACTTTGCAGCTAGTAACCTCGTCTCGGTCTAATGCTTATTTTCTCCTTTCAGCGAATTCACGGATGAAATGTGGCCGTATGATGAATTGCCTCAACCCTCGGAGATGGACACTCTACTGAAAGATGGTGCTCCCAGAATTAATAAAAACTTTGTGTCATGGTTCATGGAAAAAGTAATTTCTAACCTGTCCTCTTACATTGCAACATGTGACTTGTCCCTCTTATTACACGTAACTAATGCACACAACAAATTTGAAATGTTCTTGTAGGGCCGTGAGAGAAACGTTGATATGATAGATGAGTTGAAATGTGTTTCCCAAGGTTGTAGCTGTGAGGTGACTAAGTATGAGAAGTATGATGTGAATGGGTTTCGCTTCCACACAGAGACGCACCAGAAGGGCCGGGCGAATCCCAAAACGATAAATACTGGGGTCTTCACCAAAGGAGCCAACAACTTTGATTACTACGGAAGGTTACAAAGTGTATACGAGTTGACATTCAATCGTACGAACGTGCAACTCAATTTCGTCGTGTTCAAGTGTCATTGGTTCGACCCAATAGGTGGACAGAGAAGTGATAAGTCCATTGGGTTAGTTGAAGTTAAGCCTTCAACCACCTATAGCGGAGCCGATGTCTTTGTTGTGGCTCACCAAGCCAAGCAAGTTTATTATTTGCCCTACCCATGCCAGAAAGCGGAACTCAAGGGTTGGGAAGTCGTCTTCCAGGTATCGCCACATGGTAACCTACCGATTCCCTCCGACGATGATTACAACAATATTGACCCCGTGACATACGAGGGGATTTTCTATCAAGAGGAACAGGACTTCGGGGAATATATTTTAGAACCGTTTGTTCAAGAGGACCTCGGGAACGATGCAGAAACTCGTGGTGAGTCAGTGGTGGATCTAAAGGACATATCTATGCTCGAGAAGTTACTTGAGGCGAATGACAATTATGATGAGCCTCCACCCGTCGACCCTTCAACTTTGTACTCACAAGATAGTGATAGTGATAGTGAGCCAGGGAAAGAGAAAGAGAAAGAGACGGAGTATGAGAGTGAGCGTGAGAGCGATGATGGCTGGTGAGGGTCTTTTATTCTTAGTATTTATTTGTCAACATGCTTCTTAATTGCATTGTGCCTTTTATTCTTAGTATCTTCATTTTATTTTGTCAACATGCTTCTTAATTGCATTGTGCCTTTTATTCTTAGTATCTACATTTTATTATGTCAACATGCTTCTTAATTGCATTGTGCCTTTTATTCTTAGTATCTACATTTTATTATGTCAACATGCTTCTTAATTGCATTGTGCCTTTTATTCTTAGTATCTTCATATAATATGTCTTTGTGCTTAACTGTTTTATTCTTCTCAATGCAGGTGACTGAGCAATATGAGCAGTGGCAAGGCAGACTCCGAGAGCTTGCTTAAGACGCTAGCGTAGGTGAAGAGGAATATTCCTAGACCCACTAGACGGAGTGATCGAGCCCCGGTGCGCAATCCTCGTTACGCCGGTGGTACCGATGGAGGATGAGGACGAGGAGGACGAGGTAGAGGACGAGGTGGCGACGGGGTACACATGGACTTTGACGAGCCACCCTCCGCTTCTGGCGACGTGGCTCCTGAGTTCTTCCTAGAGGGTCCGTCTAGTGGGGAGGTGGAGATGGAGACGGAGTCTAGACACGAGTCGGACTCTAGGGCTGAGTTGGAGGTGATGGAGGGTGGGGGTGCGCCGAAGCCCTTGAAGATTCGTGGAGAAGCTAGAGTCCCCGATGCGAGGAAGGAGCCGAAGACCCATGATGAGAAGGCCCTTATCATTCCTTCGAGCGATGAGTAAGTGTACTACTTCAGAAATTTCGAACATGTATTTTCATCTTGGGCATAATAAACAATTTGGCATGTGTACTAATGTGTGATTTATTTGCATCAACTGGACATGGGAGGCCAAGCCCCCCCCCCCCCCCCCGCCAGCCTAACAGCTTGCTTGGGGCTCTGATTAAGAAGTTCTGGCCGGGCAAGTACACTCCCCTTAGCACGTTCCCCGGTGGCGAGCCAAAGCTAGCCACTACTTGGGCGGACTATGAGGATGCCCCTGCCGTAGGCTTCGCGACAGCTGCTGAGGCTGTGACCACCAAGTTTTGGGTAAGCCATATATTTCTTGAGCACCGTTCATAGTTGATGACCCTAATGTGCTAACTCATGACTTTCACAACTGATTTATGCATGATTGAAGTGCTTCTATCGTGTGGACCCGGAGCATCATAGGCAGGCGCTTATCACTTTGCGCGGCGCTTGTGAGAGGTTGACACCGCAGCAGTGGTACAACCAAAAGGTCACCTGCGCTAGTGCCTTCTGGGCTAACAAGGGTAAGAGGGTCAAGAAGGAGTACTATGTTGGTAACCAGCCTACGGAGGAATGGGCAATGACCATTGATGAGTACATGTCGGTGAGTAAAATGTCAATGAGATTCTACATTGCTGCTAAGTTTTCATTGGATTATCTTGAGTTGAGTATTGCGTTTTCAGGTTTGTCCCGAGTGGGCCGAGCAGCATAGGGAGGCATGGGAGGAGCTGATTAGGGCAAGGTGGCTCAGGCAGGATGAGGAGTTTGCAGCCGTGTCGAGGCGTAACATGGAGAACCGAGGCACCGGTGGCACACACTGCGCGGGAAACCGCGACTACACCCGCTTCAAGGGGAAAAAGGTATGTATATACATGGAACGACCTTCTTTCATTTCCCATCATGTCTCATTTGTGATACACATAACTCTTCTTTTCGCGATGCAGGTGGCCGAGGCACCACCTGGGGTGGTGCTTCATGATGCCGAGATATATGACATGATGCGGACGAAGTAGAAGCCCAATCCCGCATTGCCTCAGCCACAGTACTACGGCAATGCCAAGGCCGCCAAGGATGACTACTGCGACATGGTGAAGTCTCGTCACCCGGAGGTGGATGACCCATTGCGCATCCCGACCGACGAGGAGTCGTTGGTCCTGTCGAGTCGCGGGCGTCCGCATGGCCGTTTCCCCTTTCTGAATAAGGTGGTCAAGCCTACCCACGCCACGAGCTACACGCGTCTGAAGCATACCCTCACCGCCGACAGCCCCCAGCCTCGTCCCCGGCCTGCTCGTCCACCCGCCTACGATGTAAGTTTTCCTCATTTTCATCCTCTTTCCGGTTTTCCTTCCTACATGGCCAAGTGTTGACGAGATTCATTGTTTCTGAAATTGTAGCCTGAGTTCGAGGCAGCCTACGAAGCCTGTAATGAAGTGTACCAGCAGGCCGCTGCGCAGTGGAATAGGCAGAATACAGCCTACATGGCGTATATAGGAGTAAGTTTGAATCTTTCTTCTCGCAAGTAGATGACAAGTCTCAGTTTGATGCTTTATTTCTGCAAAGCCTGACTTGTAACCTATCTTGCAGGAAATGATGATTTCTATGTCTACTGGTACACCGCCACTGGCTCAAGTTCCCATTGCGGGGGATCTTCCTATCATGCCATCGAGGGCAGCTTTCGCTACGACTTACTACGGATCCACACCGGTAAGTTCTTTGCCAAACCCGTAGTTACCACTTCCCTTTGCATCGCAAGTTGCTAACATGTAGGAAATGGGATGCTCCGGGAACCAGGCCTCGCAGGGTGGGCGCGAGGTCACACCGGTTCATGAAGGTGGTCAGTCTCCTAGGCGTTCTGCTGGTGCCTCTCCGTCGACTACTCCTGGGACTACTCCCGGTGCCTCTCCGTCGACTTCCCCTGGGCGTACTTCCGGTCCTTCTCCAGGTGGTTCTTCTGCAGCTTCTACCGGAGCGCAACCCCGGGCTGCTCGTTTCGCCAACGATGTGGGCGGACACACCCCGCCCGGGTCCTTCCTTCGCTAGTCGGCATCGGGCTTCTTGCTTGCCATCATGTGCTACCTACTACTATGTATTTGGATGACATGGCACTCTCCTCTTGTATGCTAGTATATGCACCATGTATGCTACTATGTGGATTTCATGCTATTTATGTGAATTATGGTGAATTTGGATGAATTTGCATGTATTGGGATGAAATTTCTGTGAAATTGGACCATTTGCTGTGAAAATGGACCATTTGCTGTGAAATTGGCCCAGCTGCCGAACCAAATGGCCACGGCTACGCCGAGGGAATTGCCGTCGGCGTATAGCCTGCCCTGGCACCGGCGCGGGCGTCCTAGCAGCTGCCACATAGGTCGCTGTGCCGAGGGCTTGCCGTCGGCATATCCCCTGACGTGCGGCGCAAGCAGAGCAGCGCGGGCACGCGCACGGACGCCACGTCACACTCGGAGGACGTCGGCGTCTGCATGGTGGCCGTCGGCGTCTGCATGGTTTGGACTCCCCTCGGCGTGCCACGTCGCGCGCTACGCCGAGGGCTATGCCGTCGGCGTATGGTGCCCACCGTTAACGGCGACGGCCCGCCGTTGATGCTACGCCAAGGGCGTGTACGCCGAGGGGCTCGCCGGCCGTCGGTGTACGACGCATACGCCGAGGGCTAGCTCTACGCCGACGGCACACCGGCCTATGCCGAGGGACCTAGAAGCCGAGGACAGACGCCGAGGGCTGCCGTCGGCGTAGCCTACGCCGAGGGCCAGGCGTGGCTACGCCGAGGGCAGCCGGCCGTCGGCTTAATGCTCCGTTCCTGTAGTGAGTCCTTGAAGAGAAGACTTGCACCTTTGTTACTTGGAGACTGACTTTTAATAAATATAATAAACGGCGTATGCATCTTTTCGATGTAGTGGCTGGGGTGATACCACATTTCGATTTTTTTTGGATATCATTACGGGGAAAAGTCCGTGCGCCGACGGCCCCGCACCATCGGCACAGCCTTATCCACCGTCGGCACAGGCTGTGCCGACGGTGACCGTCTGGCGTAGCCTCGTCGGCACACTTCGGGTCGGGGTCTGCGAAGTCACCGTCGGCACAACGCGTCACCGTCGGCACACGCGTACACCGACGGCTGGCCGGTGGCCGTCGGCCGTCCCACCGTCGGCACAACCCAGCTCGCCGTGACGCCGCCGGCCGTTAACTGCCAAGATGTGCCGACGGTGATACCGTCGGCAAAGTTCCCCGGTTTTTTTCCCAGATTCGGCGCCAAACCATCCCCGTTCAAACTGGAAAAAAACGCGCGAAGCACAGCGGCTGTGCCGACGGTGTCACCGTCGGCACAGAGCCTGCCATTTGGCACAGCAAAGTCCCTGTGCCGACGGTGACACCGTCGGCACAGCCGCTGTGCTGTTTTTTTTGCATTTCCTGATTTTGCTCCATTTGCACATTAAATAGCAGAAAATATATGAATAGCACACATATAGCTCATACATCACAGATATAGCACAAATATGGCACCAAATCCCAAATTTAGTACAAATATAGCACACAAGCAATACGGTACATATAGTCATCCTACATAGATCATTCTACACATATAGCATGTGTGATGTAGCTAGTATAATCTAGCAACTATGATGGTGCTTCACCCGGAAGGTAGTACTCATCCAGCTCATCGGAGTTGAAGCGAGGGAAAGTTGCTTCGACGGTGCTCGGGGAGGTAGAACCACGACGAGAGCCACCGGAAGTAGTACCATGCCGAGGGAGGCCAGAAGCACCAGGAGAATGACGGCCAGGGTGCAACGGTGTACCATTCCCGGATTCTCCCAATCCCTACATGTTTGAGGGAGTTAGCAACTTAGCCATGTAACACCAAGTTAGCAACTTAGCCAAGTTAGCAACTTATGAGGGTCAACTGACGCTGACGCTTGTACATGCAATAGAACTCCTTCGATGGGAACATTGGCGTCGGCCCCGGATGAGGTGGCTCTGGCTGTGTTTCCTCTCGCACCCCAGTCATCATAAACCGAGTCAAAGTCTGCAAGAAAGGAGAGAGATATGTCAGGTTCAAACAATGGGACTTATGATGTTTTGCAACCATAGAGATTGAAACTTACCGCCATCTGGTTGCTCGACCACTGTAAGTATGTATCTTTCACAAGGTCATCCTCCTTAACCTTCTCGAGATACTCCTCATAAGCTGCTGCATAGGCCTCCTCGAGATGAGCCTACAATTTCAGAAATAATGCTTCCCATCAACATAGCCATTCAGGAACAAGAGCCAAAACAGAGGATGGAAATGTGGATGACTTACATCTACCTCTGCACGAGAACGGAATGTAGTCTGCGAGGAGGTACCATAGCTGCCGGAGGGGAGGGTAGCCTTGATCTGCGTGAAGTTCCTCTCAGGCTTGAAACCCCCAGCAAGGCATGCAGGACGGCCATGCGGCTGGCCGGACCCTGCCAGCATCATTTCCACCTCATCGATCGGCTCGCTCATAGGGTCCTCCACCTCTGGATGGAGCTTGGCGTACTCCTCGCAGTATTTTTCCTTGTTCTCTTTGGCCTTGCCGAAGTACTTGGCAGGCGCGGGCCGAGGCTTGTTCGGACCGGGCGTGACCAGCTTCATGTGCTCCCACGCTTCCATCTCACCAAGATCCCTCCCGAGCTTCTTCCCCTGCATCACAAAACAAATGTTATGCATATCATCGAAAAACAAATAAATGCAGCTTGTTCCAGCTTTATATGTACCAGACGAAGCCGATAGGGATCGGTGCAGCTGCTCCCTGCAGTGTGTGTGTTCCCTGAGTCCCGCGGTTTGCCTTGTTCCGGTCGCTCACGGCCTTGAAATCGGGGTTTTCGCCGACCCAATTCCTGATCAACTCCATGAAGGCGGCCCTCTTATTATTATCAGCCCAATGTGGTACAACCTGCAAAATCAAAACTCATTTGAAGACCAAACAATATAATTGCAAATTAGCCGCAGTACATAGAATCGCATTGACAATTACTTACCGACATGAAGTCCTCTATCTTCATAGGTGGGGTGAGTCCCTGCACAATCTCAGGCTTTGTGTACCTTACACCCTGCTCCGCATAGAAGTGGCCGATGCACGTGATCCTCTGGTTGTACCACTGCTGCCGTGTCAACTTCCGACACATGGCACGGAGGATCACGTCTGCCTTCTCCTTATGCTCAGTCGCCACCCTATAATTGTGCTGCAATCAAGCATAACAGAAAGTGTGAGAGGCATGAGTTATCACGGTGGGGTTATCAACTATATATGAACGAAACCCAAAGAGTATGCATTACGTACCCAAAACTTCTTGATCACGGCGTCGGCGGCGGAAGTAAAGCCCGGGTAAGGCGCTATCTCATAGTCTTCCCAACTGTAGGCTAGCTTGGACTTGCCCCCAAGGACCGGAGTGTAGATCCCCGGCCAGTACTTCCTAATAGCAGCTCCAATCAGGCTCCCTGGCACACGGATCTTCCCCGTATATGTGAAATTCCTGCACAATTATCAAACATTAGAAAATGCTAAGTGTCATAACCAAAATGAAATCACCTTACTACTTACTCTATCTTTCCTAGCACAAGGAGCCACTTGTCATCCTCCGTAGCAGGTTCCTTACTCTCATCGGGAACCTGCGCTTCCACACGAATCCGCAACTTCTTCGGAGCCATCTCCGTCGAAGCCTCCTCGTCCCTAGTCTCCTCCTCCTCCTCCCTAGTGTCCTCGTCCTCGTCCTCGTCCATAGACTGGGAAGCCACTGAGCCAGAAGCAGAGGGAATGTCAGCTAGAAGGAGCTGTGCATCCCCCCTTCGTCCTCCAGCTCGTCCTCCCCCTCGTCCTCGAGCTCGTCCTCGAGCTCGTCCACCCCCTCGTCCTCCCCGTCCTCCGTCTGCCTCTTCGTAACGCCGGGTGGGAACAATGGGTCTTCCACTCCGTCTGGAAGCACCCCTGGCTTCTGCTGATGCATCTGATCAAGCAAGGAGCTCGCTGATGCCTTCCGTTGGCTCATATTGGGCAATTACCTGCATAAGAAAAGATAAAATAATTAATAAGCATGTTGAAAAAGAGTAAACCGTAAGCATAATGACAATGTAGATACTTAGCATAATGACAAATGTAGGTACTAAGCATAATGACAATGTAGGTACTAAGCATAATGACAATGTAGACACTAAGCATAATGACAATGTAGATACTTAGCATAATGAAAAATGTAGGTACTAAGCATAATGACAATGTAGACACTAAGCATAATGACAATGTAGATACTAAGCATAAAAGACCCTCACCATTCATCACCACTCTCATCTCTAGGCATTGGGTTCTCAGCCTCACTATCACTATCAGTATCATGTGAGTATTCAGGGTCGGCATTGGGTTCCGGTTGAGTCTCGACAATGTTGTCTTTGTTCGCATGGCGCTTGGTGAGCATAGCTATGTCCTTTGGGTCCATCACGGTCTCACCACGCATTTGTACATCGTTGTGGAGATCCTGAAGACCTATGTCTATTTGAAGGTCCCCGAACTGCTCTTCCTCTTGATAGAAAATGCCCTCATATGTGTAACACCCCAAATTTCAAAACAAAGAGAAAATGAATTTCCTTTTTTCCAAAAATAAGAACCAACAAAAACTTTTATTTTTAAAGAGTGCTATGCTTAGTGCTCATACCTATCACTTGTGTTTTTGCCATGATGAGTGTTATTATGCTTATGTGATAAAACCTAAAACCCTAAAGTGATCAAGTGAAGATCACAAACCAAATAAAATAAAAGAGAAAGAAATCAAATAAGAAAAACCCTAAACCCTAACCTTCCCAAAAATCAAATTGATCTATTTTGAGGAACCTAAAATAAAGGAAAAGACATATGTGGGCATATAGCCCTAATAGGGAGGTTCTGAACTCTACTTTTCTTACTTTGCTAAAATGGTGGTGAACCCTTGCAAAACTTACTAAACCCTAAACCTCATCCCTCTTGTCATCAATCTTGGAAAAATAAAATAAAAAGAAAAGATCTTATTTAAGAAAAAGGCATATGCAAACCTATGGATACTTGTTGAAAATGATGAGCTTTGCCTTGTCTACCTTGAGTAGATGAACTGAAATACCTCAACACACTCAACAAAGCACTTACCAACCAATTCAAGTGTGAAACAAAATAAAATCAAACATAGGCATAGAGGCATATGTGCCTATGGCTATTTTTGTAAAACTTTACCCTAGGCCTTTCTACTTTATTTAGAGGATTGGAAAACCTTCATAAACCTTATCTAGGAATTATCAAACCCAATCCAAAGTGAAACAAACGATTTTAAAAAGAAAGTAATAATGCCATAGAGGCATATGAGAGCAAAATATCAAATTTGTGAAATTGAGGATCTTGACCCTAAGACTTGTAGTGAATGGTTGGATCACTCCTATATACCATTTCAACACTCAACAACATCAATTGGGTCAAGCCTAGTCAAATTAAAAAAATCAAATGCCACATATGCATAGAGGCATATGTGACACATAGCCATTTTCACCAATTCTTGTCCTATGCACTTCTACTTTTACCAAATGGTGTGAAACCATCTCTAAACCTAATCTAACCTTAAATTGACCCTCAACCTTGCCAAAGTGAAGCAAGGGGAGCACATTACAAGAATAAGAAAAATTGACATGTCCCCTCTCATGTGTTGTGGCCAAATTATCAAATCTTGACCTAGCCACTTCCATTGCCTCAAAATGGTTTGAACCTTTCACCTAACTCAATCTAACACCAAATAAACCCCACTCTTGTCAAAATGAAGCAAAGAAAAATAAAAGAATAAAAGTTAGAAATTCACAAAACCCTCACATATGGCTTATGCCATTTTTATAAATTTTGACCCTAGACCATTTTGGTCTTCACCATTAGTTGAATAATGTTACTAAACAC
The DNA here is from genome assembly GCF_019359855.2 of Lolium perenne. Lineage (NCBI taxonomy): Eukaryota > Viridiplantae > Streptophyta > Magnoliopsida > Poales > Poaceae > Lolium > Lolium perenne. Next base: position 98,511,954 of record NC_067247.2, read on the forward strand.
TTTTTACACCTTTTGGAATCAAAGAAACACAAATCAAATGATTTTCAAACTCAGATTGTGCTCACATGTGATAATAGTCAAATCTGCCATTTTTAGTCTGATCACTACTTTGAGCCCTTGAAATTCAAAATTTTCAAACTAAACTTTGCTAACTCTTTGCACCTCATCCAAGACAACATCAAGGTGAACACTTTTTGTAAAGACCACCATGCCAAATTCTTTTTAGATCAAATGCTATGCTCATCCAAACTTGGAACATTTTATCATATTCAACAATCTCACACTTAACAAAATTTGCAATTCTTTGAATTTCTAAATTCCACCACCACACCTCATCTTCTCTGGTCATTTACAACACAACTAAACACACACTTTCCAAACTGGGCAACTATTAGAACTCACTCAAAAATTGGACAAGATTGCAAATTCCAATTATGGCACTATTTGACACTATGTCTGACAAGGTATCAACTTGTCAATGCCTATGGATTGTAGGCTAGGGTTTAGTTGGAAGTAGAGGGCAAGTAGATCTCGAAGGTTTCAGCCGAAAAGTACTCAACGATTATGAAGGCTAAGGTTTGTAACAATGATTCGATTATCTCTTCGTCCCTCGACTCCCCCTTTATATAGGAGGTGGAGCCGAGGGATTCGTGCTGTACAAGTTACAGAGTCCGGGACGGTTTCTAACTCATCCCGCCAGATTACAAATAACACTACCCATTACAACTCTAGCTTTCCTTAATATATCTTGGGCTCCCGAATCTTCTTATTCTTCGGGTAGTGGGCCTTCAATAAACCCCGGGTACTATCTTCGGCAGGCCCATTTGGGATGCCTATGTCAGTAGCCCCCGAGATTTTGCTTGAATCGTAGAGTCAGGGAAAATCTCCACTGTTTTATTTTTAATTGACAGCTTTAACTTTTCTATATTTCTTCACATAAAATTCTATATTGTACAGGGATAATGGTAGTTGGGGCTAGTTCATCTGACGGATCAGGTACTAGTTAACTGCTCTCGTGGCAATCCGCAAAAACCTACTTCAAGATCACGTCCCTGGACATGACCTTGGGATACTGGTGTAAACTTCGACAGGCGCCGCTTAAGGTCTTACCATTCTGTCGAGTCCCAGTAAAATTTATCGGGTACCTAACGCGTCCGTTAGGATTTTTCTTCGTATCTGTTGATACGGATAAAAGTAGCAGAGCGCATTCTTCGGTGATGCCACGCCCAGCAGAACGGATCTGGGGTCTTACCTTCGCAAATTTGCGGCATTCAGAAATTGATCGCAACTTTGGCGTTCTGAGAATATATTGTCGAGTGCTTTTTCGGCTGTTGGAATGGCACATTTTATCGAGTCAAAGATGACTTACATTGCTCTCCCGATGGGAGTATATGTAGAGTTAGTTATAACTCGAGATATACTCTTTTGCTTTTCTATTTTTCTTTTTTAATTTCATCGGGCACACGAACAGCGTTCCCGATGGGAGTAGCCCCCGAGGCTATAGCCAAGGACTTGTACTTGGTTGTAGGCTCAACGTTGTAGTCCACCTTGTCGCTATATTGTCATTATTTCTCGATATGATCTTCTTTTCATCTCTCGGGTGCGCGAACAGCGCTCCTGATGGGAGTAGCCCCCGAGGCTACAGCCAAGGACTTGTGCTTGGTTGTAGGCTCCCACAATTTCTATATTGCCATACTCGAAATTTTACTTTTGTCGAAGTAGCCCCCGAGCATTTGGGCAAAAATTTGTATTTGATCAAAGGTTCCCGAAGTATTTAATAACTTCTTCTGTCGCCAATCTTCTTTTATTTTTCTTATCGACATGCTTCCCTTAATCAAATTTACTTCATCTCTGTTAATAGTCATGATTTTTCTGCCTTGTGGGTCCATTGTTTCCACCACGTTGACACGTCGTGCAAGTGGGGGACACACGTCTTCCGCTTTTCCTGGCGCACGTACGGTAACACCTGTCTTATTTCATCTCAATAAAAATACCTTTTTGCCCTTTTATCTAGAAGATCTTTTTTCACCACACGATTTCTCCATCCAACGGTGCATTGCTTCGCCCGATTCCTATATAAACCTTTCTTCAACCTCCGTTCACTCCTTCGCTTGCGCCGCCCATCTGTTCCTCTTTGCAAAAACTTCCTCTGCGCCCAACTCTCTTTCGTCTTCTGCACGCACGAACGTTGCTTTTCCAGTGCCGTTAATGCCACCGCGCACGCGACTCACTCGCCACAGTACTCCAGAGTCCAAGATGACCGCTGAAGATCTTGAGTGGGAGAGATCTAAAATCTCCAACCAAGACGTCAACCTGCTGAAGAGGCTAGGCCTGATGAAGAAAGAGAACGCCATCCGCTTTCCCAGCGAAGAAAGCTACCCAACCCCTCCAATGGAGTACCGGGTTAGTTTCGTTGATCACCTCATCCGCGGCCTTTCTGCCCCAATTCACGATTTCCTCCGCGGTCTTCTTTTTGTTTATGGGATTCAGCTGCACCAGTTGACCCCCAATTCCATCCTCCATGTCTCTATTTTTATCACTCTTTGTGAGTGCTTCCTTGGAGTCCCTCCTAACTGGGCTCTGTGCAAACGCATTTTCTGCCTCCGCCGCAATGGCTCCCACAACGCCACCTATAACATAGGCGGCGTTGTTATCTGTGTCCGATCTGACGTTGATTACTTCGACGTCAAATTTCCTGATTCTGTCCAAGGGTGGCGCAAAAGGTGGCTCTACATACACGAAGAAAGTGCCAATTCTGTTGAGCACAACATAGTCCCTTTCGACGGAAGTGCCAAAATTCAGCGCCGCCGCTCCTGGGATGCTGAAGCTTCCGAAGAAGAGAAAAAGGCGACAGAAGCGCTTATGTCTCGTATTCTTCAACTTCAAAATACTCGAGGCAAAGAGCTGTCTGGTGTTCAAATCACTGCCTACTTTCTTAGGATTAGAGTGCAGCCTCTTCAGGCTCGCAAAAATCCCCTTTGGACGTATGCTGGTGAAAATGACGCCAATAGGCTCTCCAGTGATCTTCTCGTAAAGCGACTTGGAGAAGCTGATTCGAAGAATTTCCTCGCTGAACAAGAGGGATCCTATTCCCTCCTCTTGCCGCGTGGAACCATACAACTCTGCCAATCCTCTCCCTGAGGTATTTTGTCTTCCCGAATTTCTGTTTTGTTCCGAACTTTTCCTGCATCTCATTGTATTAATACCTCTCTATTTTTCTTTTGTCGCTATTTTTCTGCAGAACCATCCTACTGTGGCGTCCCTTCCTCCTCTTCCTGAGGATGGAGAAGTCGAAGAAAGGGCCATTATCACGGATGACAATCAAGAAGCTCCATCCTTTGTGAACGAACCCGTGGATTCACGAAAATCTGCGGGTAATTCTGAGGGTACTTCGTCGGCACAGTCTCCTCCTCCCGCTATCTCCCCGAAAGGCAAAAGGAAGAGGAATGATGTCGAAGATTCCGGCACTTCCAAAGCTGAAGAAGTTGATCCTTCACGTCAGAAGGCAGCTTACGATCCTTATCTTGGATCCCTCGTCAGCTCGTAAGTCCTTTTTACTTTTCTCCTTATTTCGGTACTCGAAATGTTTATCTTGTCTTGCTTTTTAAGCTGTCGATTTTTAACCAACAGTGATGACGAGGAAGAAGTACCAACTGTTGACGTGGCTCCTCGAACAAGCACGTCACATACTGTACTTGCCTCAGACACGCTAGTTGAAGGAGAAGAATCCTCGCCTCCCCAACGAAACGTCGTCACCGCAACTCCGCCAGCAAGCCCCCTTGCCCCTTCACCAAAAAGGACAAGGATTGAAACAATTCTTGAACCTGCCCCTCAATTGGGCAGCTCTTCGACCTTGCTCTTGGATGATGTAAGTTTGTCGATATCTATATTTCCTCTGTTTTGATTTTTCACGCCTTCACTCGTTTTTCATACCGATATTTCTCTTTCTTTGTTCTTCTTTGACAGCCCATGATCAAAGAGCTTATTCGCATCGGATCCCAATTCGTTGGGTACCGTGAGTATGCCAACAGAGCTGAAGGTAATACCTTTTTGCTGTCTTTGTTTTTGACTTCTTGCTCCTGTCCTTTATCGCAACCTTTTTTTACCTTTCTTTTTTCTTTTTTACTTCGACAGAGAAACTTGCAGAGGCCAACAAACGTGCCGACACACTTGCTCAGCAACTGAAGCAAAGTGAAGCGGCACGCAAGAAAGCCGAACTTGTTGCTAGTGAAGCCAAAGCAGAGGCTGATTAAGCCAAAACGAAGATTGCTCGTGTCGAGGATCTGCAGAAAAGACTTGAGGATGCTGAATCTGCTTTAAACGAGCACAAAGCTGCACAGGCTGATCGTGAGCAGGGGATCCTTAAGCGCCTGAAATCACAAAGTCGACGCACTCGAAGTAATATTATTGATTTCTTCTATTTTTGTGCTACCCGCTGTTTCTTGTTTTTGACCAACGTTTTGTTTCATGCGGCAGACCAAACAAACCAAGAGTTTGACCTGGAGAATCCCGACAATGATCCTCTTCTTGACGCACTTTCTTATCTGGAGCTTCATGGAGCCGAAATTCGTGAAGGCGTGGCGAATGCTAGTGCGGGACTGTTGGCGCTGTTCCCCTACTTCTTCCCGAAGAAAGAGGAGCCCCCGACTTTCCTTACCCTTGCCAAGAGCTTCAATTCATCGGAGGACCTTGGACTGAAGATGCGCCAGGAAAACATGAAGATTGCTGTCGAGAGTACTGTTGCCTTGGTTGCTGACAGCCAACAATCTGTTGATTGGATGAAGGTTGGCGACACCGATCAGATAGAACAGTCAAGATGGAGGTCGTTGATTAAGGCAGCCAAGCCCAACACGAAGAAAATCCTGGCCTATCTTGGGATCAAACCAGCTTCGACTCCTAGCTCATCAAGGCCGGAGGTCTAGTTGCATGCCTCTTTGTTTTTTCATTCTCTGCTTCTTTTGCCCTTGTCGCCAAATTTAGCTGTGGCGACAATCACCCTGGTAGTCCTTTAGGAGAAACTTCTTTTGTAATGCCTATGTAAATGTTTTTAGAAAGTAATGAAATTTCCTCTGGCTCTATCATTGATCCTAGCGCTTTCTTTTCCAGTTAATATTTGACAACTATTCGACCAATCCTTGCTCTGCCGATGCCTCTCCCGCTTCTTCCTTCTCGAAGAAAATGCCAATCGCTGATAACCCTCTCGAAGGTTCTTCAAACAAACATTCGTCAGAAGAATTGCAAGAACTTCGACAGCAACTTCAATCCATGAAGAAACAAACGCTTGCGCTGATGGAAAAGTCTCGTAAGTCATCTGAAGCCGAAAAATTGCACTTCAACAAGCTCGTGAGGCCGTGGCTGCTAAGGAAATCGCTGCTTCCGAGGCTGAAAAGGCGACTACTCGAGAAAATTTCATGCTCGAGTTAATGAATGAAGCCAGTGCGGATATGTCGGGTATGCTTGTTTCATCCTCCGATATCTTCCATCTTCATGCTACGTCTCTTAAAGTTTTCTGCTTCGTTGTTTTAATAGGTTCCTTTACTGATGCTGTTGCCGAAGAAGAGAGGGTAAATACTAGGACGAACCTCCTTGTTAATCTTTCCCTTAACCATGGTTCTCTGTTTTGGGCTACCCCCGAGAGGACCCGCCAGGTTGTAAGATTTCAGGATCGCACCTCTCAAACTCGCGACTTCCTTGATTTCTGTACCAGGACCCTGTCTATGGTTTATAACTCCATGTTTCCTCGGAACGTTCAACCAAAAACCCTTCCCGAGTTAATGGAGAAGTTTAAGGATGCCCACAAGATCCATGATTTTGTCAGAGCTCAACTGGTGGCTGGCGCCAGATTTGCTCTTATCATGCTTCAGATCTGCCACTCAAATCTTGACCTGACTCAAGTTGTTGCGAAAGTTCATGAGAAAGTAAGGCGCCGAGGAATTGGTGTCGACCGAATTAACACGAAGGTTTCTCCTATAGCCGAAGAAATGATTGAGGACCTTCTTCGGATGGATGCCGACTTTTTTGCAGATGGTCATTATGCTGATTTTCTTGGCGCTGCTCCTGAAGAAAACAGGATTACCCTTGACAACATATTGAATCATGACTGATTATTTTCCTTTGGTAGATAACTTTTCTTTGTAACCCATGATTGTGATTGTATTGTGAAGCAATCATCATATTTCTATATTTATATAGCCTCCGAGTGTTTCGGTGGCTATTTCCTATATTTGTGTGTTGCGAGGTTTTGAACCAAGGCATTTATTCAATATGTAGTTTTGCCGAGAATCAGCCCCCGAGTACTATTTTGTATTGTTATTGACTCGCGAGGTATTTTGATACCAAGGCGAAGTTTTTCTTTTTTCGAGGAACTATATTGAAATTCGTCGGGTCGGAGACTTTTGATCGTGTCGATGAAGAAAAGTTATATTGATACTATCTTTATTATATTGCAGCACCGCGAGTCCGCCTCATTAAAAACCTTTCCCGGCCCCACTCGGTGCCCCGAAAAAGGAAAAGAGTGCGTCTGAAAACTCGCGGGTGTTTCAGTACATTGAAGTTTTACAAGGACTATATTTCAGCTTTAAGCGTAGAACCGCCTGAGTTGCGCCACGTTCCAGGGGTTTTGTTCCTCCACCCCTGTCTTCTTGTCCTTTATCCTGTATGCTCCTCCTCCAATTACTTCCGTGACAATGTAAGGGCCAAGCCATGGTGACTCGAGTTTTTCATGACTTTTTTGCGTGAGCCGAAGAACTAGGTCTCCCACCTGGAAAGATCTTGGCCGCAAACGTCGACTGTGGTAATTCTTCAAGTCCTGTTGGTATTTGGTTACCCTTGATAGTACTTCGTCTCGAGCTTCGTCGAGTGCGTCGACGTCGTCTTCCAATGCTATTTTGGAAGTTTCTTCATTATACTCTGTGACTCTGGGGGAGTCGTGCTCTATTTCTATTGGCAGTACTGCCTCTGCTCCATGGACCAGGAAAAACGGGGTCTCCTGTGTCGCTGTATTTGGTGTTGTTCGGATGCTCCACAACACACTTGGTAGTTCTTCTGGCCAGGTATGTCGAGCTTTTTCCAATGGTCCTAACAGGCGTTTCTTGATGCCATTGCAGATGATGCCATTGGCTTTCTCGACTTGCCTGTTGGTTTGAGGATGTGCAACTGACGCAAAATGCAGCTTAATACCCACTTCTTTGCAATAATCTTTGAATTCGTGGGATGTGAAGTTACTGCCATTGTCTGTGACGATGCTGTGGGGCACTCCAAATCTGAAAACGAGGCCTTTTATGAATTTTACTACGGATGCTCCGTCTGGTGAATTTATCGGCTTCGCTTCTATCCACTTTGTAAATTTGTCGACAGCTACTAGCATGTACTCCTTTCCTCCTGGCCAGGATTTGTGTAACTTGCCCACCATATCAAGTCCCCATTGGGCAAAAGGCCACGACAATGGTATTGGTGTTAGTTCTGCTGCTGGAGAGTGAGGTTTTGCGGCAAACCTTTGACACGCGTCGCACGTTCTTACTATTTCCTTGGCGTCCTCGATTGCTGTCAACCAGTAGAATCCTGCCTGAAAAACCTTGGCTGCAATAGCTCGACTACTTGCATGGTGGCCACATATTCCTTCGTGTACATCCTTCAGAATTATTCTTCCTTCTTCGGGTGTGACACACCTTTGCAGGACGCCTGAAATACTTCGTTTGTACAATTCTCCTTTGATCACCGTGAAAGCTTTGGAGCGTCGAATTACTCGCCTTGCCTCAACTGGATCATCGGGTATTTCTTTCCTGAGGATGTATGATATGTACGTCTGCATCCATGGTATTTGTATTATCATGACTAGGTCCTGATCTTCTTCTTCTTCTTGCTCTTCCTTGGTAGCCCCCGAGGGTTTCTTCTCCTTCTTTTTTGATTTTGTCGATTTAGTAGATCTCTTTGTTATCTCTTCCCAAAATACACCTGGCGGAACTGCAAGGCATTGCGACCCGATGTTTGCAAGAACGTCGGCTTCGTCGTTGCTCAATCTACTAATATGATTTACTTCGCATCCATCGAACAACTTCTCGAGCTCGTTGTACACCTCCTTGTATGCCATCATGCTATCATTGACTGCGTCGCATTGGTTCATAACTTGCTGAGCCACCAATTGTGAGTCGCCAAAGATTTTTAGCCGAGTTGCACCACAAGCTTTCGCCATCTTCATCCCGTGTATGAGAGCTTCATATTCTGCTTCGTTATTAGATGCGTTAGGGAACGTCATCCGAAGGACATATTTCAATTTGTCGCCTTCAGGTGATATAAGTACTACTCCTGCGCCAGCTCCCTCAAGTCTCTTGGACCCATCAAAGTTCATGGTCCATGTTCTCGACAAGTCTGGGGGTCCTGTGTTTTGCAGCTCCATCCACTCTGCGATGAAGTCTGGCAGAACTTGCGACTTGATTGCTTTTCTTTTTTCATACGTGATGTCCCGAGGGGAAAGTTCTATTCCCCAAAGGGAGACACGACCCGTAGCTTCTGGATTGTTTAGTATATTTGACAAGGGAGCTTCATTGACCACTATGATCGGATGTGCCGAAAAATAGTGGCGCAATTTCGTCTTTGTTGTGAACACTCCATATGCTAACTTTTGGTACTGAGGGTACCTTTGTTTTGAGGGCGATAAAACTTCGCTGACGAAGTATACTGGCCTCTGTACTCCATGGATTTTTCCTTCTTCTTCTCTTTCGACAACTAGCACCGTGCTAACCACTTGGGGTGTGGCCGCAATATACAGCAGGAGAGGTTCCTTCTCCTTCGGCGCCACCAGAATTGGTGGTGTCGAAATTGTGCGCTTCAAATCCTCGAACGCTCTGTCGGCCTCTTCGTTCCATTGGAATTTATCTCCTTGCTTTATCAGAGCGTAAAATGGTAACGCTTTTTCTCCCAGCCTGGCGACGAATCTGCTCAAAGCTGCGACTCGCCCAGTTAGCTGCTGTATCTCTTTCAACTTTGTTGGCTTCCTCATTGTTACTATAGCTTGTATTTTGTCGGGATTTGCTTCAATCCCTCTTGCTGAAACTAGAAACCCCAGAAGTTCTCCTGCTGGGACGCCAAAAGAACACTTCGTCGGGTTCAGCTTGAGGCAGAATTTGTCGAGGTTGTCAAAAGTTTCCTTGAGATCCTTGATCAGCGTTGCCCCCTTTTTTGACGTTATGACGACATCATCGATGTATACTTGCACGTTTTTCCCAATCTGTGTCGCCAAACACTTCTGCATCATCCGCTGATATGTTGCTCCCGCGTTTTTTAGACCAAAAGGCATTGTTCTGTAGCAAAACACACCGTAAGGTGTAATAAACGCTGCTTTGGCCTCATCATCTTCTTTTAGCCTGATCTGGTTATAACCAGAGTATGCATCCAAAAAGGAAAGACGTTCACATCCTGCCGTAGAGTCGATGATTTGATCGATCCTTGGGAGGGGAAAGTGATCCTTGGGACAATGTTTATTGAGACACGTAAAGTCGACGCACATGCGAAGGACTGTCGTGTATTTCTTTGGCACCATCACTGGATTAGCTACCCATGTGGCTTCTGTAGATATCTCTTTGATAAAACCAGCATCCTTTAGTCGATTTATTTCCGATAACATAGCTTTGCGGTTTGGTTCCGAAAAACGCCGCAATGGTTGTTTGATTGGTCTTGCGAGAGGATCTAAGTTGAGGTGGTGCTCGGCAAGTTCCCTGGGTACTCCTGGCATGTCAGCTGGACACCATGCGAAGATTTTCCAGTGCTCACGGAGGAACTTGACGAGCGCGCTTTCCTATGCGATATCCATATTTGTTGCAATGGACATCGTCTTTTTTGGGTCTGTCGGGTGAATCTGCACCTCCTTAGAATTTTTCTCGGTATTGAAAGTTGATTCCTTATTTGGCCTTCCAACGTCTGGCAGCACGTCGTAGTCAGTCATACTTTTTGACGCCAAATACTCAGCTTGCATCCCGAAAGTTTCTGATAGTCGATGAAAATCCTTGTCGCACTTATCGGCTAGGGCGAAGCTTCCTTTGACTGTGATTGGTCCCTTTGGTCCAGGCAATCTCCACAACAGGTATGTATAGTGTGGCACCGCCATAAATCTTGCATATGCTGGTCGTCCCAACAAAGCGTGGTACTGCGACGGAAAATCCACGACTTCAAATTCCAGCCTCTCGATTCTATAATTCTCTCGAGTTCCAAACTGGACGTCGAGATTGATCTTCCCCAATGGATAATTTGGCTTCTCTGGTGTGATACCGTGGAACCTTGTGTCTGTTGGCTTCAAGTTTGCTAAGGATATGTTCATCTTCCTCAATGTGTCTGCATACATGAGGTTTAAGCTGCTGCCGCCGTCTATAAACACTCGAGAGACATCAAATCCCGCAATAACTGCTGGCAGAATAAGTGCTGACTGCCCTGGTCGAGGAACTTGTTGCGGATGATCTGCTATGGTGAAACCAATATCTTGCCCTGACCAATTAAGATACTCGACAGTTGGTGGAGGCATTTTTTCTGCCATAAACACCTGTCGTGAAATTACTTTTTGAGCTCTATTTGACGGCCTTGCCTTCTGAATCATCGACACCGCTCCGTGAGAGTTGGGATCAACATAAGGTGGTGGTGGGGGTGCTGCCGCTATTCTGAGCTGATGTCGATTGTCTTCTGTAATCGCGGGGGGAGGTGGTAGGTGAATCTCACTCCTGGGTTCTCGAGGATTTCTCTGTGCTGCCCGAGCGTTAGCGTGCTCTGCATACCTGAACATTGCCTGGAAATTGCGACAGTCTTTCTGCAGGTGCCCTGACTGTCTTTTACCGTTGCTGTCGATGAAAAAGTGCATCTGACACGGTCCATTCATCATGTCTTCAGGGGACACGAAGGGCCTTGGGAACCTAGGCCCGCTATTTTGCCTGTTGTTGCGACAATCATCCCTGTTATCACTTCGCTGTTCACTGCTTCTCTGATAATCATCTCTGTTGTTTCCTCCTGTGTTTGCCCGAAAACCTGCCGAAATTTGCCCTGGAGCGTCATAGTTCGGGTACTGCCGAGGAAATCGTCGCCTCGATTGATAGTTTCGACTACGGTCCTCCTCTGGGGACCTGTGCCGTTTGTTGTGGACAGCGTCTTCTCCATCTGCCCATCTGTTTGCTATCTCCATTAACGCGGATACTGTCTTTGGATTGGTCCTTCCCAAGTCCTCGACAAAATCTCCACGCCTGATTCCTGCGACAAATGCATCTATTGCTCTTTCGTCAGATATATTTTCTGCCGAGTTTTTGATGATATTCCACCTTTGGATGTACTTTCTCATTGGCTCATCTGGCTTTTGTCGACATGCTCTCAATTCCTCTAACGACGCAGGTTTTTTGCACGTGGATCTGAAGTTCTTGACGAACACGTCCTCGAAACTTTCCCAGCTGTCGATAGATCCTGGAGTGAGTTTCTTTATCCAAGATCGTGCGGCTCCACTCAAATGCACCTGGATGCTTTGCATAGCTGTTGCCCTGGTTCCTCCTGTGAGCTTCACTGTCTCGAGATAATCAACTAGCCAATCCTCTGGATCTTGAAGGCCGTCAAACTTCTTGAAGTTGTCGGGTAACTTGAATCCTGAGGGGACTCGAGTTTTTCGGACTCTCCTCGTGAAGCATGGCAAGCCGCACATATCTTCGTCGTTAAGCTCCGGAGATTGTCGATGATCCCTTCTGTTTTGCCGCGCTCTATCGACCCTTGCTTGTGCTGTCGTGTCTCTTGCTCCGCTTGGTCCTTCAGGTGCTGCCGCCGTTGCTGCTGCAGGTCGTGGACTATTTTGCCTTGCCGCTCCTTCGGGAGGCGTTGATACGAACGCTGTCCCCATAGCTCCAACTCCTGCTATCGCCATATTGTATAGTGTTTCCCTTGGATCACCTGGAGGTGGTTTAGATGCGAGGATAAAAGCTTGTGTCGCCATATACCCAGCTTCTGGTGTCTTAGGGATAATGTTCCCTCTTGTATCTATTGACATAAAGGACATGTCGAGGTTTTGAACCAAGTGCTCTCTTTCAGCTTCGGGTATGTGTTGTAACCTTGATCTTCCTCTGTTCCGAGCCTCCCTGTGGCTATCACCCGAAGTTCTAGATTGTCGACTTAGATCTGCCCTTCTCCTGCTGGATGCAGAAGCTGCCTCCTTTCTTCTGTTTAACTCGGCTGTCTGTTTTTCCAATTCTTTGGCAGCTCGTGCGAGCCTATATTGATATGCTTGTAATTCCTCTGGTGTGGCCGTGGTAGCCATTGGTTCTGTACCATTCATAGCTCTCGCGGCTCTGTCCCACGCTGCTTGTGAAAGTTGAACTCTGTCTCGCGGCTCTGGTCCGACGTATTTGTTGCCCAGGCCTTGTCGCAGATTGGAGGGATCGACGTATGGATTTCCCAGATCGTCGAAAGCCTCAGATGTTTCCTCTTGATCCTCAATTGCATAAATCTGATGATATTTTATATTCAGATCTATGTTGGGTTTGGTGGCATCATCGTTGAGATTGATGGAGACCTTGCCCACTGTGATAGATTTGTCGATGAAGTCGTAACTGTCGACATCGCTTGAGCCATCGCTTATATATGAGTCCGCAGATGACTCAAACGACATGTCGTTGAAGATCTTGGCGAGTTTCTCTCTTGTTCTGGTGCTGACGTAGCGTGTCGACGAAGTTTCTTCTTCTCCTGACTCAGTTGACGATGTATAGCTTGAAAAATCGGAATCGACCGCCGACGATCCCGACGAAATCGGAATTTCGACACGATACGATCCTTCTTGCTCGACGCGAAAGCGAAACCTTCTGAACGTCATCTCCATAGGCTCCGCCAGGTACGCATATGCATCCAAACGGGAGGGTGGGTGAGGAACAAAATCGACAAGACCAGCAGCGATCTGTTTACCTCGATCCATTGTGTTGCTTGCGGTTGATGATGTCGAAGATCTTGAACGTGCCATCGAGATCAGATCCTTACGCCTCTAATTCCCACAGACGGTGCCAATTGACAAGGTATCAACTTGTCAATGCCTATGGATTGTAGGCTAGGGTTTAGTTGGAAGTAGAGGGCAAGTAGATCTCGAAGGTTTCAGCCAAAAAGTACTCGACGATTATGAAGGCTAAGGTTTGTAACAATGATTCGATTATCTCTTCGTCCCTCGACTCCCCCTTTATATAGGAGGTGGAGCCGAGGGATTCGTGCTGTACAAGTTACAGAGTCCGGGACGGTTTCTAACTCATCCCGCCAGATTACAAATAACACTTCCCATTACAACTCTAGCTTTCCTTAATATATCTTGGGCTCCCGAATCTTCTTATTCTTCGGGTAGTGGGCCTTCAATAAACCCTGGGTACTATCTTCGGCAGGCCCATTTGAGATGCCTATGTCAATGTCAAATAGTGATCTACACTACCCTAGCTTGCCCTAACACTCTCCACATTGCTCCCTGGTCCCCTCTACACCCAACCCTTGCACAACAACCCTAGGTGGAGGCCAAGAAATGACATAGCCATGCCATGCCGGCCATGGAGCATCTAGCTCGGCCAACCCTAGCTCCTTCCTTATCTAGCTCTGGCCACCTTGCCCCCTTGCTCCCCCTTGCTTCTCTGCAGCTGCCTAGCCTCACCATTGCCGGAGAGGAAGACCCTAGGGCTGGCACGCGTCGCGCCCAGAGCGCCCAGGGCCATGCCGAGGACGTCGTGCACGCGCCCGTGGACGCGCGCAGAGCACACGCCGCCCCAGCACTCGACGCCTCCCCCGGACCCCCTAGCTGCGCGTTGAGCTCCGCCACCTCGCCAGGAACCCGCCAGACACGGACCCATGTCCTCGCGCCGCCTGTCGCCGACGAGCGCATCGTCGGATTCCCGCGTCCGTGCCGCCAGAGCTCGCCATTGCACGCACCCATCTGGCCGTCCCCCACCTCGTTCCCTAGCTCTCTAGCACCGCCATGATCACAGCTACCTCGCCCTGCCCCCTCCTACCCCTCTTCATCGCCGGCGACACCGCGCGCATGTCGCCACCACCACTGCCCCGCAGCACATCCCCGCAAGTATAAATGGAGCCGTCCCCGCGCTATCTTCTCCACAGCAAATTTACTACCCTCTATCCTCTCGAGCTCCTCGTCCACTCCTCCCCCTCGATTAGCCGCCGGAGCAAGCCAATTTCCTCGCCGGAGCCCGCGGCGGACCTGAGATCGCCGCCGACGAATTCGAGCACCATCGGTGACGCCACCGGTACCAGGTGACTCCCCTTCGTCGACCACCTCGCCTCGACCACCACCGCCGCTCGCCAGACCCACAGAGCACCCTCCGACCCTCTACCTGAGCCGCCGGTGAGCCCCTCTCGCGTCGTCGACGACGACGAGCGTGGGCCGTTGGATTGGATTCTAATCCAACGCGCCACATCTACCCGTACCGCTTCGCCGTTAAATAGAGGCTGACTGGTGGCCCCCACCCTATCAGCAGGCCCACGCGCACTGGATGCGTTGCTGGGCCGTTTCTCTCTGTTTCAAACCGATTCGGCCCACTTAGCTTTCCCGCCAGCCCATGAATTCAAAATTCATTTAAATCAATTCCATCCAATTTCAATACTGAACCCCACTTTGAAAATTCATAGAATCTGTTTGGCTTGGCCAAATTTAACAAATTTCATATGGTTGGAAAGCTTGTAAAAATATCTATCCAACCCCACTGGTCCCACTTCAAAATCTTGTGTAGAATTAATGCGACATAAATAACAAGGCAGGGATTTTTGTGACTTCAAATAAATCTTAAAAATCAACCAAAATAGATATTAAGTTAATTCCAACTCCAATAGCTCACATTTGACTTACACTAATTGTTTATGCAAGAAAATGATGTGGTCATTTTGCATGATCATGCCCTAGTTTAATTAAAGGACTATATGGCTATTCTAGTTAGTTGATATTGTCCAAAACTATTATGTAAATTATATGAAGTGCTGCACTTCATTTAAATCTTGTCCCAAATACTTTCATATGAAGTATTGATCCCTGGTCAAATACTATCAAATGAAATGCTTGGTGAATTTAAATCATAATAGGCATTATTAAATGGTATGAGGTATTCTACCTCATTTAAATCAATTCCTCAAATGATGATGATGAATGGTTGACTTATGTCAACGTTATTTCATGTATAATTGTTTGAGGAAATTAAATCTTAAGAAGATTCAAGGAGAGGAAATTATTTCTCAAAAACTATATGGAAACTATCATTTACATATATAAGGAGAGAAGTATCCTCTAACACTAAGTAAGAAACCCTAGATTAATTCTAAGTAGCAATGTTAAGTAATGATGCTAGATCATTTGGAGTGAGTCATTAAGGCTAATTTAGGTTACTTAAGTGTTGTTTGGTGATTGTATCCTCGTATTCGTATATAGACGCTAGTGCCGGAGAATACCAGGAAGAGGAAGGATTCTACCCAGAAGAAGAAGAGAACTTTGACCACCTCAACAACCAAGGCAAGCTAGACTATTGCAAGCTAACACCAATGCAAGATAATACTCTTGCAAAGTGCAAAGCTCACCATGAGCAAGGCATTACCCCATTTACTTTATGCTTATGATCCTATTTCCCAGTTTTACTTTACAAGCTTTATTTACTTTTGTTTTATCAAAGTACTTTTTGGTTTATGATTCACTTGATTAGTATTGGATTAGTACAAGAGTATCAAGGTTAGCCTAGAAGCAAAGCAAAGTACTTAGCACCCCTCATACTTAGATGCTAGTGCTAAATTAAAAGTGACTACCTTAGTTGGGAACTTGTGAAATGAAATGACTTTGAAAACCTTGGAATGATGAGTCATTCTATTTGAAAGATTTTGAAGGTGAATATGATCTGTGAATGACTTGGTGAACTTTACAAAAACTGATGGTTGGGTTCGGATGCGATACCATTCCAATTTTACAAGTACCCCCACAATACCTGAATCTGGGTAAGGCTTAGCTGGAAATTTAGGTGGCTTAGTATGGGTTCCCTCTGAACAAGCGTCATAGGGGTTATGTCGAGACTGCCTCCGTTGAAAGTGAAATGACGTGAACTGAGGTGAATTGTACGGCCAAGCCCTGTGCAGTTCCCGGGATAACAGTTGGCTATCACCGGGAGGCCAAGCTCATGGGGAGAGGTGCCTATACTAGGGTATGTAAATGAAAGGTTAGGATTGGTAGTTCGCGTACTGCGTATGATAAATCAGGGCCAGTTACCCCTGACGAGCTATTGCAATTGTTGTGGCACAAGTGTACAACCTCTGCAGAGTTTAACCTATTCGAATAGCCGCGTCCGCGGTTATGGACAGTTGGAAAGGCCATACTGTTCTGTCATCAGAACTTTTCTAAAACTATGAATGGTGAATGGTGACTTGTGAAATTGAACTTGAAAGGTGACATTGACTTTGAATCACAACGAAGTTGTGGGAATGACACTAATGTTCCCACTGAGTTAGCTAGCACATGAAGAGTTGTTTACTAAAATGTTTGTGAACTAAAATTGGCTTTATGCAAAAATAACTAGAGCTTAGCACCCCTTACTAGAATTGTTAGCACTTACATTAGTATTAGTTTGCGAGTACTTTAAAGTACTCACGGCTGTGTCCCTGGCTATTCAAATGGCCAGACTATGAAGAGGAGCAGAACTATCAAGAGGACGACCAGCAGGACGCCTACGACAACTAGGGAATCTTCTGACGTCAGACGTTGGCCTGTGGACTAGAGAGTCCCTTCTACTTACGCTTCCGCTATGAAACTATGAACTTTGTGTCCGTTGATCAATAGATCAACTATTTGTGTAATACTGGATCATGTGATCTCTATTTGTAAGACGACTATGGTATGTAATGAATGATGACTTATGATATTCAACTGTTATGTCTCGCAACAAAAATAGTCCTGGGATTGCGATGTATGGCATAACAGGCATCTGGACTTAAAAATCCGGGTGTTGACAATATGTTACCGGGTCAATGTTGTTGTAATCATCCTCAGAGGGGATGGGTAGCTTACCATGTGGCGATACCTGGAACACGACTTCCCAGCCCATGAGTTCCTCATTCTGACATGGGTAGGACAAATAATAAACTTGCTTGGCTTGGTGAGCCACAATATAGACGTTGACTCCGCTGTAGGTGGTTGAAGGCCTAACTTCAACTAACCCAATGGAGGGGGTGCTTCTCATTCCACCGTGTGGGTCAAACCAGTGGCATTTGAACACCAAGAGCTTGAGTTCTATGTTTGCGTTGTTGAACGTCAACTCGTATACCTTTTGTAACCTTCCGTAGTAATCAAGATCATCGGCTCTGCGGGTGTAGACCCCAGTATTTATTGTTTTTGCATTAGGCCGATTCTTCTGGTGAAACTCCATATGGAAGCGATACCCATTTACATCATACTTCTCATGCGTATCGACTCTACGGTTAAAACCCTGGCAAACACATCTCAACTTGTCCGTCATCTCAACGTTGGGATCAGCTCCCTACAAGTTCAGTTCAGATTATTTTGTGCATTAGTTACGTGTAATAAGACAAGTCACGGATTGCAAAGTAAGAGGGACATTTGAGAAATTACTTTTTCATGGAACCAGTTCACGAAGCTTTTATTTAAGGGCGGGGCACCCTCTTTCAGAAGAGTGTACCACTGCGTGGGAGTGGGACCATTCCTTCCTGACCACATTTCATCCTGGAATTGGCTGAAAGGAGAAAATACGTATTAGACCAAAACCAAGTTACTGGTTGCAAAGTAATTGCTTCACCCTTTTAGCTCATGAAATCGACCACTTCCTCCATGTTCATAAGCACGTAAAGCATTATGCAATCCTTCTCTTCCGGCGAAATGTTCTCCACTTTTGAGGCACCAGCCTTGCCACTGGGATATTGGAAGAGCAAGAGCTTTGGGTCACGCTTGGGCTCGTCGGAATTGTACCGAGCGACCGGGTTATGCTTAGTGGGCACATCATTGGCATAGTACAATGTCGTGGCGTCTGCCATCTCCTCGAGGAGAGTTGCCTCAGCTATGCATGCTTCAATCTTATTTTTTGTTTCCACATTTGTACCGAATATACTTGAACTCCCTCTCAATACAAAACTGCCAACGATACTGCACCGGTCCCCCCAAGAGTTCCTCGTTGGCGAGATGCACAATGAGATGTAACATCGGAGTGAGGAAGCCTGGGGGGAATATCATCTCTAACTTGCATAGAATGTCCGACACTTGCTGCTGCAGCTTCTCAATCACCTCGGTACATATCTGCTTAGCACAGACCGTGCGGAAAAAATGGCTCACCTACGCAAGCACTCGCCAGACATGATCGGGGAGATACCCTCGAAGCATCACCGGCATCAGCCGCTCATACCATATATGATAGTCGTGAACCTTGAGCCCGTTTATTTTTCCTGTGCAAGATTGACTCCCTTACTCATATTCGAACAATAACCATCAGGGAACATCACGTCATATTTGAGCCACTTAAATGCCTCCTTCCTGTCGGCACTATCAAGGCATTACTTGGCATGCGGCTTTAACCAACCTTTTTGATTGCCCTCAGGAGGCTGCATGGGTAGAGCCACCATGTCACATATCTCCTCAATATCGACTCTAGCTGAAACATTATCCCTTGACTTGCCTAGTATGTTGCAGCAGGTGTTAAGGAATGTCTCCCCACAATTCTTTTCGGTGTGCATCATATCGATATTATGGGGAAGTTCAAGGTCCTTGTAATACCCGAGCTCTGTTATGCCTGCTTTGTGAGTCCAGTTGTGCGTTATACCATATCCCTCAAATTGATGGCCGGGTTCCTTACTAGGATGGAGATCGAGCACGTAGCTCAGCATCAACAGTTGCACCATTGTACTTTGGTATCTGTTTATGTTCAAGCACAACTACGCCTTTCGTGAAGTTCTTTTTGTCAGATCTGAACCGATGCCCTAGTCTGAGGAACTTGCAGTGTTTGACAAAGGCAACATATTTGTGTCCAGCTTTTAGGCGCCTGAACTCTAGTTCGTGCCTGCACACTGGGCATGGAAACTTACCAGCTGTACTATGCCCACAGAAGAGGGCGTACCCGGGTAGGTCATGCATCGAATAGTGGAACCAAACTTTCATGACGAAGTTTCTCTTTGATGCTCGGTCGTATGTCAATGTCCCGTGATGCCACAAGTGGTGCAAATCATCCACAAGTGGTTGCATTAAGACACTCAAATTCTTCCCTGGATATTCAGGCCCTAGAAGGATCATCGACAAGAATATGTTCTTCCTTTGCATTATGACTCCAGGAGGGAGATTGAGCGGAATAACAAACACGGGCCAGCAGCTGTACGAGGCAGTCGACATACCATATGGGTTGAATCCATCGGTTGCTATCGCAATTCTAACATTCCGAGCCTCACTGGCCTCATTTGGGTGCTTTGCATCGAAGTGCTTCCATGATTTACCATCAGATGGATGTACCATGGGTACCCGTTTGAACTCGTCCTCCAATCTTTTCCCGGTCTTATGCCATGTCATCTGTTTGGCAGTCTCCTCGAACATGTAAAGCCGCTGGATTCTTTTGATGAATGGGAGATAACGAATAATCTTCATGGCTACTTTTGTCTGCCTCTTCTGACCATTGCCTATATCTACCTCATGATACCTAGAGTGACCACACTTGGCACAGTACTTGTCATCCGCCTAGTCTTTCCAAAACAAAAGACAAAGTTTTGGATAGACATCATACGGTTACATAATCCATTTTCAATGCTTTCAAGATTTTCTTCGTTTCGTACATGGTCTTGGGCAAGCAATGATCTTCAGGCAACATGTTACCTACTGTGTTCAGAGTCTTTTCAAAGGATGCTCGGGTACTCTCAAACATGCACTTGTCAGCTAGCAACTGCGTGATGCCATCAATCTGAGACATTTTTGCACCCGGGTATAGAGGCCTCGCGGTTGGCTCAGGTTCCTCCTCTGGAAGTTCCTCCGGTTGTGGCAGTCCCTCCGGTTCAGGCGGTTCCTCATGTTCAGGCGGTTCCTTCGGTTCAGACTGTTCGTCCCATGCTAAGTCTGGCATGTCAGCATCCCGAAGATCATCTAGCAAGTTTAATATCCCATCGTTCTCATTGCAATTGATCCGCTGTCGCATCACCTCACCTCTATCACGTTCGTGCCGAGAAAAGTCGACCGGCGGGTCGTAGTCACACATATACCCATTCCGCCAAAGGTGTTTAGCCATCTCTACCATGTCCTTAGGATGACGCCTTCTGCAGACACTACAAGGGCAACGGGGATGAACGAACCCCTTCGAACCACGAGCTAACTCTTTCACTAAGAAATTGGTCTTCCATTTCCATTCATCTGTCACTTGAGTCGAACTAACACGGCCACTGTACAACCACTCATTATCAGCCATCCTGCTTTATTGCGAGACAAACAACAAATAGTAGCATGAAATTGAATGCATCATATTTTTATTTTTCTACCGGCGAAAACGCGTGCATCAACCTACATCTCTACTAGGTGGGCTCCTAGCAGCCCCAGACCCGTAGTTGGGTATGTTTTCCACGTTCTGCTCGGGTGCGAGACATAATTTTGGCAGCACCTCCCCGCTGCACTCCCGATACACGTCTCGGCAAAAAGCCGAGAGGATGTGCATCTGGAGAACAACAGGGAGGCGCTGACGAAATCATGTCTCGCACCCGAGCAGAACATGGAAAACGTACCCAACTGCGGGTCCGGCGACTGTCCCGTAAATGCCACAAGCGTTACGGTTCGAAATATGCTGACCACTAATGCATATTTATCCGCGAAACGCTTGCGGACGGGAATTGACACCTAGGTTACGCGACTTGACGGAGAAATTAAATCTAGTGACATAAAAAATGCGGAGGGGAGTCGGCAATTCATCTCACCCTCGGCTGTAGAGGAAGTAGT
Source organism: Lolium perenne (assembly GCF_019359855.2). Lineage (NCBI taxonomy): Eukaryota > Viridiplantae > Streptophyta > Magnoliopsida > Poales > Poaceae > Lolium > Lolium perenne. The sequence goes on from NC_067247.2 coordinate 98,532,883, forward strand.
CGAACAACCGGCGATGTCGACAGCCGTAGCGATGCGCTGCAAGATACGGGGTCGTCACGCGGGGTGCTCACTACGAGGCCTAGTTTAAAAAACAAAACAAAATGTCAATGCAAATTTAATTCATAACGCGGGGTCGTCACGTGGGGTAATTCCTAATACTAAACACGTTGCTAATACTAACGCGGGGTCATTCCCCCTCCCTACATCTGCCAAACATGTTGCTAATTCCTAATACTAAAAAGCTTTAAAAAAGAAACAAAAAGAGGGCTGGGGTCTTACCATATGGACGTGGGTGGCAGTGGCGGGGGCATGGCCGGGTCGAGGGCGAGGCAGGGGGTCGACGACGGGCGGCTGCGGGCGCGACGGGTTCGGTGACATGCGGTTGTGGGCGGCGATGGGGAGCGGAGGAGCGGGAGACGATGGGGTTTGGGGCTGTGGGCAGCGATGGGGAGGAGGCCGGAGCGGGCGGCGATTGGGCTGCGGGCGACGGCGGGAAGAAGGAGCGGGTGGTGGCGGGGGGGAGGGGGAAGCTCGGCGGCGGCATGGGGAAGCTCGGCGGCGCGGGTGTTAATTTGGGGACAGAGAGGATGTGTGGTTGGTGGCCCGCGCGTGGGTGGTGGATTGACCGATTCGGTCAGGCTGTGCCGACGGCTAGACCTGTCGGCACAGTTAGGGTTTTTTATTTTTTATTTTTTAAATAAATATTGTCACTATTTACTGCAAATAATAAGAATAGAATAGATCATCTCAAATCCTAACCCTAAACACTAACCCTAACCCTAACCCCCTGTCTGAGAAGCCGGACACACCTGGGGGGTAGCCTTGGATATAGAACCATCTCAAATCACTTTTGTGCAAGCCATGTGGACACACACAAGTTTTGGGGCCATTCACCCCATCCGATGCTCGATTTCTGACGAAACCCTAGTTCTGTTGACCGCGCGGTCTACCCCTTTGACTGCATTCCATCGGGGGTCCCCCGGTGGGAATATGCCTCCATTTGAGCTTGGTTAGGTCATATGTACACGTGGTAACAAGGATCATCCCATATGATCCCAAGGTTCTCTCCGGTTCACCTCCGAGGGAGTTCCCCCCTATACATACAGAATCTGCTTAAGTGTAGAACCCCCTGTCTGAGAAGCCGGACACACCTAGGGTGTAGCCTTGGATATAGAACCATCTCAAATCACTTTTGTGCATGCCATGTGGACACACGCAAGTTTTGGGGCCATTCACCCCCATCTGATGCTCGATTTCTGACGAAACCCTAGTTCAGTTAACCGCGCGGTCTACCCCTTTGACTGCATCCCATCGGGGGTCCCCCGGTGGGCATATGCCTCCATTTGAGCTTGGTTAGGTCATATGTACATGTGGTAACAAGGATCATCCCATATGATCCTAAGGTTCTCTCCGGTTCACCTCCGAGGGAGTTCCCCCCTATACATGCAGAATCTGCCTAAGTGTAGAACCCCCTGTCCGAGAAGCCGGACACATCTGGGGGGGTAGCCTTGGATATAGAACCATCTCAAATCACTTTTGTGCATGCCATGTGGACACACGCAAGTTTTGGGGCCATTCACCCCATCCGATGCTCGATTTCTGACGAAACCCTAGTTCTGTTGACCGCGCGGTCTACCCCTTTGACTGCATCCCATCGGGGGTCCCCCGGTGGGCATATGCCTCCATTTTAGCTTGGTTAGGTCAGATGTACATGTGGTAACAAGGATCATCCCATATGATCCCAAGGTTCTCTCCGTTTCACCTCCGAGGGAGTTCCCCCCTATATATGCAGAATCTGCCGAAGTGTAGAACCCCCTGTCCAAGAAGCCGGACACACCTGGGGGGTAGCCTTGGATATAGAACCATATCAAATCACTTTTGTGCATGCCATGTGTACACACGCAAGTTTTGGGGCCATTCACCCCATCCGATGCTCGATTTCTGACGAAACCCTAGTTCTGTTGACCGCGCGGTCTACCCCTTTGACTGCATCCCATCGGAGGTCCCCTGGTGGGCATATGTCTCCAGTTGAGCTTGGTTAGGTCATATGTACATGTGGTAGCAAGGATCATCCCATATGATCCCAAGGTTCTCTCCGGTTCACCTCCGAGGGAGTTCCCCCCTATACATGCAGAATCTGCCTAAGTATAGAACCCCCTGTCCGAGAAGCCGGACACACCTGGGGGGTAGCCTTGGATATAGAACCATATCAAATCACTTTTGTGCATGCCATGTGGACACACGCAAGTTTTGGGGCCATTCACCCCATCTGATGCTCGATTTCTGACGAAACCCTAGTTCAGTTGACCGCGCGGTCTACCCCTTTCCCGCTGCTTCTCTCCCGCCCTTTTTTCCCACCCACCCTTTCCCGCTGCTTCTCTCCCGCCAAGTTTTCCCGCCCACCCTTTCCCGCCCATTCTCTCCCGCCAAGTTTTCCCGCCGTTTCAGCCCCTCGTCGGCCTATATATAGCCATGTCTTCTCCACTAACAGCAGCAGCAACATTTCTCCCCTCATCACTTCTCTCATCCAACAGCACCACAAAATCCTCTGAGCTAAGCTACCGCTGAGATGGCTCCTTGTCGTTGTAGCAACACGGGCTTCATCGGCGTTCGCCTCCGGCCTGCGGGACATTTCACGGATGAAATTACCGCTGGTGGTGCGCGTGTGTGGCTCGGCACCTTCTACACGAAGGAGGCTGCTGCCCGCTCATACGACGTTGCAGCTTGGAGGTTTGGCCGGCCGCGCCACGAAATGAACTTCCCGGAGGTCAGGTCTCTGACGGAAGCTCAGAGTCTCTCTACTGAGACGCTACTTCGCTCACAGGGTGAAGCGCGGCGGTAACAGTCTGGCCAACGGAGGATTGATACCACCGAGGCGGACGAGAAGTTCATGGCACCGCAGAGACCATCCCGGAGACGTCGAGGCCACGCGCGCATTCTGGAAGGAGAAGCAGACGTACAGGAGAGAGAGGAGGGTGGGAAAGCGGTAGAGGAGGGCCGAATATGAAGCATAGTACGCCAAAGGAGAGGCGTCGACATGGGGGGAGGATGATGAACGGTGGTTGTGGAACCTCTCAAGTACCGCTTCAGAGGACACCCCCAGCGAGGACGAAGATTTCGACAACTGATTAATATGTGTGTGTGTCGAGTCCGTGTGTCTAGCTGGTCATGTGTCGACCCAGTGTTAAGTGATTTGTTCGTGTGTGGGTGTAGTTCTTTAAATGTTTTGGATCGTGTGTGGGTGTAGTTCTTTAAGTGTTTTGGTTCTTGTGTGGGTGTAGTTCTTTAAGTGTTCTGGTTCCTGTGTGGGTGTAGTTCTTTAAGTGTTTCGGTTCGTGTGTGCGTCTAGTTCTTTAAGCGCTTTGGTATGTGTGTGGGTCTAGTTATTTAAGTGTTTTGTATCGTGTCTGGGTCTTAAGTTCTTAAGTGTATCACTTTTGTGCATGCCATGTGGACACACACAAGTTTTGGAGCTATTCAACCGCTCTGAGGCTCGATTTCTGACGAAACCCTAGTTCTGTTGACTGCGCAGTCTACCCCTTTGACTGCATCCCATCGGGGGTCCCCCGGTGGGCATATGCCTCCATTTGAGCTTGGTTAGGTCATAGGTACATGTGGTAACAAGGATCATTCCATATGATCCCAAGGTTCTCTCCGGTTCACCTCCGAGGGAGTTCCCCCCTATACATCCAGAATTTTCCTAAGTGTAGAACCCCATGTCCGAGAAGCCGGACACACCTGGGGGGTAGCATTGGATACAAAACCTTCTCAAATCACTTTTGTGCATGCCATGTGGACACACACAAGTTTTGGGGCCATTCCCTAGATCCGATGCTCAATTTGTGACGAAACCCTAGTTCAGTTGACCGCGCGGTCTACCCCTTTGATTGCATCCCATCGGGGGTCCCACGGTGGGCATTTGCCTCCATTTGAGCTTGGTTAGGTCATATGTACATGTGGTAACAAGGATCATCCCATATGATCTCAAGTTTCTCTCTGGTTCACCTCCGAGGGAGTTCCCCTATACATCCAGAATCTGCGTAAGTGTAGGAACCCCATGTCCGAGAAGCCGGACACACCTGGGGGGGTAGCCTAGGATATAAAACCATCTCAAATCACTCTCCGATCCTCGATTTCTGGGAAAACCCTAGACCGGGGTCCCGACGGGGGATCTATACCGCGCTTATACATATATATAGGTTTCCCGCAAAGGGGTTCGCCAAAATAGCATTGAGAAAGAAATAAACAAATAAAAATGATTGGGATTAAAAATTATATGGGTAATAATTATCTTTGTAGTAAAAAAATGTAAAAATAAAAAATGTGCATAATTGGCTGTGCCGACGGCCGTGGTTGTGTCGTGGGTAGTTGTCGGCACAGCAGGAGAGGGGACCCAGCAGTCGGTGTTGTGCCGACGGCCGCTGTTGCGCCGTGGACCATCGTCGGCACAGTATAGATGGCGCTGTGACTGTCCAACGGATGGGCCCGCCTGTCAGTACGTGTACCGATGGTTGGCGATGTGCCGACGGTGACCTTCGGGCGTCACCTTCTTGTGCCGACGACCCGATTTGCGCCGACGGTGACCGTCGGTGTAGGCAGCAGTGTGCCGACGGCCGGCCTGTGCCGACGGTCAGCTCCGTCGCCGGTCGACGAGGGCCTCTGTGCCGACGGCCCTGATATTTGGCCGTTGGCACATCGGCTGGCCGTCGGCACATGCCGTCTCTCCCGTAGTGTATCGAGAGGGCGGCCACTCCGACTCATCCGTGAACATCGTCGTGCTCCCAGACATGGGGGGAACATAAGTAATATGAAGCACCTCGTATAGTGCGGCGAGACGGTAGGGTAAAAAACGAGGCACCTGTTGTCGAAGAATTTCTCCATCCCAGCGCAATATAAGGGTGGGGCCAAAGGCAAATCCACCGATTGCCGTGTCGCAGGATTAACCACCTTGTCCCAAAGCAAAAGGAGACCGTTGGAGTGATTCGGAACAGAAGTTACAAGCAATATGACCGTTGGGTACCCAAGATTTTGGCCAGAATTAATTCTGTCCAACTAGCTCTCCTGTCCAACATGGAGTGTATGGAAAGGAATATCCTAAACAATGTAATCTTAAATTTCCCAAGTATTGAACTTTGGAGCTACTCAAGTGATAAGCAACTACTCTTTTTTCTGCTAACCACAAGAACACAACCTCTTTGCATGGATGAAATCCAAGAAAATGGATGACTTCACTCCTATAGTCCCATTCAGTCTTATGACCAGCCTCGAGGATAATACCATTTTCAAAGTTCCATTCCAATTTATCTTCAACATGTGTTTCCTTAGCATCTTCATCATAACTACCTTTATGTAACATCCATGATGCGGAGTGTTCATCTTGAAAGTTCCCTGAAATGTTTTCGAACATTGGCACAAGTCCAATATCGTTCTTCAAAATCCACTCGAGTCTGCCGCATGAATCCGTAAGCAACCATACTTGAATTCGTTTCTGCAAACTACAAGTTAAAGCGTAGTACACTCCCTTCTCCGATTTACCAAGATGAAGATGCCCACCCAATTTAGTGCTTGTTGGTGAGTTGATCACCTCATACTCACCATCCGATAAGATAATGCTGCAAATGTCAAATGTGAAGATAGTAAAGTGCAAGTTAGTGAATAATGCATTGAGTTTCAGCTTAACTAGCTAAAGTAACCTTGCTTGTTTTAAGGGGTGAAGGGATATATTATATACCGTATAATGGAGTCATTCTGAGCATGCACGTAAACAGCTCCTTTCCAGTAGACGGCATAGAGATCCTCTTGTTGCTCATCTGATTTCATGTCGGCAATAGTCCCTGCAGCCTCCCCTCTCCGGACAAACAACCTCTCCTCCCATGTCCAAGTCCTTGAAGAGAAGACTTGTATTGGATATCGATAGGGTGGCCACTCCGATTCATCCGCGAACATGGCCGTGCTCCCAGGCATGGGGGGAACGCTAGGAATATGAAGCACCTCATAGTGCGGTGAGACGGTAGGGTCAAAAACGAGGCACCTGTCATCGAAGAATTTCTCCATCCCAGCGCATAGGGGTGGGGGCGAAGGCAAAACAACCCTTTGTCGTGTCGCGGGATTAACCACCTCGTTCCAAAGTAAAAGGAGACCGTTGCAGTGATTCAGAATACATTCCCTGTTCAAGTAGTCGGGCATGGCAGCAATTTTGCCTTGTATCAGGTGGCTTGCAAAGAATTTCGGGAGGCTTACATGTTCCCCTTCCAAGAGGAAGATACCGTACAGTGATAGCGGAAGTAGGTCTGTCCGCAGGAGGTGAGAATCGTCGATAAGCGCGCACCAGCTCTTGCAGACACAACGGGAGGCGGCGAGGCTACGGGGCGCGGCACGGCGGAGGATGCAAGCGAGGATGTCGTCCGGTAGCAGCTGCAAGCCCAACGGAGCCATAGAATCCTTCCGTTTGTGAAACAAAGACGGCCTGATGGACTGGTGACAGTCGCTATTGCACGGATTATTCAATGTGGAGGAGATGTGTAATTGATGCCGATCAATGGCGGGGCGTGGGGCTCTTGCAGGGATATTTAACAGACGAGACGGGACATGGTTCGGATTTGAGATTAAGTCGGACTCGGAGTGCGGCCCATCGTGCATGTCGATATTGTCAGATGGACGGGAAGCTCGCGCACGGCCCGCACGGGTGTATGTGCCGTTGATGACGAGTTCAAACAGAGGCGAGATCGGGATAGATGGATGGATCGTGCTGCTCGCTAGCTGTGCCGACGGTGCTCGTCCTTCGCCACAAACGCTGGTTACTGTGCCGGTGTTGGAGGGTGGCGTGCCGTCTGCATCGCGTGGAACTCATCTAGTAGGCTGTTCATCCTACATTTGTCTTTGCTCAATTAGGCCGTGGAATTCGTCTCAACTACGGCACAAAACACAATAACACATGCCACAGTAGAGGGGTGCTGCCCTACTACTCTACTAGCGATACCGATCTACAGTGCACTAAGAAGAACCGTGTACTGAAATTATTCTGGGTGTCACCTGTAACTGATGGGGTACGTGGATCAGTTCAGTTCAGTTAACCTGGCATTTCAATTTCAGACTGGATGGATGCATGTATTGTATCGCAGATCTCTATCTCCGTTGCACAACTAATAAAATCAATACAAACGTTACAAAATGCATGGCCTGTGAGTTGTGACATCAAAATTGCATTTTTTTGTGTACAACTCTTGTGAGTGAACAACTCATGCTGCATATGAATAAACCAAGCCCATAAATAGGCAGCTAGATCGAGGTAGCATGCAACCAGTTAACCATGTATGTACATCATATGCTTATTTGATTATCTTTTGTTCGTAAGGTATTAGAGGAAACTGAACTCCGGGAATCTTGCATGCTTGAGCCGACCCAACTAAGTAGAGCTTGGCAAAGCAAACCCACAACACATGACACCCTATCCGTGCCAAAATTAGAATACGTGAGGATGGTCGTTGTGGCTGAATGCCGAAGAGCACCGCTTAGTTTTACTTGTTTGGATGGATAGAGTGATCATGTGCCACCTAAAATGGCAATATGAACTTACTTCTATCAGCCAAGAGTAATGCATCTCCTAGCCGATCTTCCTGATGACTGAATCGTCGCCTTCGCCGATGAGGTCTATGCGCTCGGGTTTGCCAACTACACAGACAAATGGCACTGTCTTGGTGGCTTTAGATTCATGCAGGACTGTACAGTCTTGCAGTTTGGCGAGACTTGGTAGACGAGGCCGTCTCAAGTTGCCGCGAGTGCCACTGGGGAGGAGCTCCGTGAAACAGGGGGTAAGCCTGCTCGCTAGGTTTGCCGGAGGGGCACAATGACCAACCGGCAAAGAGAGGGCTGGTTCAGTTTATCGTGATGATCTCGGATGCGCGTTTCCTCCCAATAAGGCAAAAGCTAGTGACAAGGTGGGAAGAGTATTACTACATCGATCAATTGGGGCAGAGTCTTGTATCTGTTCCTCGAGTGGAACAAAAGAGTAGGCGTACACAGTGAAGCGCAGACGCTGACTATGTGGAAGAGAGTGCCAAATCCTGAAGACCGGGTTGCGCGTGATTGACCTGAACGAGCAACGGAGGAACTACAAGTAATTAGAAGAAGATAAGAAGACAAGACGAGAAGAGAGCATGGTCGTAACAATGTAGCAATGTAATCGCTTTTCATACTTCCAATTCACGTGTAATACTGCAAGAAGAAAAGACGACACGAGAAGAGAGTATGGTCGTAAAACTGTAGTAGTAATTTAATGTAATCAATGGAGTACCAGTAATACTACAAGGTGTTGTTTATGTGCCTTATAGTGTTAATTTCAGTGACTTTAGACCCATACGTCTCATCTATGCCATTGCCAAATACATTGCTAAGATGATGGCCTCTAGGCTTGCTTCCCATATGGACTCTGTTGTGTCAAATTCTCAAAGTGCTTTCATAAAAACGGAACAACGAGTCGTAATGGTGGAGCACAACAGTACACAGTCCCTCGCGTCGCCTGCAGCAGGCGACTCGGGGGAGCCTCACCCGCGCCGCCGGCCCCCGGGGCACCCTCCCGCCGCTTCCGTTGGCCTAGCCGCGGTGGTGGCGGCCCCCGCCGCCGAAGGTGGTTGGGGGAGTCCCGCGGTGAACGCGTGGCCGACCGGCGACCCGCCTCCGCCTCCCGCGGCGGCGAACGACGTCGGTTAGCGACGGCGGCGGTGGGGGCTTCTGCATCGGCGGCTGGCGCTGGCGTCGGCCCCTCGGCGTGGCTGCTGCTCGATGCGCGGCCGGGGCTTGATCTGGGCCTGGGAGGGGCTGGTGCTCGTCGGTGCTGGCCGGCTTCACCTCTGCACGGAGGTTGCACGGAGGACGGCGGATCTCGGGGTGTCTCGGCGCGGTGGTCGCGTGGAGGCTGCTCCCAGCTTCGTCGGTGTCCCGGTGGCCGTGGTGGACCACTGCGTGTGGCAGGCTGCCATGCTGGCACCTGCAAGCCCATGGAAGAGGTGTGCCATGGCGCATGGACGGCGGCGCGGCTCTTGGTGGACCGGGCGTTTGTTTCGCAACGTCTCGGGGACGGCGGCAGGTTGGCGTGAGGAGTTGGCCTACCGTGCGTGGAGGCCGGAGCGGCGGCTCCGGGAACATGGTGTGTTGATGATATGCCTCTGGCTGTGTGGGCGGCAGGGTATGTCTCCGTGGCGTGGGCGGCGCCCCTGTTGTGGTGGTTTGTGCTCGTCCGGGGTTTGGGCTATCTTTGACAGTGGCGGTGTTGTAGGTCTCCGGACGAAAGTCTTGCCCGACTCGGTCGGTGCCTGCAACGGCGACGCTCGAGGGCGCCGTTTTCCTCCTTGGAGGCGTTGCCGTGGAGTCCTCACACACCTCCGCCCATCATTCCGGGGTGAAAACCCAAATCCTGCCGCGCTGGATTGAATGATAGCGATGTCTTTGGACGTTGTCACCTCCTTGGAGGCGTCAATTTTTGGAATGTTTGGGAGCCACCTCCGGCAATGCCTTGGCTACTGCTTGGGTCGACGTTTTCGTGTTCCGTCGGTGCGCGAGTGCCGCTGGCTTGCCTTGCGGCCTGCCTCACCCCTCGAAGCTTGAAAGGCCTAGCCGTCTCTTTCGGCTCTGACTTCCTTTCCAGGGACGTGGACCGGGCAGTCGTGGCGCTCGTTGTTGCCGTCATGCTGGTGCCATTCGGCGGCGCTCCAGACCTGGTTTATCCAGGTCGTGTGGCCAGGGTTTTCGCCCGTTTTCCCAGAAAAATTGTACCGTGTTTGGTTTTCTCTTGTCTGGTTTTTCTTATAAACCGGACACGGTGTTGTGTTTGTATCGGTTTTCAGCCAGTTTCCCTTATAAACTAGCCAAATTTCCCTCTTCTTAATGAAAAGGCAGAGCTCCTGTCGGTTGCTCCAAAAAAAAAATGGCACAACATTTCCGACGGAACGGACGGTGGAAATGGAATTTTCGTTTCCGGCTAATATGGAATTTACGTTTTAGGGTTGATGTGCATGGCCCAATATCACATGCCCATCACATGACCTCAAGCCAAACTTTCAAATCGGCTCTTCTTAAAATTGATGACCATGTAATTTCTTCATACATTCGAGGACGATTTCAAGGTTTGACCATCCCATATTTCATTGTAAATCGAGGACTACGCTAGAATTAGGGATTAATTTTGTTGGCTTGTTTGAATGCTTAAGAGTTTTTGTTTTGCACGATTCAAGGGTTCTCTTGGTTCCGGCCAATATCTGCATCACTAGGTGTTCGCACCGTCTTCGGTCCGTATATGTTTTTAGAATATATATACTTCTATTTTTGTTTACGGGGTTTCTGTATTTGTTTTTGCTTCCGAAAAGACTATGAAGATAAACGTGGCACCACACAGTATCTGCTCTGTTTTCATCCCTAGCTGAAGTTGTCCTGAGTGTCACCTGTACCTGATGGCGTACGTGGATCGATCGGTTAAGTTCAGTTAACCTGGCATTTCAGTTTCAAACCGGATGGATGCACATATCCTATCTCAGATCTCTATCTCCGCTGCACAACTAACAAAATTAACACAGACGGTGCAAAATGCATGACCTGTGAGTTGTGACATCAAAATTGTATTTTTTTATGCATGTACAACTCTCGTGAGTGAACAACTCATGTTGCATATGAACAAACCAAGCCCATAAATAGGCACCTAGATCGAGGTAGCATGCAACCAGATAACCATGTATGTACTCATATGCCTATCTGATTATCTTTTGTAATTGTTCGTAAGGTATTAGAGGAAACTGAGATCCGGTACTCTTGCATGCTTGAGCCGACCCAGCTAGGTAGAGCTTGGCCAAGCAAACCCGCAGCACATGACACCATAGCCGTGCCAAAATTAGTATACGTGGCCACGTGAGGATGGTCCTTGTGGTTGAATGCCGAAGCGCCTCGCTTACTTTAACTTGACGGTTGATGTGACACCTAAATGGTAATATCAACTTACTTTTAGCAGCCCAATGATGCATCTTGTACTGTCCTCTGATTTTTCTTTTCCCCCTTTCAGCCGATCTACCAGAAGACAGGTGCATTGTAGGATACACGGACGACGACATTTATGCGCTTGGGTTCGCCAACTCGACAGACGGCTGACACTGCCTTGGAGATTCTCTTAGATTCATGCCGGACTGTACCGTCTTGCAGCTTGGCGAGAACTACGGGCAAATTCTCGGTAGACGAGGCCATCTCAACTTGCTGCGTGTTCCATTGGAGAGGAGCTCCGCGAAACAGGGGTACGCCTGCTCCATGTTTGCCGGACGGCCTACAACTGAGAGGACCGTGTACTGAAACTATTCTGTATGTAGCTGTAGCTGGTGGCCTACAAGAATCTGTAAAGTTCAGTAAACCTGGCATTTCAGTTTCAGACGGGATGTACACACTTTACCGGATCATATTCCTCTGCTAAAGAGCGAACTGAACTACTGTACTTGCTAGTGTGCAAACTGTAGCCAGTGATACTAAGAGCATCTCCACTCGTCTCCCCACAGAGCCCCCCACGGCCACTTTTTTTCATCCGGACGGCGAAAAACGGCCCAGTCAGGCCCCCGGTTCCTCGTTTTGATCCGGATTTGAGCCTATTTTCGTCCGGACTCCCCATGCCATCCCCGGCCCCCCGGGGAGCGCTCGGGGACTCCGGATGAAGCTAAACCAACCGCCCACGCCCACGTGTCTCCTCTTTCGTCCGGATTCCCCGAGCCGTCCTATTTTTCCCCGAAAAACGCCGCTTGGGGAGCACACGACTGGAAATATACTGCCCCCCACGCCAAATCTTCCTCCAATCCGGACGAAAATTTCGCCGGATTTAGGCGTGGGGAGCGCCAACGAGTGGGGATGCTCTAACTCCGTCTACAAGCATTGTTTCCGACACAAAGTGACGGTGTAAGAGATCCCCTAAATTCAGAGCAAGCATTTTTTTTTTCTTTGCTCATGAAAGGTTGTTTGTCTGAAGGAAGGTAGCATGGTAAGTTGGTACGGAGTAACAGAAACATGATAAAAGAAAGTATTATTTTGCACATCTAAACGAAGGAAAGAACTGATGATTTGCTAATAATTAGCGGGGATAACACTGGGAGTCCGCCGAAAATAATTACACTGGAGGATACAATTAAGAAACTAAAATCCATCTAATTCAATTGTTCCCTATTTGCGCTTGTCTACGCTGAGATAAGGGAGCTCCCACTAGTGGAAAACAGGGCTTCCGTGGGAGCCTTTTGTCGCGGGCGCGCCTGCACCCGCGACAAATGGCCTGGCCACGTCGCCCCGAAACCATGTGGAGCGCGCAGAGGCTTTTGTCGCGGCCTTTTGTCGCGGGCCGTATTACGACCCGCGACAAAAGGGGTAGGAGCGACGTGGCCACCCCTTTTGTCGCGGGTCGTTCGCGGGTCGTAATACGGCCCGCGACAAAATGTCCCCCCTATATATATAGAAGCAGCCAGCCACCCCCCCACCTCATTTTTTCCTTGGTGGTGAAGGTGGAGGTGTATGCTAGCTCATTTTTTCTACATGTGCACAAGAGGTGTTTGATGGAATGCTTGTGAGAGGGATGCCACTTGGTTTTATTTGATAAGATTTCTCCTCTTTTTGATCCAAAAAGGTTAGCAACTATTTTCTCGACTATATATATATGCATAGTCCGTACAATACTAATTTTAGCAAGGTGATTGCATCTGATACATATATAATTGTACTTATGATGCAGATGAGTCATCCATGGATGTACGGTAACCGATGTGCTCCCGCTTTCAGAGAGGGCGTGAATTCTTTCCTGCTTGTGGCCGAGGCCAACAAGTCGAAGCAAGGTTTTATGTGCTGTCCATGTCTAAAATGTAAGAACGAGAAGGATTACTCTTGCTCAAGAGATATTAAGAGCCACCTGCTTCGGTTTGGGTTCATGTCCAGCTATAATGTTTGGACCAAGCACGGAGAAGAAGGGGTTATGATGGAAGACGGCGATGAGGAAGAAGATAATGATGAGAAGTACCGATCTATGTTCTCTGAATGCTTTGATACCGCAATGGACGACAATGAAGAAGAAGGAGGTGAAGAACAGGCATCAGATGATCCTGTTGATGATGATCTTCGTCGGGCCATTTCGATGCAAGAAGAGGCGCTGACACGGATAAGGATAGTTTGCAGTTCGACAAGATGTTAGAGGACCACCACAAATTGTTGTACCCAGGTTGTGAAGATGGGCATAGAAAGCTGGGTAGCATATTGGAATTGCTGAAATGGAAGGCAGAGGTCGGTGTGACTGACTCGGGATTTGAGAAATTGATGATAATATTAAAGAAGCTTGTTTCCAAGAAATAATGAATTGCCCGTCAAGACATATGAAGCAAAAGAAGCTTGTCGCCCTCTAGGATTAGATGTGCGAGAAGATACATGCATGCATTAATGATCGTATCCTCTACCGCGGTGAGAAGTACGAGAATTTGAATAAATGCCCGATATGTGGTACATTGCGGTATAAGATCAGAAAAGATGACCCTGGTGATGTTGAGGGCGAGCCACCCGGAAGAGGGTTCTGCGAAGGTGATGTGGTATGCTCCAATAATACCACGGTTGAAACGTTTGTTCAGAAACAAAGAGCATGCCAAGTTGTTGCGATGGCACATGGAAGAACGTAAGAAAGACGCGATGTTGAGGCACCCGTGATGGTCGGCGGTGGAGAAACATCGGGAGAGAGTTTCCGGATTTTGCGAGGTGAGGCAAGGAACTTATACTTTGGTCTAAGTACGAGATGGCATGAATCCTTTTGGGAGCAGAGTTGCAGCCACGACACCTGGCTTTGTGACTCTATGTATCTACAACCTTCCTCCTTGGTTGTGCATGAAGCGGAAGTTCATTATGATGCCAGTGCTTATCCAAGGCCCAAAGCAACCGGGCAACGACATTGATGTGTACCTAAGGCCATTAGTCGATGAACTTTTGGAGTTGTGGGCCAAACCAGGTGTACGTGTGTGGGATGAGCACACGGAGCAAGAATTTGACCTACGAGCGTTGCTATTCGTAACCATCAATGATTGGCCTGCTCTTAGTAACATTTCAGGACAGACGAACAAAGGATACAATGCATGCACACACTATTTAGATGAGACTGAAAGTAAATATTTGGGAAAAAGCGAGAAAAGTTGTGTACCCGTTCAATCGTCGTTTCCTTCCGCGCAAGCATCCCTTAAGGAAAAAGGCAAGCATTTCGATGGCGAGGCGGACCGCCGTCCGAAGCTTGTCCCCGTAGTGGTGCTGATATATTTGACATGGTCAAGGATTTAAATGTTATCTTTGGAAAGGGTCCAGGTCGACCTGTTCCGAAAGACGATGACGGACACGCGCCCATGTGGAAGAAGAAATCTATTTTACGGGAGCTAGAATATTGGAAAGTCCTGGAAGTCCGCTCTGCAATCGACGTGATGCACCTGACCAAGAATCTTTGTGTGAATATTCTAGGTTTTCTGGGCGTGTATGGAAAGACAAAAGATACAACGAGAAGCACGGGAGGACCAGGAACTTCATAAAGGACGAAACGGCAATCATCCAGGGCAGTTTGTAGGGCCTGCCGGCTATGCTCTTACCAAACAAGAGAAGGAGATCTTTTTGAAGCCCTATTCAAGTATCAAGGTTCCGTCTGGTTTCTCGTCGAATATAAAGGGGATAGTAAATATGAAGGAGAAAAAATTCCAGAACCTGAAGGCCCATGACTGTCACGTGCTTATTACACAATTGCTTCCGATTGCATTGAGGCGACTTCTACGAGACAATGTTCGAGTAGCCATTGTGAAGATATGTGAATTCCAGAACGCAATTTCTCGAAGGTAATGGATCCGAAACTTTGTCGGGATTACGGGAAGATGTGGTCCAATGTCTTGTCGGCTTCGAGTTGTTGTTCCCACCATCCTTCTTCAATATTATGACGCACCTCCTCGTTCACCTAGTTGAAGAGATTAGAATTCTCGGTCATGTATTTCTACTAAATATGTTCCCCTTCGAGAGGTTCATGGTAGACTTAAATAAATATGTTAATAACCGAGCTAGGCCGGAAGGAAGTATCTCAAAGGGCTACGGAACCGAGGAGGTCATTGAGTTTTGTGTTGACTTTCTTCCCGACCTTAAGCCGATTGGTGTTCTGAATCTCGGTATGAGGGGAGGCTGGTTGGAAAAGGCACACTAGGAAGGAAAGCAACGGTGTGGAGGGACAAGATTTCTTTCAATCAAGCACACTACACAGTTCTATACAATTCCAGTTTGGTGGCTCCGTACATCGAGAAACATAAGAATGTTTTATGAGAAATAAACCCGGGCCAGCCCGAGTCCTTGATTACACGTCAACACATGAATACCTTCGGCAGTTGGTTGCAAAGATATCTCATTAATGACCCATCTGCGGTGGAGCAGCTGTACTAGTAGGCCAGGTTACCATCTACAAACAAAAGAACAATCCAAGGGTACGAGATAAATGGGAATACATTTTACACGATCGACCAAGATAAAAAGAGCACCAACCAAAACAGCGGTGTCCGCTTCGATGCAACAGACGAGAATGGGCAGACCACCACATATTATGGATACATAGAGGAGATATGGGAACTTGACTATGGTCCCACTTTTAAGATCCCTTTGTTTCGGTGCAAATGGGTGAAGCTCAGCGCTATACATATTGACGATAAGTACGGTATGATAACAGTGGATCCCAACAATCTTGCGTACCTGGACGAGCCTTTTGTCCTAGCCAGCGAGGTGGCTCAAGTTTTCTACGTGAAGGACATGTCTAGCAAATCAAGAAAAAGAAATCAACAAAAGAATACATCAATCGAGGAGCCAAAGCGCCACATAGTTCTTTCGGGGAAAAGAAACATCGTGGGAGTGGATGACAAGACAGACATGTCAGAAGATTATAATAAGTTTAAAGAAATTCCGCCCTTCACGGTGAAAATTGACCCAAGCATCTTGCTAAATGATGAAGATTCTCCATGGCTACGGCGTAGAAGATCACAACACTAGATGGCGATGTAATAATGTATTCTTCATATATAGTTCCCAAGACAATCTGTACATTAATGTAATAATGAGAACCCTTTCCCCAACACTGTTAGAGGAGACGGAGTCTTTCACGGGCTTGCATGGAAATTTTTCCGAGGAGCAGCTTCCGAAGATGCCGTAGGGCGTGTGCACCAACGACATCTTCGAGAAGCTGCGCCACGGGAGATTTCCCAACCCTTTCCTTCATCCATGGGAATGAAACTGTGCCTGGCTTGTTGATCTGCTTGGCAAGGCGTATCGATGCTCCTTTTATAGGCACGGCACCGCTTCTACTTTGTCTTATTCCTTCGACAGGCCGTCGTGCGCTACATGCTTTATCTCATCGAGCAGTGCGTCCACCCACGCGTCCTTATCCTGCCGACAGCTTTAGTCGCGGTTGCAGCCACCAACCGTGACAAAAGGTTACCGACACATCCTTATCCTGCCGACAGCTTTAGTCGCGGTTGCAGCCACCAACCGTGACAAAAGGTTACCGACACATCCTTATTATCCTGCCGACAGCTTTAGTCGCGGTTGCAGCCACCAACCGTGACAAAAGGCCCTCCTAGATAAGCCTCCCCCAGTCTTTTGTCCCGGTTTGAGCCTCCACCCGGGATGAAAGTTTCGCGCGCCACTTCGTTCCCGCCTATTTTCTTCCCGCATTCCCGCCATTTTTCCACTATATATATGTAGGCCTTGGACTCATATTTGCAAACCTCATCACTCTCTCCCATGGCTTCCATCGTATGTCTAACACCCCGGGAGGCGGAGGCGCTTTGCGCCTCGAACTACCCCTGCCCGCCCGGCTACCGCGTCCCGACCGGCTGGTTGCTGAGCGTCGGAGGCGTACCGGTCCCTCCTATCCCTGTAGGTGTGCCACGCGAGATGGCCATCACGAACCACTACTATTTCGAGCTCACGCCTGAGCAGCGGAGGAATCCCCAGTGGCATCCCGACTACAGCCCGACTTGGGACAGCTTCTTCATCAATCGGCGTGAGAGGGCGGTTGCCAGGTACGAGGAGGACGGCCCGCCATCTTCGAACTTCAACGAGGCCTGCCGTCGGATGTGGTGGCGCGGACGGACTCTCCAGAGCGTCATGGCCTATCGTGGCCCCCGCCTGCGCTACCCTCAATCCCAGCCCACGCGTGGTCATCCGCCGAGGTTCGACAACCGCGACCCCGATGCTAGCGACGATGACGTCGGCGACTTTGATGACTACAGTGGCGACGTGTATAGGACTAGGCACGACTATGATTGAATGGCTCCAACATTCGAATCTGGCCATGTATCTTATTTTTCAGTTGAGCTCTGTACTTTAATTTCAGTTCAATCGTAATAAATTTCGTGTCAACCACTTTATTGAACAAAAACAACCGACAACGACTTTATAAACTAAATTTAAACTAATAGAACCGACAATGACTTTATTGAAATTACAATAAAATAGATAAATTACTAGTCTAGTCTCTACTCGTCGTCGGAGGTTGTCTCCGTCCAAAGGTCATCCCACCGAGGGTCGTTTTCGGTCCAAGTTGTATTCGAGTTCTCGAGCTCGAAGGCGGCGACGGCCCGACGGTGGCGCTGTTGGACCTTCGTTGTGCCCTAAGGTTAGCAAAGAACGCGTCGGGGACCGCGCCCTCCTTTGGCGCATCAACTGCTCGTCGCGCTCGGCGATGGCGATCCTGCGCTGCACCTGGCGATGCCGGCGACGGTCCTCGTCGGTGACGAGGCACGGCGGTGGCGCGAGGAACTCCGCCTCCTCTAGCGATTCAACATCCGGGAAGTTCATGTCGTGCCCTGGCCGCCGAAAGCGCCACGCCGCCGCGTCGTAAGCGCGCGCCGCCTCTTTCGGCGTGTTGTACGTGCCGAGGGTGAGGCGGAAGCCACCGGCGCGTATCTCGGCGGTGAACCTACCGCTCGGACGCACTCGAACGCCACGGAAACCGGACGCCCCTCGACGACATGGAGGCATCCCGGAGATGAATGAGCGGAGGCGGTGGCGACGTGTGGTTGCGCCCGCACTCGTCGCTCTATATAGCGCACGCGGGGCATGGCACGTGTCAGCGGTGGCTACACGTCGCACGCCGCGTCGGCGGGTGAGGCACGTGTCAGCGGTGGCTACACGTCGCACGCCGGCGTCGGCGGGGCGAGGCACGTGTCGGCGGTGGCTACACGTCGCACGCCGGCGTCGGCGGGCGAGGCACGTGGAAGAGGTGGCGACACGTGGCACGGGACGCGACACGAGTGGATATGATGCGTTTTATATGATGCGAGATGCAAATAGTTATATGGATGTCATATTCATGTTCATTGGATTTTTCCGATCAATTTTCATATATAAAACTTTTCTTTTTGAGTTACCATTTGTTTCATACGACGGGACGCGACACGTGTGGCACGGCGGCGGTGCACAGGGGTGAAACATACCCGACTATCAACGTTTCATATGACGCGAGATGCAAATAGGTATATGGATGTCATATTCATGTTCATTACCTTTTTCTGATCAATATTCATATATAAAACATTTGTATTTGAGTTACCATTCAAAAGTTATTGAAATAATACTTTTATTAATTTAAAATACAAAAAATAAAGGGTGAAGAGGCCTCTAGATGGGCTGATCCGTGGCACAGCCCATCCAACGGCTCTAGGCCGTTGGATTCAAACGGCGAGCCGTTGGATGGGCTGTGCCGCGGATCAGCCCAAAGGCCTTTTGTCGCGGGTGGGGGCTTGACCCGCGACAAAGACCCCCCTTTGTCGCGGGTGGGGGCTTGACCCGCGACAAAGGGGGTCTTTGTCGCGGTCAAGCCCCCACCCGCGACAAAAGGCCCTAGGTATAAATACCTACCGCCGCGGGTGAGCCCCACCCGCGACTCCGGGAGGCCATTCCTTAGCGGTTTTGCGCCGCCGAGCTGCCCGATTTTTCACCGCCGCCGCCGTCGCCGCCTCGAGCTCCTCCGGCGCCCTCTCCGCGCCCTCTCCGCCCCGCCGCGCCCGTCGAGCCGCCGCGCCGTCCGCGCCGGCTCTGTGCCCGCGCGCGCCCCGCCCGATGGCGCTGCCGCGCGCCCCCGCCGTCTGAGCCCCGGCGCCGCCCCCGCCGTGCCGACCCCGGCGCCGCCCCCTCCGCCCGCTGCGCGCGCAGGTAGACCACCAACCGCGCGCCGCCGTCAGCCGGCGCCCCCGGCCCTTTTTAAATTTTTTTTATTTTTGAGTTAATTATTAGTTAGTGGGTTAATTAGTTAGTTTATTTTAGTATTTAGTAAGTTTTTTTGTAAGTATTTTAGTATTTAGTAAGTTTTTTTAAGTATTTTAGTATATATATAGATTATTTTAGTTTTTGTAATTAGTCAGTTTAAATCTTTTGGAAGTATTTTAGTATATATATAGATTATTTTAGTTTATGTAATTAGTTAATGGTTAAATACTTAGTGATTTTGTATATGGTTAAATAGTTAGTTTATAGTTATTTTGTATATGGTTAAATAGTTAGTTTATTTTGTATATTTTATCTTGTATATAGTTTTCTTGTATATAGTTAATTAGTATAGCTAGTTATGTTGTATATATATAGTTAGTATATAGTTAGTATAGTACCGACGCCGACACCGACGCCGCAACTCCCTCTTTTCTCGCCCTCTCGCGAAAACCATCGACGCCGCAACTCCCCTCTTCTCTCCCTTCTCGCGAACAACCGACGCCGACACCCTCTCTCTCTCTCTCTCGCAAACACGCGTCGCCGACACCCTCTCTCCCTCTCTCGCAAACACGCGTCGCCGACACCCTCTCCCTCTCGCAAACACGCGTCGCCGACACACTCTCCCTCTCGCAAACACGCGTCGCCGACACCCTCTCCCTCTCGCAAACACGCGTCGCCGACACCCTCTCCCTCTCGCAAACACGTGTCGCCGATTAGGGTTAGGGTTTGGTTTGTGTTTGATTAGGGTTAGGGTTTGGTTTGTGTTTGATTAGGGTTAGGGTTAGAACATGTACTTATCGATTTAATTCTTTTGCAGAAACAATGGATCCATTCGAACGGGACTTGGAACAGGAAGACATGTTCGCGAAAATAATCCGCGATGGTACAGAAGCCGACCGAGAAGACCGCGACTCCGGCGATGGAGAAGCCCGCGGCTCCGGTCATGGAGAAGCCGACGGCTCCGGTCATGGAGAAGCCGACGGCTCCGGTGACGGAGAAGCCGACGGCTCCGGTGACGGAGAAGCCGACGACGGCTCCGGTGACGAGGTATTAATGGAATTCTATATGTACATATGTATTGAGGCATTAGTATAGAGGCATTAATGCAATTCTATATGTATTCTCTTAGGCCTCCGAAGATAAGATAGAGAAACGAGGCCCGGCAAAGAAGTTGACCAAAAAAGACCACTTCACAATTGAAGCTATATCACCGGAAGGCCAACCGGTGGTACCCGAGATTGTCGGAGTGAAGTTCAAAAATCAGTGCGGAGTTGTGGTTAGAGATCGTATCCCGATCACTGTCAGAGAATGGAACAAGACCAAGAATCTCTCCGAAAATCAGGTTGCCGATAGGTACAAAAACACACTTTTCAGAGACCTCATGGCACATTTCACTTTGCCAGATTTGGGATCGGAGTCTGAGAATGCTAAGCAGCGGGAGCTAGTGAAGAAATGGGCTCT
The DNA here is from genome assembly GCF_019359855.2 of Lolium perenne. Taxonomy (NCBI): domain Eukaryota; kingdom Viridiplantae; phylum Streptophyta; class Magnoliopsida; order Poales; family Poaceae; genus Lolium; species Lolium perenne. The sequence continues at coordinate 98,553,601 of NC_067247.2, forward strand.
TAAGAAGATGGGGGAACTTTTCCGGGCGTATAAGAACCGGTTATGGAAAAATTATAAGAAAGACAAGAAGCCTCCATTATTCGAGAACTACCTAGCGAAGCAGGAGCATAACTGGGAAGAATTTGTGAGGTACAAAGAATCGAGAGGAGGCTGTGAACCTGTCAACGAAAAACAAGAAGAAAGCAAGCGAGAAGAAATATCACCATCATACGGGGCGAGGGGGCTACGGAAGAGCCATGCCTAAGTGGGATGCACAAGAGGCTGAGATGGAGCTGAACGGGATCACTCCAGAACCCAAGCGAGAAGGATGGGACACAAGGGCTCGAAATTGGTTCCTCGCGCATGGCTGTGAGTATGACATGAAGACAGGGAACATTGTTGAAAGTGACACCGGGGTTAGGGTACCCAGGCAAAAATGGATTGAAGTGACGACAGATATAAAGGCGGGAAAACTAAAGTTTGCTCCCGATAGAGAGAAAGACTTGCTGACGCTTGTCCTCGGTAATCCTGAGAAGGGAGGACGAACAAGAGGCTTCGGCCCTAGTGTTCCGTGGTCGCTTGGGTTTCCGGCCGACGCGGAGACTTATAGAAGCCGAGCGAGAGCTAAACAACGCCACCGGAGGTGCGTAATGACCGGATGGCCGAGTTCCAACGCCGACTTGACCAGCAGCAGCGGGAGCTTCAGCAGCAATGGGAGATAAATGAACTAAAAGGACGGCGCCGCGAGATAATACCGCTGAAATATCTCAGCGACGAGACAGCAGCGTGGCCGACTCGGAGGCCCCTCCTACACGGATGATGATAGATGCCGGTCTGGCGACCCCTTGGATGGAATCAAGGAGCAAACACCTTGTGATCTCCATGAGGTGTTCGGGAAGGTTTCGTTAAGGTGGCGGTCGGCTATGTCTTACCGGCATTTGGACTGAAGGTGAGCCGGCAACATGGCATGGCAATCCGATTCCAGCTGGCTATGCTCGTGTCGGGGTGGATTCAGGTGTCCCGTAGTGGGATACATTGGAGCTAGATATCCCTGGAGGTGATGGGGGCTTACACTCGGAGAGGTCTTTGGGAGAAATCATTATCTGGGAAAAGAAGAACATCAGGCTGCCAGGCTGGGTAGCACCTAGTACCGGTCGTCCTAGCAGGTCACCATCACCTCCTCCAGGTGATCGCAGGCCACCATCACCTCCTCCTACTGATCACATGCCGCCACCATCACCCCGTGGGTACGACGTCGACCACGACATCGGTAGTCCATCTCCATCTCCAGCGCCGCCGCCTCCGCCCACTAAGACTCGGAATGCACCCAGCCGGAAGCGTTTCAAGAGTCCTGTCCGCAAGAGGTCGCCCCTCCCAAAAGTACCAAAGGTTCCTCCCCCCCGTCCTTGGGATCTTACTGTCGAGGAAAATGCGGCCGCTGTTGCGAAACACAACTATGATCATTTCCATAAGCCAAAACCTCCAGCGCCAGAGCCATACACAGAGAAGCAAATAGAATATGCTACTAGTTTTTCGAACACACCATCGCAAAGTATGAGTTACACGAGAAGAAGGATGACTATACACGCACTCTTGCGAAGGTAATTGACCAAAAGAAGGATGAAAAGGCTAAGGAGAAGGACATTGCTGGCACGAGCAAATCATCAGCTAGAAGTGCAGATGAGAAAAAGTCAAGTTCAACAAGTGCACCCCTCAAGGCCAAGCAAACGACAAAAGGCAAAAAGAGAAAGGAAGTTCCCCTCCTCGGTGCTCAGCCCAAACAATCGATCCCAGCACTCAAAGTGCTTAATGTTCCCAAGCTGTACCAGGAACATCATGGTGGTATCGATATGGAAGAAGCTGCAAGGCTAGCGGCTGCTTGTTCAGTTACCGTGGAGGAATTGCTGTCTGCAGCAGATTCTGCAATACCCACGGCTGATATAGCTCCTAAATTTTTCTACGGGGCCGACTTGGTCAGCAGAGAGCAGCTGCATAAACTGCCAACACATATGCGGAATTTGCATCAGTGGTACCTTGATGCATGCAAGGAGAACAAAATGTACATCGTGGCGAGTATACCATGGGAATATTACTACCGAAAGGAGGAGATCCATATTGAGATGAATGAACTCTGGCAGTTATTCAATCTAGAAGCCCTCGACAAATCTCTCATGAGTTGCTATTGCTTGTAAGTTGTTAACTACATATAAGTTCATTTTCATTCAGTTCATGTTCGTTTTCATTGCATATATATACTCATTATATCTTATGGGTTCTCTTATGCAGACTGAAGATCAGTGAATGCAAAAGTAATAATATTATCAATGTTGGGTTTGTTGACCCAGATAAAATACATGTTGAAACGGTGAAGCATAAACGCGAAGAAACGGGGGGAAACCTACTAAGGTTTTTGGGGCAGCAATATTTCTGTGATTCAATATTGTTTCCTTACAACTACGAGTGAGAGTCTTAATGATCTTTTATGCACATTCAATTTTTCTTACTCGATGTTAAGTGTAATTCCTGACGTATATGCATAACATGTGCAGCTTCCACTGGATTCTACTAGACATTCAACACGATAAGGGAGTAGTTGAAGTAAAAGACCCGAGTAGAGGCACGGACGGGTTCCAGGACTTGCGTGTTGCTCCAAGTGTAATTTCCTTCATCGCCGCTTTATCTTTCGTGAGATATCAATTAATTATCCACTCATTCAATCATTCTTTTGCACAGCAGGGAGCTTGGCAAGCTTTGAAGAATGTTCATAAGGAGATTACCTTTGCAAAGAAGCTAACATTTACTCTGTACCGTGCCCCCCGCAGCCACAAGGGACGAATCTATGTGGATACTACGTTTGCGAGTCCATTCGCATGTTAACCACTGAGAAGCAGAACAAAAATAAATTCGACGTAAGCAATAACATTCACAACTTTATTTATTATCATCAATATTTCGTTATCAAGACTGATATAGTCATACTCATCTCATTTTCGTATATAGGTCGACTTCATGCGGGACAGACTCCAACCAAAGGAACACGCACTAGGAATCGCTGAGTAACTGGCGGGACTTTTGGTTCGGGAAGTAATAAACAACAAAGGCGTGTTTAGTCCAAATAGTTGTTCTACCTCCAAATAGACGGTCGTTAGTACCGTTTGTCGATCGTGAGCTCCATGTATATATATATGTAGGGAACCTACGAATATGTGTAAGGGGAATCGACTTCTGCTTCCAATATTTGTTTGATCGATCTATATATATATATATAATGAATGAATGTGTACAACTTCTAGTAGCGTACAAATATATGCAACTTTTATTTTCGAACGAAAAAAATGAAATAACAGGCGGTCGGTGGCGGGGGGGGGGGGGGGGGGCGGGGTGCTGCACCCCACAAACCCAAAAGCAGCAGCGTTGTGCGCGCGCCACGTAGAGGGCCTTTTGTCGCGGGTGGTAATACCGCCCGCGACAAAAGGGCCTGTGCCCTGCGCGCCCCGCGACTGCCACGTGGTGGACCTTATGTCGCGGGTCGTAAGCGACCCGGGATAAAAGGCCTCCCTTTTATCGCGCCTTGCTTGTCGCGGCTGGCCGCCCGCGACAAAAGGCCCTAACCACCCGGATCAAAAGGCCTGTTTTCCACTAGTGTCCACAGAACCCATGCAAATTTTGACCAACAAAGTTGGCCCTATTTTCATTTATTTTGTGTATCATATCTAGTCCCGTTTGTTCTGACAACAACAATCCATGGATATCATATTTTTCGAAAATCAGGAGATGTCCTTGGCCTCTTCATCGAATAATGCACATGGCCGTCCATGATAATATTTTGATTCGCCCTGAGAATGTTGTGTTACCTCATATATGAAATGCAATAATTTTCTACTACAAATCTATCTCCACTGCACACCTAATAAAATCAACACAAGCGTTGCAAAATGCATGACCTGCAAGTCATCGAAATTGCATTTTTATGCATCACTCTCGTGAGTGAACAACTCATGTTACATATGAACAACCAAGCCCATAAAAAGGCAGCTGGAGGTAGCATACAAGAAACTAAAAATATGCTTATCTGATTATCTTTTGTCCGTAAGGTATTAGAGGAAACTGAGCTTCAAGAATCTTGCATGCTTGAGTCGATCCAACTAGCTATAGCTTGCCAAAGTATTAGGAATCCGCCACAAACGACACTATTGCCAAGCTGAACGTGAGAAAGAATGGTTGTTGGGGTTGAATACCGAAGAGAAACGCTTCCATATACTGCAAACACAATGGGAGGAGCCATCAAAATTTTATACGCTTGATATATTGCCCTCCTTTCACCGTGAATTGGGGAAAGATGTAGAATGGTGCAGTGGTGGAGCTTACCAGCAAATCCACTGAAGAAATTAAGTAATTAGGTGTTATTATTGTGCGGAGTATGCTAAGATCCTCAATTATGGGCACCAAAAATTGATTTTCTCTTCCAACTTTGCTTGCCCTTTTGTACTCTGTTGCAATGATTATTAACATAACGGTGGAAATTTTCGCAAAACAAAACATTTGTATAAATGTTCAGAGGTTATCGCACCCTCCACCCACAGTTGCACCCCCCCCCCCCCCCCCCCCACACCCACACACCCACACTTGCTGCATTTGGCAAAGACGGAGCTCCAGTATTCTATACACCAATCGAATTTGTCACGGATTTGGTGGCAAAGCTCTGGTATTCCATGTCCAAAAACTGATGCATGGGGTACAGTCGAATAGAGGGAAATGTTCCAGGAATAAAGGATGCATAGGCTAAACTGAACCGAAGCATCAGAGGCGACCAAGGAGCAGAGCATGTGCTCATGACGTGGAGCCAGCAGATGCATAGAAGAAGTCGTACGCCTCAGCTACTTCCATATACCACATCGCTTCACGGTTTGGCTGCGCAGAGAGGTCGACTATCTTGTGCACCTGCAACGATCAATTTCACAGATGTTAAAGAGAAGTCGATACCATAGCTTGGCTTATGGGTTAGCATTGAGAAAACTAACGGTAGCAGGCAACTAGAGGTTTGGCAAAAACAGTCATCCAAGCTAACCCACAAGTCACTGGAGAATCAAACGACACAGTCAAAACAAAAGGGGATTTAAACAAAATTGTTTCCCCCCTTTGTATTTCTTGGAAGTTTTATGTTGCAGCATCAACGCTGTAATCATCTGGTGCCTGGGACACATGGAAACGCCACAGCAAGCCGCGCTGACACAACAGCAAGTCACATCCAATGGCATGATGGGCATCACGCATGGAGACTAAAATCCCTCTCATATATTTTCCATACATGTACAAGATACTGGAATCAAAGATTTACATATTAACATAAACCTTCCGTACATCAGATATCTCTTCTCATAATGTAATACCAGGAGAATAACAAGCACAATGGTACTCCCTCCGATCCATATTAGCTGACTCTAGTATGGATGTATCTAGATATATTTTAGTTCTAGAAACATCCATATTAATGCAAGTAATATGAATTGGAGGGAGTATCAAAAAGGTGATTTAACAAAAAAAAACACTTCAACAAATCTAGGACTGGCACATCAATGATGAAAAATCTGATTCAGTTTTTAGGATATTGAGCCTAAAATCAGGAGTGCTGCTTGAACATATTTGTCCTTTCAATTTGTATAACCAGTAGCTAGGCAACCTGAAACTGCAGGTGTTCTCTCAAGTATTCAAATAATTCCAAAACTGTACTTTGCATCAAACAATACAGAAAACCAGTGAAAGAAAACACCAAATTATTAGTGTACGGGTGAAAAAACACATGTCAGCAGGTAAGTATGCACAAACCACAAAGAGAGTGTTGTGGGGAGGGATGGAACCTTGACTGTGGGCCGACTGCCGTCCGGTGCAATATATGCGCCAATTATCAACACATACATCCCTACAACACAAAACAGGACCATCAACTAGAGTAATGAAATCATGAAAAGAACTGACAAAGCCGCGTTGCAGCCTGTGAAAATACTACTCCAGTAGCACTTGCTTTACCAGGTTTGACAATTACGCAATGGAGTCATCTAGCTGTAAACAGCCTCTAACAGAGCATAGTATTTAGGTTTGGATGGTTAAAGCCGCACATGATACATCTGGTTTAGTTTATTTGATTTTGTTATTTTTTTATTGAGGAGAAATGCAGCTAAAGTTACAGATCAAACTACATATGCAATTTAGTATTCCAAGAAACGGAGAAGACAAGACCAGAACAGCAGATAGATTAGAAGATGGGTGCGAACCTGGCCGCCAGGTCTGGCCCTTGGCATCGTCGCCTTGGAGCAGGAGCTCGGTGACGCTGGAGCCGTCATCCAGAAACAGGGTCCCGTCGTCGGTGCTGTAGTCCGCGTGCACGATCACGCCCTGCCTGCCGCTGCAAGTCGTCAGGGCTCCGGGCGAGGAATGGGGGTTGGGGAGGGGTGCGCGGGCGGGGGAAAGGGGCGGGGGGGGAGGGAAACTGGGACCTGGATCCAGGCGCGCTGGAAGCGGATGTTGAAGAGCATCAGCGCGGCAGAGGATCCCTCGGAGTCCGGCGCCGTGGTGGAGCCCGAGAGCTGGGAGCCGAAGAGCTTGAGCGCCGCGAGCGTGTAGTCCATGGCGGTCCGGGGCGCGGCGCCGCCACGAGCGCGTCCCTCCATTTACCTATTTTTCTTCTTCTCTTTTTTTCTAGACCGAATCCTTGAGGTTTGCGGGTCTAGAAAATAGCAGTTGTGGGCTGACAGAACCGATATGGGCGTCCACGGGCCCAGACGGTAAGGCCCAATATTTATGGACCGGTCTTTCACCGAAATGAAACACTCAAGAAATGAGTAGAGTACATTTTTGCTAAAAAAAAGAGTATACATTTGGCTACTGCGTATTAGGCTATCCTCAACAAAAAAAAATGGCAATTGGATTTTTTTTACTTATAAGGAAATGGCAATTGGCAGTAATATTTGATAAACCTAAAAGTTCCCTGAAAAAATCGTTACACTAAAAAAGCAGTAATAAATGCATTGGTGCGTGAAAACTGTGCTTCTAAAAATACCATGGCTTTCAGTGAGATGACAAAGCTTTACTTTGACTAGGAAGGACTAGGAGATGGGTGAAAATTTGGGAAAAGAGATCAGATTCATATTTCAGTTTTGCCGAACCATAACGAAACATTATCGGCAAAAAGGCATCAACAATAAAAGCACTAAACCGTCAAAACGCGCATAATACAGTTAAAGGAATCAATCCTGTTTGGCAGCGAATAGATGTACGGTATGGGAAGCAAAATGGACAAAAGCAAGGTGCAGACAAAGAAAACTGACATTCAAATGTAATGACAGATGGAAACCATATCTGGATCCATGTCTCAGTTTACATCTATCAAAATGACATAAGAAAAACTTTAGGCCAAATTTGCAACTTATCGAATTTGGCAATCGGATTTCCCCAAAAGAATCGTATCCCACCCCATGCCCCTAGTTTATTCTCCATTCCATAATTTCTTTACAGCATCACTGCTATGTGCAACGATAGTAGGTTCTAACAGACTTCCCGTTCCCAAATCCCAGTAGCCACATATTGTAATTTGAGGTCAGCAGTGTTGATTACAAACTGCAGCAAGCTTTTGTCAGTAGAGTTTTTCCAGTCAGTGGAGCGCCTTGTGGCAGTAACTCAGCACCTCCCGAGCATCGTCAATGGAGTTTCCAGTCGGCGGAGCATCTTGTTTGCTCTGCGAAGACTTCTCTTCAATCCATTTCTCCATGACGAAGGAGATTGACCTGAGCTGTTACAAATAGTTCTGTAGCATAGGAAAAACAATGCGATGGTGCTGCCAAAAATGCATTGCAACATGTTTGAAGCGTGTTTTTCTTTTTTTGTAAATATAGAATAAGATCAAGATCTCCATGAAGATCATTACGATAGCAAATTATATTTTCGTTTTAAAAGGATACACATTTGGATGTCCATCCCAACACAAGAGCATCCTCAGATGATAAGTTCTCTTCGTCAATTACATGACTCTCGAGGTCATCTTTGATGAGAGTGAACTTGCCTAAGAAGAGAGACGCAAACTGGTCGAGGGTTGAGGAATCCATCTCAGTTTCTTGCCGTCGTGGCATGATACGTGGTAAGGTACCCCAAAGTGCATATCGAGCTTGATCATCATCAGGGACCACTGGAAGAATGTCAAACAGGCCCTCCAGGAAGGGTAAATCTGAAACAATTGACAGACAGGATATCTGTAAACTGATTGGAAGCATGATTTCAAGTCATACAACACACTTCTCAGGAAATAAAAGTTGATTCGAAAATTTGATAGATTGCTAAGAAAAATGTGCCTACCATGGGATAGCATAGGCACCAGATGCTTTCCATCGGTCAAAATATTTGATATTATGATCACCACCGAAGCGCAATACTTTGCAAACTGAAGAAGAGTTTGCGAGTGAGAATATATTTACCATGCTGGACTTGCATTAGTACATACGAATCTACAGAACTTTCAGGTGAAAAAAATTTAGGTCTCCAACGAGGCTATTGGGTGGGATTAGTGCAAGGTTAAGTTCGTCAAATGTACAAAGTAAACAGGTAAGGGGTGTTTCTTCAAATTTTCAAAATAAGAAAATCACGATTTGCTGATAGTTGAAAATTTGGAACTGCGTGTTTCTTAAAAGTTAGGAGTTAACCAAGCCAAAACAATTCAATACCAACGAGACAGCAACACCATGCATTTCTTCCAAAATATTTCAAACCAGATTTTTTGGATGTTAAGAGATTGGCTGATGATCAAATATGCTGGTAGCACAATGCTCACCTCATACTTATCAGGTGACTTGATCATGCTAACTAGCACTTTCATCAGCCGGTCACTCGACGACATCACTTCTGAAACACTGTGTATGGCTGATAATTCTTCCATGAAGCGAAGGATCATATCAAGAGAACCAGGCCTGAAATATGTTGAGAAAAAGGTAAAGCGATTGCATTTTTGTCCCAGGTTGTTAATTCAAAATTCAAAAACTGAAGCACGGATATAAGAACTATATAACGCCCAGACCAAATTACTGGAAAACATCAAAGGCAACATCTCAGAAGACTGTGAAGGACCTAAAATTTTCATTGACTCCAACTACCTCTGTCCATAAAAGGATGCCGCAAGTTTATGTAAATTTAGATGTATCTAGACACTTTTTAGTATATAGATACATCCAAATTTAGAAAAATCTCCGATATCCTTTTATGGAGTATAATAAATGTTCTCTTTGGCATAATAGATTTAAAAGTAACTTTTGAGGATCCAAATACTTTAGGGTTGTTTGGACAAAGAGATTTTTTTGGGCACTTGGGTTTTGCCCATATTCGAACTGAATATCATAAACCTCCAGAAAATGTCCCTATCCAAAGAGGCCCTTATAGAAGAATTTCCTGTGTAGTTATTTGCTACGCAGGATTTGTATATTTTCTAAGGATTTCTTTGCACTAGATTTAGTAAAATTTTCATTGACTCCAACCGCTTGGAAAGGTCCTATGGTTTTCCAATGGTACAATCAAACAATATTTGATGCAAATTCATGAGGTATTCTTTTCTTTTGCGGGGAAAATTCATGAGGTATTCAATCCTATACGAATCAGGACGGTATGGCATTGCAATCCTACCTTTCTCCTACCGCTGCATTTCAGAATCCCGTGAATCAAGAAGGCCTACTTAAAAAGATCACAAACCTAAATATTTAGAGGTTGATGAGCTTCATTAGATACGAAAGTTGGTCATTCTTAATTCTTAAACTACAGAAAGATTACCAAATACGTGACTAGAATAGTTCCTAATATGTAACAGTTAACTTCTATGAAATGAAAATGTTGCCGAAATTCAAGTTAGTTCAATTCAAAAATACACCATACCTGTCTAGCTTCTCTTCCGGTGATTTTTCAATCTCAGTTGTTAGCAACCCAACAACATGGTCAACTAAACCCACTTTAAGCATGGGGTCAATAAGCGCAGCTATCACATCTTGGGCATCAATGACAGTTGATATGAAGTCAATGCTCTGCACCCAGTAATCCACATATGAAACAATCAAACAATTGAACATATGCAAATACAAAGGGATGCAGCTGAACTATATTATAATAAGATGAACATAATTGTGATAGTTTGTCTGGGCTGATAATTGCAACCGAACCATATTAGAATAAGAGGTAACAAAAACTTTACAGTAAAAGTATATGAAAATAGAAGGTTTCTCTATACTGTAAGTGTTATTCCAAATCAATAGGCAAATAGATGCTAGATAAAAGACCATGAGATCTCTGAAACTAAAATTTGATAAAATTGTAATTGCAATGTGAAGTTACATGTTTCTCAAGGCTCTTCACTGTTACCAAAAGAATGTCCAAAAACTTCAGAGATTCTCCTAAGAGAAGAATTATCACAAATGCGAACCAAGTTATTGGCAAAGTCCATGGAAAAAAACAGGAACTCAGTCTGAATCAAAGGACAACTCTTAACATTGGCTGGATAACTTGGATATATAGCAATGCATAAAACTGGACCATTACAACTGACAAGTGTTAGGGTGACGAAATAGTAAATAGAAAGAATTCAATGAAGAACTTCCTGAAACCACATCATTAAATGATGAACTGGTAAGAGAACTAAGCAGGAAAGACACATACCCAACCATCATGTGTACCATTATTAAAATAATTTTTGCCACACGAAATCTTAGAAAAGAAACACATTGTGTCCATATGTAAAATTCAAGTTAAAAGAACAAAACAACCACATTGTATCTATATATGTCGAATTTCAAGTTTAAAATAGAATAGAAGTCACTAAAATTCAAGTTAGATTGCATATACGAATTCAGTAAAGTACCTTCTCAAGTAATGTCAAATTCGATGTATTGCCAATTATCCATAGCATACGTGAAAGAATCTCATCAGGTAAAAGAACTTCAGCCCAAGAAACAGAAGCACTGCACCGAAGAGCGGCAGCCAACAACCTATGTTAAGAAAAAACGATATGAGGATACACAACTGACAATCTTTTGCAACAATACTCATGCAACTATCTTTTCATGCTAAGAACATTTTTACAACCACCAAGAGTCCAACACAAGAAAATTTTAATACTCCAGCGCAGATGGATGACAAAAACAAATGAGGCACAAAACAACAAGCCAGTTCTCATTGTCTGCAAGTCTGAACAATTAGAAAGCCGCTTCGCCAAGTTTTGACCGTCAACTATAGTTATTTAAGTTCTCAATAAAAACTAATCCAAATTTACTTAGCTCTTATCCCCACATATTATTATTAAACCAACCTACTAAAACTGTTAACATGGTTATATTTGTGCAAAAGAGCTGTATGTTCAAGAAACTTGATCTGCAGTTAAATGACTGGTGATCAGTTGCGAATGTGCAATTGTATGTATAAACGTACGTTGTAAGCATCCGTAATTTTGCATGTGGGAATTTGCATATTTATATGTGGTGAAACTGAATTCATAAGTTATCTGATCAATACAGCACTGCACAAATTCAAGAACAACATAAAATAATATTATCAACATAGCAATTATGCGTGTGCTGAGCTGAACTGTCAGATCTATTTCACATGATAAGAGTTAAATTTCATGACAAAAAATAGCTTGCAATTCTAGAATAATAAACAGCTTGCTGAAGAACTAATAAAGAAAACAGCGAAGAAATTAGTTCTAAAGATGTTCTGGTCCAGCAAATGAAATAGAAGAAAGACTTAATCTCAAACATATCCAACCTGAATGCTTCAGAAAGGCATTTGACATCATCTAGAAACAGTTGATTCACAACAGTTGTAATTAAACCCTTCTCCAAACAGATAGCGTTAACTAGAGATTCATGACAAGCTAAGTTTCCCATGATTCCAAGACAAACTTCCTGCACAGACCAAAAATTCAAATAAACAAGATATTTAAGACATTCTTAGCAGAATGAGTGGAGGCAGCAGCAGAGGAAAAATTCCATTCTACCTTCACCCGAGAAGAATCTGCCACTCGAAGGTTTTCCAAAAGCACTTCAAGTACAGAATTATCGATCTGCACGAGTTAAAATATATGTGCATATTAGGCTGTTAGCAGCAAAGATGCACACTTACTAAGGTATAAAGAAATCTGCATGACTGTGATGATCTCAACCTTCTTTTGCTTTTGTATGTTTGACTTGCTGTTAGATCAATTAGCAGAATTACTTTTGACTTACTGCAACGGAGCCATTCTTTCATTCAAAATAGTTGCTGATATTAACATGTTATTATGGCATAAGACATGTATTACAACTTTACAAGTAGTTGTCACCAGCATTAATTTATATGGTTCCTAAGTTATACTGCAGAATTTTCTAGAACAAATTTAAAAAAAAAAACTAAAATTCAGAGCCTGAGAGATAACATATGCCCCCTTCATCAATTTTCTTTCAGTGCAGTAAGTAAAAGGCACGAAGGAACTACAAAAGAAAAGTAAGCCTGAGAAAATCAAAGTTAACACCTCCCTTTCCTGCTTATGTACTTCTCCTAATTGACCTAACAATCCAACCACATCATATTAAAATACAGGCTTGTCTAAAGCCAGTACAGATAGAAATAAGACAATCAAAATCTATCACGCATCATGCTTGCTACAAAGTAATCTGTCTTAGCAAAAACCTGAGCAGCTATAAAGAAGTTTCATATAGGCATATAGCAAAGCAAGCCCGTTCCATATGAAGAACACATTGAAGAAATACTCCTTATATAACAGAATGATCAGGATAACTACCATATGTTCTGCTTGAGGTTCACTAGCTGCAAGGTCCCACAGAATGCACCCACACTCTTCCCACTGATCCTCATACTCAGGTAGCGTTGACTCCCCATCATCAGAACTGGAACTCTTGTCACTTTTGGCACGAGGTAGACATTGTTAGGAAAACCAGGTGGTTTTAAACAACCCCTTCTCTGCTAAACAAATTTAATGCGAAGTAAAACTGGAAGTAACACTCACCTGAACTCTTTCTCCAGATCGGATCCCTTTGGTATTAGCTTCCTTATAAGAGAGATGGTATAGCTTGGATCAACCGTGGTTGTGTCATCAGGTAACTGCAGATAATTACAACCGGAAGATTGAACATGAAGACAGCTCAATATTACTATAATTGGCTAAATGGAAATCTTGATGACAAGGTACTGTAACTAAACTCCGATTAGTTGCTTCTTTTGGCAGGGAACAGAGCAAGTAGTTGCTTAAGGTAACTAAAACTCCAACTGCTAAAACTGTGCACATTGAAGTGCCAGATTCATTGCTTGCGACATATTTAAACAGTAGCAATCAAATTGCACGACCAATTTACAAAAGGGTAAACGCAAGTTCATGCTCCCCAGAAATTCACGCTGCACCCAGTAAATGGCAAGAGAATATTATAACCTAATAACATCCAGCATGGCCATCGAGCACAGTGTTCCAGTGTGGCCTATCCTCGCTTCGTCACCCAGGGTTACAGAACGCCTAGTTTCCCCTAACAGCACGGCATCCTCAAGGCGGGCGCCAACTGCTCGACGGAATGCTCGTGAGAGGCGGGTGGAATGGGAACCGCACAAGCAACCCAAAAACCCTCGTCGCGCTGCGGACCGAGAGGGAGAGGGAGGCGGGAGGCGAAGCCATGTACCTCTTCGCCCGTGGGCGCGAACGGGAGGTGCGTCGGGGCATCCTCGTCGTCCTCCTCCTCATCCTCCTCCGTGGCGTCGCCATCTTCTTCCTGCACTTCCTCTTCCACGTCCTCCGACTCGGGCGCGTCGTCCTGCTCCGCTTCAACGGCGCCCTCTTCGTCTTCGGCAGCGGCGGCGAGCGCCACCGGAGCGTGATCGGAGGCGGGCTGCTCTCCCGCGGCCCCCGGTCCTCGCGGAGAGTCGGACGCGTCTTCCTCCCCCGCTCCGCCTTCGTCGTCGGAGGAGGAGGCGGCGGGCGCCGCGGGAGCGTCGTCGGAGGCGGTTCGCTCGCCCGCCGCCGCCAGCTCTGGCCGCGGCTCCGGCGCGTCGTCGTCCTGCCCCGCTCCGCCCGCCGCGGGGGCGCCTCCCTCGTCGGTGTCGGAGGCCGCCATTGCAGCTTCTTCGGTGGTGGTGTGGTCTGGTTGTGGCTGGCGTGGAGGTGGAGAGCGGGGTGGCGAGCGAGGCGGTTCCAGAAGGCGGAAGGGGACCGAATGGCGACCGACCTAGCGACGGGGGTCCCCTTCCGCAAAACATTTCGCTGTCAACATGGTTTGGGCTTTTGCAGCGGGCCGGGTCACAACCGGGCCTGGGATTTGGATCGCGAATGGGTTGACATGATCCACCGATAGTCTCCACGCGTAATGTCGGCCCAGAGATGGGAGATAAGTGCCGCAATGGAGATAATCCCACTATTGCCTCATAAAAAAAGTTGATGCACGACCTAAAAAAAATGATGCGCGATTTTTTTTAACATAATATATATATTTGGACGGGTCTAGCGAGCACGCGGATGCTCGTTAGTTAATCCTGGTACAACCCTAAATAAGGAAAGTTAGTTACTGTTTCCATCCTCCAAAAGATAAAAAAGGAAAGATTCCGTACACATTGATACGGAACCTGACCCAAAACACGTGAAATAATTCAGATTAATTCTCCTTTTCAAATGTTTAAAATCATATAATTTCTACACTAGATGTCGAAATTAGGATCCACTTTTGAATTTCTTGCGGTGAGCTCTTCAAAACGCACCGAAGTTGCTCTGCAAGGCACTTAAGTTGCTTCGTCACACATTGAAATTGCTTCGATGGACACTAAAATTGTTGCCGGACACCAAAGTTGTGCCTTCGTGTACCAAAAAGTGTACATGTTGGTTGGACATAAAAGTTGCTGTCCCACACAAAAGTTATTTTGCTGCACAAAAAAGTTGCTCTGCCGCGCATCAAAGTTGCTTGTTAAAAAATTCGTCGAAACATATGAAAATGTGGTCTAGTTTTGAAGCTATTGTCGTGGGGATTTTAGAAGTGAAAACCAATTGTAATTTCATCACACGGTTTAAAAGTTACAGTTTTTAAAAAACAACACCTGATATTAGCTAGACTACGCAATAGTTGTGGTCTAATGCGTGTGTGCCCGGGACATTTATCTGGTACGAGCGCCCGCCCGTGAGATTTCACACAAGCAAGCCGTTCTATTAAAAACCTTCCAATCCCCCTAGATATCCTGGTAGCGAAAATAATATGTATAAAACTTACTGCTCCGTGCATATAACCTTCTTTCTATCAATGTATCGAAACGCAAGGCTTTTGCGTTTTCGCGAAAAAACTTGCTGCTCTGATTTCAAATAATAGTCACATTGTTCAAAAAATCCCATGAGAATCTCTTTTGCCACTGCTTCTTTGATCCAAACGATCCATTTATCACTAAAACCTTTTCTATCTGTGACAGTCAAACAGAAAATTTTAGTTAGCTTTATCATAGGTTTTTCAAAGTCAATTTTAAACACAACAGCTTGTGTTTTTCTGAATTTGGATTCTCGCATAACCTCTTGCAGCAACATCACTCCATCAGAAATGTATCTTGTATGACGTAGGCATTCAACTTTTGCATCAGTGGTTCTACCCTAATTGTCGTGGCCTTAGTGAAAATTTTAAACAATGCCTACAACAGACAGATATATAGGTGTAAACTTTTGAATAATGTCAGCATCCTCACTTTTAGGGTTTTAGGGATAACGTAATGATCCCATAGTTAATCCTCTCTAATTTATTTTTGTGACATTGGAAATCATTGAACATATTCTTCATATCCACTTTGATAATATTTCAGTATTTTTGGAAAATTTTACATGGATCCTATCAGGACCAACTTTATTTTTATCCATAAGATCAACAATATTGTGGATTTTTTCCTCGCTAAAAGGTCTCTCTAATTACAATCTGTCAGTGTTTCTTAGTTTCTATTCCTCTCCCCAAATATCATCACTAAGTCTGACAGTTGCATCATAATCAGGTCCAAATAATTGTTTATAAAAAGAGGTTGCATGATCCAATAGTGCAAAGGTGCCCTGAATCACCTCATGTTCACTATTAAGAGAGAAAACAGTTCTCTTTTTCTTTTCCCCATCAGCCACTCTATGGAAAAAAGCAGTGTTATTATCTCTTTGCAACAACCACTTCTCCAGTTCTCCCTAGATCTCTGCTGCAAGTAGGCCTCTCCATTTTCAAGGATCTGCAGTAGCTCCTTTTGTAATTACACTTTTCTGATCATTTGGTCCTTAGAGAGGCGGACATTTTCTTCCATATCTTCTAGGTCAGCAAACTCTTGAGAGTATTCTTGCATTTTCTTCTTCTCCAACCCTCCAAGAGCATCTCCAGCCGTCTCCCCGACGAGCCTCCCAGGACGCCTTTTTTTCATCCGGATGGATGAAAACGGCCCAGTCGCTCCCCCAGACCCTCGTTTTCGTCCGGATTAGGCCTTTCATCCGTCCGGAGAGCCCAGGCCATCCCCGGGTTCCCGAGGTCCGATCGGGGACTCCGGACGAAACAAAAGCTCGCGAAACGTCGAGCGGACCCGCGTTGTCGGTGACAGAACTGGTAGTTCCCTCTATTAATTTTGTTTTCCCTTCAAAATGCGCCG
This sequence comes from Lolium perenne, assembly GCF_019359855.2. Classification (NCBI taxonomy): domain Eukaryota; kingdom Viridiplantae; phylum Streptophyta; class Magnoliopsida; order Poales; family Poaceae; genus Lolium; species Lolium perenne. Next base: position 98,570,221 of record NC_067247.2, read on the forward strand.
CATAGAACCATTTTCCCCACCGAATTTCGGAGGAGCTACTGCCATTCTCCCCCACAGTTGCAGCTCCTCCACTTCCCTTCCACCACCATGCCGCCGAAGAAGCTCGCCACCGCTTGCGCGCCAAAGGCGAGGAAGCCGCGGGCGCCAAAACAGAAGCCACCGGGCATGACAAACGCGGAGTGGGCGGCAGATCAGGAGCGGCGGCGGGACGAAACTCGCGGCAGGGCGGAGAGGGAGAAGAAGTGCAACGCGAAGAGGGTGGCGGCGACGGAGGAGGAGGAACGGGCGAGGCTGATCTCCATCAACTTCGGCCAGCCGCACGTCGGCCAATTTCCCCGGGCCATGGCCGACCGAAGGTATGATCGGTTGTCCTTCCTTCTAGTCGGTGTCGCCGGCCATGGCCATGTTCCACGACACCTACGCCGCCGGCATGACCGGGTTTGCGCCGTCACCACCGGCGTACGATGGTGCGATGTACAAGGGCATCTCGCCTGCCCTGCGACGTGGGCCGCTCTCCTTCTCCAATCTCGGGATGCCGCCGCCAAATAAGCCTATTGTCGTTGCCTATTCGACGGTATCTCGGAGGAGGGATCCTCACGAGGGGGAGAAGAAGTAGGGGCCATTGGGCGGAGAGTCCTCGGGACGGTGGTACACGATTTACCCAGCTTCGGAACACCTGTTCGAGGACATGGCCTACTGCTTCTTGTCTGGAATTATATGGGCGCTTTCGCGTTGTTACAATAAGTTGTGTTGTGCCTCTAGGGCTCCCACGATCCAGCTTATAAAGGCGCCCGAATATAGGGTTTACAAGGAGAGTCCTAGCCGGAATACAAGTTGCCTAACTACGGTATGTTATCTTGCCGTGTACGTCAAGGATCCGCCTTCCCTTACATGTCGTACCAGATCCGGCTACCCCTAACGGGCCAGGCCGGATCCGACTTCCAGAGTTGGTCGGTGGATCCGGTTCCTTGTTCTGAGCTGGACTTCATCCATCTTGATCTACAGCAACTGGGCCGCCCGATGGGCCATACGCCACCGTCACCGTCTGTGGGCCACCCGGGCTTGCCGGATCTAAGTTTTGTCGATGGTACACCCATGAAGTATACTCACAATACCTGTGATGCATGAGATGATCACGGCGGGCTCTGTGGCCGCCACGTAGAGCCCGAGTTTCTTCACACAAGAGGAGGCAAGGGCGACGGAAGCCGTCGCGTCGCGGGGCGGCGTCAACCTCGACCACGGTCACCACGATGAGAACGACGGTACCCAAGACGTCGAGGAAGAAGACGAGTAGACCTACGTCAACCAGGACGTCGACGTAGAGGAAGCGCCTGAACCCACACAGGCGCCGTCCAAGGGGAAGAAGAAAAGGAAGAAGAACTCGCCATCGGAAGAGCCTCGGATCAAATGGACGGGCAAAGAGGAGGAGTGCCTCGCCAAAGCTTTGAAGACCGTGTCTATGAACGGTATCACTGGCGCCAATCAGAACTACGACACATACTGGCAGCGGGTCAAGGTGGCGTTCGACGAGCGCAAACTCGTCAATCCATACTTCAACAAGACGGTGATGGAACGCGGCGACAAGGCAATGGGCACCCATTGGGGGATCATTCAGGCGGCGTGCAGCAAGTGGCACGTCATACAGGAGGAGATCGACAAACATGTTGTGAGCGGTGAGGACTTTGAAGCAAAGGTATGCTCACTCGTCGTGGCTCCTCCGTCGAATGTACATCGCGGTGGCTCACGGAAATCTTGAATCGCCGACTTGTTTTTGCAGATTTGGCGGGCGCTCGACATGTACGCGAACGACAACGACGGCCAGATATTCAAGTACCTCAACGTGTTCGCCCGGATCGCGGAGTGCGACAAGTGGAAGGCGGTGCGCAATAACCTCGCCAATAACAAGGGCGAGCAATACAACCCCGACGATCCAGCACCTGCCGTGTCGGCGGGCCACCCCGAGCTCGGCCAGAAGAAGCTCAAAGAGCAGAAGAAGGCCGGCCATCCAGCCGACAGGTTGCAGGCATCCTTCGACAAGTGCTGGGCCGACGCGAGGGCGCACGCCGTGATACGTCTCCGACGTATCGATAATTTCTTATGTTCCATGCCACATTATTGATGATATCTACATGTTTTATGCATACTTTATGTCATATTTATGCATTTTCCGGCACTAACCTATTAACGAGATGCCGAAGAGCCAGTTGCTGTTTTCTGCTGTTTTTGGTTTCAGAAATCCTAGTAAGGAAATATTCTCGGAATTGGACGAAATCAACGCCCTGGGGCCTATTTTCACACGAAGCTTCCAGAAGACTGAAGGAGTCACGAAGTGGGGCCACGGGGCGCCGACACGCTAAGGCGGCGTGGCCAAGGGGGGCCCGCGCCGCCCTACTGTGTGGCCCCCCTGTCAGGCCCCCTGACCTATCTCCTCCGCCTACTTAAAGCCTTCGTCGCGAAACCCCCAGTACCGAGAGCCACGATACGGAAAACCTTCCAGAGACGCCGCCGCCGCCAATCCCATCTCGGGGGATTCAGGAGATCGCCTCCGGCACCCTGCCGGAGAGGGGAATCATCTCCCGGAGGACTCTTCACCGCCATGGTCGCCTCCGGAGTGATGAGTGAGTAGTTCACCCCTGGACTATGGGTCCATAGCAGTAGCTAGATGGTCGTCTTCTCCTAATTGTGCTTCATTGTCGAGTCTTGTGAGCTGCCTAACATGATCAAGATCATCTATCTGTAATGCTATATGTTGTGTTTGTTGGGATCCGATGGATAGAGAATACTATGCTATGTTGATTATCAATCTATTACCTATGTGTTGTTTATGATCTTGCATGCTCTCCGTTATTAGTAGAGGCTCTGGCCAAGTTTTTGCTAGTAACTCCAAGAGGGAGTATTTATGCTCGATAGTGGGTTCATGCCTCCATTAAATCTGGGACAGTGACAGAAAGTTCTAAGGTTGTGGATGTGATGTTGCCACTAGGGATAAAACATCGATGCTATGTCCGAGGATGTAGTTATTGATTACATTACGCACCATACTTAATGCAATTGTCTGTTGTTTGCAACTTAATACTGGAAGGGTTCGGATGATAACTTTGAAGGTGGACTTTTTAGGCATAGATGCATGCTGGATAGCGGTCTATGTACTTTGTCGTAATGCCCAATTAAATCTCACAATACTCATCATATCATGTATGTGCATGGTCATGCCCTCTTTATTTGTCAATTGCCCAACTGTAATTTGTTCACCCAACATGCTTATTCTTATGGGAGAGACGCCTCTAGTGAACTGTGGACCCCGGTCCATTCTTTTAATCGAATACAATCTACTGCAATACTTGTTCTACTGTTTTCTGCAAACAATCATCATCCACACTATACATCTAATCCTTTGTTACAGACAAGCCGGTGAGATTGACAACCTACAACTTTGTCACGTTGGGGCAAAGTAATTTGGTTGTGTTGTGCAGGTTCCACGTTGGCGCCGGAATCCCTGGTGTTGCGCCGCACTACACTTCGCCGCCATCAACTTTCAACGTGCTTCTTGGCTCCTACTGGTTCGATAAACCTTGGTTTCTTACTGAGGGAAAACTTGCCGCTGTATGCATCACACCTTCCTCTTGGGGTTCCCAACGGGCGCGTGCTGTACGCGTATCAAGCTCTTTTTCTGGCGCCGTTGCCGGGGAGATCAAGACACGCTGCAAGGGGAGTCTCCACCTCCAATCTCTTTACTTTGTTTTTGTCTTGCTTTGTTTTATTTACTACTTTGTTTGCTGCACTAAAACAAAACACAAAAAAATTAGTTGCTAGTTTTACTTTACTTGCTATCTTGTTTGCTATATCAAAAACACAAAAAAATTAGTTACTTGCATTTACTTTATCTAGTTTGCTTTATTTACTGTTGCCAAAATGGGTACTCCTGAAAATACTAAGTTGTGTGACTTCACAACCACAAATAATAATGATTTCTTATGCACACCTATTGCTCCACCTGCTACCACAGCAGAATTCTTTGAAATTAAACCTGCTTTCTTGAATCTTGTTATGAGAGAGCAATTTTCTGGTGTTAGTTCTGATGATGCTGCTGCCCATCTTAATAATTTTGTTGAACTATGTGAAATGCAAAAGTATAAGGATGTAGATGGTGATATTATAAAATTAAAATTGTTTCCTTTCTCATTAAGAGGAAGAGCTAAAGATTGGTTGCTATCTCTGCCTAAGAATAGTATTGATTCATGGACTAAATGCAAGTATGCTTTTATTGGTAGATATTATCCTCCTGCTAAAATTATATCTTTGAGAAGTAGCATAATGAATTTTAAACAATTGGATAATGAGCATGTTGCACAAGCTTGGGAAAGAATGAAATCTTTGGTTAAAAATTGCCCAACCCATGGACTGACTACTTGGATGATCATCCAAACCTTTTATGCAGAACTGAATTTTTCTTCGCGGAACCTATTGGATTCAGCTGCTGGAGGTACCTTTATGTCCATCACTCTTGGCGACGCAACAAAGCTTCTTGATAATATGATGATTAATTACTCTGAATGGCACACGGAAAGAGCTCCACAAGGTAAGAAGGTAAATTCTGTCGAAGAAACCTCTTCCTTGAGTGATAAGATTGATGCTATTATGTCTATGCTTGTGAATGGTAGGACTAATGTTGATCCTAATAATGTTCCGTTAGCTTCATTGGTTGCTCAAGAAGAACATGTTGATGTGAACTTCATTAAAAATAATAATTTCAACAACAATGCTTACCGGAACAATTCTAGTAACAACTATAGGCCATATCCTTATAATAATGGCAACGGCTATGGTAATTCTTATGGGAATTCTTACAACAATAATAGGAATACACCCCCTGGACTTGAAGCTATGCTTAAAGAATTTATTAGTACACAAACTGCTTTTAACAAATCTGTTGAAAAAAAGCTTGGGAAAATTAATATACTTGCTTCTAAAGTCGATAGTCTTGCTGCTGATGTTGATCTTTTGAAATCGAAAGTTATGCCTAATGAAAATCATAATAATAAAATTGTTACTACAGCAAATGCCATCCAAGTTAGAATTAATGAGAATATAAGATTGATGGCCGAATTGCGTGCTAGGTGGGAGAAAGAAGAAGATGCTAAAGAAGATAATATAGCTAAAGTTTGGACTATTACCACCACTAGTAATGCTAATGCTACACATGTTGCTGCACCTCCTACTATTAATGATAAAAGAATTGGTGTTGGCAATGTTTCCACTTCTAATGCAAAGCGCGAAAAACTGCCTGAAACTGCTAAAACTGCTGAAACTGTAGGATAACGTTGCATAGAAAACAAAAAATTTCCTACCGCGAACACGCAATCCAAGCCAAGATGCAATCTAGAAGACGGTAGCAACGAGGGGTTTATCGAGTCTCACCCTTGAAGAGATTCCAAAGCCTACAAGATGAGGCTCTTGTTGCTGCGGTAGACGTTCACTTGCCGCTTGCAAAAGCGCGTAGAAGATCTTGATCACCGGCGCCACGAACGGGCAGCACCTCCGTACTCGGTCACACGTTCGGTTGTTGATGAAGACGACGTCCACCTCCCGTTCCAGCGGGCAGCAGAAGTAGTAGCTCCTCTTGAATCCGACAGCACGACGGTGTGGTGTCGGTGGTGGTGGAGAAACTCGGCGGAGCTTCGCTTAAGCGTGCGGGATGTGGTGGAGGAGAGAGGCCGCTAGGGTTTGGGAGGGGGTGGCCGGCCACTATAGGGGTGCGGCCAGGCTGTGGTCTTGGGGTGGCCGGCCCCCTCCCCTTGGCCCCTCATTATATAGGTGGAAGCCCCAAGTGTTGGACTACAAGTCTCCGAATAAGACCCGAACCCAAAACCTTCCATGTGATAGGGAAACCTACCCAAGGTGGGAATCCCACTTGGGGTGGGATTCCCCCCTTCCATGTGGGGGGGTGGCCGGCCCCCATAGGGGGAGTCCACTTGGGACTCCTCCCCCTCTAGGGTTGGCCGGCCATGGAGGTGGAGTCCCTCCGGGACTCCGCCTTCCTTGGTGGTTTCTTCCGGACTTTTCTAGAACCTTCTAGAACCTTCCATAGAACCTTCCGGATCATTTTAAATCTCATAAAATGACTTCCTATATATGAATCTTATTCTCCGGACCATTCCGGAACTCCTCGTGATGTCCGGGATCTCATCCGGGACTTCGAACAAATATTCGAACTCCATTCCATATTCAAGTTCTACCATTTCAACATCCAACTTTAAGTGTGTCACCCTACGTTTCACGAACTATGCGGACATGGTTGAGTACTCACTCCGACCAATAACCAATAGCGGGATCTGGAGATCCATAATGGCTCCCACATATTCAATGATGACTTTAGTGATCGAATGAACCATTCACATACGATACCAATTCCTTTTGTCACGCGATATTTTACTTGTCCGAGGTTTGATCATCGGTATCACTCTATACCTTGTTCAACCTCATTTCCTGACAAGTACTCTTTACTCGTACCGTGGTATGTGGTCTCTTATGAACTTATTCATATGCTTGCAAGACATTAGACGACATTCCAACGAGAGGGCCCAGAGTATATCTATCCGTCATCGGGATGGACAAATCCCACTGTTGATCCATATGCCTCAACTCATACTTTCCGGATACTTAATCCCACCTTTATAACCACCCATTTACGCAGTGGCGTTTGGTGTAATCAAAGTACCTTTCCGGTATAAGTGATTTACATGATCTCATGGTCATAAGGACTAGGTAACTATGTATCGAAAGCTTATAGCAAATAACTTAATGATGTGATCTTATGCTACGCTTAATTGGGTGTGTCCATTACATCATTCATATAATGACATAACCTTGTTATTAATAACATCCAATGTTCATGATTATGAAACTAATCATCCATTAATCAACAAGCTAGTTAAGAGGCATACTAGGGACTCTTTGTTGTTTACATATCACACATGTACTAATGTTTCGGTTAATACAATTATAGCATGACATATAAACATTTATCATAAACATAAAGATATATAATAACCACTTTATTATTGCCTCTAGGGCATATCTCCTTCAGTCTCCCACTTGCACTAGAGTCAATAATCTAGATTACATTGTAATATACCTAACACCCATGGCATTCTGGTGTTGGTCATGCTTTGCCCTAGGGAGAGCTTTAGTCAACGGATCTGCTACATTCAGATCAATGTGTACTTTGCAAATCTTTACTTCTCCATCTTCGATGTACTCGCGAATCGAGTGGTAACGCAGCTTGATATGCTTCAGCCTCTTGTGTGACCTTGGTTCTTGTGCATTGGCGATGGCACCCATGTTATCACAGTAAATGATTAATGGGTCCAATGCACTAGGAACCACACCGAGCTCTACAATGAACCTCTTCATCCATACCGCTTCTGATGAAGCCTCACGAGCCGCTATGTACTCTGATTCTGTTGAAGACTTTGCCACCGTGCACTGCTTCGAGCTTGCCCAGCTTACTGCAGCACCATTCAATATAAACACGTACCCAGACTGTGACTTAGAGTCATCAGGATCAGTGTTCCAACTTGCATCGGTGTAACCACTTACAACGAGCTCTTGGTCACCTCCATAACAAAGAAACATATCCTTAGTTCTTTTCAAGTACTTCAGGATATTCTTGACCGCTGTCCAGTGTTCCATTCCTGGATCACTTTGATATCTGCTAGTCAAACTAACAGCATGCGCTATATCTGGTCTAGTACATAGCATGGCATACATGATAGATCCTACTGCCGAGGCATAGGGGATATTACTCCTCCCCCTCTAGGGTTGGCCGGCCATGGAGGTGGAGTCCCTCCGGGACTCCGCCTTCCTTGGTGGTTTCTTCCGGACTTTTCTAGAACCTTCTAGAACCTTCCATAGAACCTTCCGGATCATTTTAAATCTCATAAAATGACTTCCTATATATGAATCTTATTCTCCGGACCATTCCGGAACTCCTCGTGATGTCCGGGATCTCATCCGGGACTTCGAACAAATATTCGAACTCCATTCCATATTCAAGTTCTACCATTTCAACATCCAACTTTAAGTGTGTCACCCTACGGTTCGCGAACTATGCGGACATGGTTGAGTACTCACTCCGACCAATAACCAATAGCGGGATCTGGAGATCCATAATGGCTCCCACATATTCAATGATGACTTTAGTGATCGAATGCACCATTCACCGAGGTTTGATCATCGGTATCACTCTATACCTTGTTGAACCTCGTTTCCTGACAAGTACTCTTTACTCGTACCGTGGTATGTGGTCTCTTATGAACTTATTCATATGCTTGCAAGACATTAGACGACATTCCACCAAGAGGGCCCAGAGTATATCTATCCGTCATCGGGATGGACAAATCCCACTGTTGATCCATATGCCTCAACTCATACTTTCCGGATACTTAATCCCACCTTTATAACCACCCATTTACGCAGTGGCATTTGGTGTAATCAAAGTACCTTTCCGGTATAAGTGATTTACATGATCTCATGGTCATAAGGACTAGGTAACTATGTATCGAAAGCTTATAGCAAATAACTTAATGACGTGATCTTATGCTACGCTTAATTGGGTGTGTCCATTACATCATTCATATAATGGCATAACCTTGTTATTAATAACATCCAATGTTCATGATTATGAAACTAATCATCCATTAATCAACAAGCTAGTTAAGAGGCATACTAGGGACTCTTTGTTGTTTACATATCACACATGTACTAATGTTTCGATTAATACAATTATAGCATGACATATAAACATTTATCATAAACATAAAGATATATAATAACCACTTTATTATTGCCTCTAGGGCATATCTCCTTCAGAAACTGCCTGTGATAAAACTGCTGAAATTTTTTCCAACATTGGGGACAATGATCCCATTGCTTTAGATTATAATGGTTTGGATTTTGATGATTGCCACATCTCTGAAGTTAAAAATTTCTTACAAAAACTTGCTAAGAGTCCTAATGCTAGTGCTATAAATTTGGCTTTCACAAAACATATTACAAATGCTCTCATAAAAGCTAGAGAAGAGAAATTAAATCGTGAAGCTTCTATTCCTAAGAAGTTAGAGGATGGTTGGGAGCCCATCATTAAGATGAAGGTCAATGACTTTGATTGTAATGCTTTATGTGATCTTGGTGCAAGTATTTCCGTTATGCCTAAGAAAATCTATAACATGCTTGACTTGTCACCATTGAAAAATTGTTATTTGGATGTTAATCTTGCTGATAATTCTACAAAGAAACCTTTGGGGAGAGTTGATAATGTTCGCATTACCGTTAACAATAACCTTGTCCCCGTTGATTTTGTTGTCTTGGATATTGAATGCAATGCATCTTGTCCCATTATATTGGGAAGACCTTTTCTTCGAACTGTTGGTGCTATCATTGATATGAAGGAAGGTAATATTAAATATCAATTTCCTCTCAAGAAAGGTATGGAACACTTCCCTAGAAAGAGAATGAAGTTACCTTTTGATTCTATAATTAGAACAAATTATGATGTTGATGCATCGTCTCTTGATAATACTTGATACACACTTTCTGCGCCTAGCTGAAAGGCGCTAAAGAAAAGCGCTTATGGGAGACAACCCATGTTTTTACTACTGCACCTTTATTTTATATTTGAGTCTTGGAAGTTGTTACTACTGTAGCAACCGATCCTTATCTTAGTTTTGTTGCATTGTTGTGCCAAGTGAAGTCGTTGATAGTAAGGTTCATACTAGATTTGGATTACTGCGCAGAAACAGATTTCTTTGTTGTCACGAATCTGGGCCTAATTCTCTGTAGGTAACTCAGAAAATTATGCCAATTTACGTGAGTGATCCTCAGATATGTCCTCAACTTTCATTAAATTTGAGAATTTTCATTTGAGCAAGTCTGGTGCCTCAATAAAATTCGTCTTTACGAACTGTTCTGTTTTGACAGATTCTGCCTTTTATTTCGCATTGCCTGTTTTGCTATGCTTGATGGATTTTTCGATTCCATTAACTTTCAGTAGCTTTGTGCAATGTCCAGAAGTGTTAAGAATGATTATGTCACCTCTGAACATGTGAATTTTGATTGTGCACTAACCCTCTAATGAGTTGTTTTGAGTTTGGTGTGGAGGAAGTTTTCAAGGATCAAGAGAGGGAGATGATACAATATGATCAAGGAGAGTGAAAGCTCTAAGCTTGGGGATGCCCCGGTGGTTCACCCCTGCATATTTCAAGAAGACTCAAGCGTCTAAGCTTGGGGATGCCCAAGGCATCCCCTTCTTCATCGACAGCATTATCAGGTTCCTCTAGTAAAACTATATTTTTATTCCATCACATCTTATGCACTTTGCTTGGAGCGTCGGTTTGTTTTTGTTTTTGTTTTGTTTGAATAAAATGGATCCTAGCATTCATTGTGTGGGAGAGAGACACGCTCCGCTGTTGCATATGGACAAATATGTCCTTAGGCTTTACTCATAATGTTCATGGCGAAGGTTGAATCTTCTTCGTTAAATTGTTATATGGTTGGAAACGGGAAATGCTACATGTAGTAATTGGTAAAATGTCTTGGATAATGTGATACTTGGCAATTGTTGTGCTCATGTTTAAGCTCTTGCATCATATACTTTGCACCTATTAATGAAGAAATACATAGAGCTTGCTAAAATTTGGTTTGCATAATTGGTCTCTCTAAGGTCTAGATAATTTCTAGTAGAGTGTTTGAACAACAAGGAAGACGGTGTAGAGTCTTATAATGTTTACAATATGTCTTTTATGTAAGTTTTGCTGCACCGGTTCATCCTTGTGTTTGTTTCAAATAGCCTTGCTAGCCTATACCTTGTATCGAGAGGGAATACTTCTCATGCATCCAAAATCCTTGAGCCAACCACTATGTCACTTGTGTCCACCATACCTACCTACTACATGGTATTTCTCCGCCATTCCAAAGTAAATTGCTTGAGTGCTACCTTTAAACAATTCAAAATTTATCACCTCTGATTTGTGTCAATGTTTTATAGCTCATGAGGAAGTATGTGGTGTTTATCTTTCAATCTTGTTGGGCAACTTTCACCAATGGACTAGTGGCTTCATCCACTTATCCAATAATTTTGCAAAAAGAGCTGGCAATGGGATTCCCAGTCCCAAATTAATTAACAAAAAAATAGACACTCCTCCATGGTATGTGATTGTTGGACGGCACCCGAAGGATTCGGTTAGCCATGGCTTGAGAAAGCAAAGGTGGGGAGGAGTGTCATCATAATAAAACTAAAATAAAAAGGCACTCCTTCATGGTATGAGATTGTTGGCAGGCACCCGAAGGATTCGGTTAGCAATGGTTTGTGAAAGAAAGGTTGGAAGGAGTGCCACCCAAAAATAAAAATAAAATGGGAGCCGCTCTTTGAAGGTTTGTCTGGCAAGGGGGTTAGAGTGCCCACTACCATTCGTTGACAACAACAAACACCTCTCAAAATTTTACTTTTATACTCTCTTTTTGTTTTCAAAACCAAAGCTCTAGCACAAATATAGCAATCAATGCTTCCCTCTGCGAAGGGCCTTTCTTCTACTTTTATGTTGAGTCAGTTCACCTATTTCTCTCCACCTCAAGAAGCAAACACTTGTGTGAACTGTGCATTGATTCCTACATATTTGCATATTGCACTTGTTATATTACTCTATGTTGACAATATCCATGAGATATACATGTTACAAGTTGAAAGCAACCGCTGAAACTTAATCTTCCTTTGTGTTGCTTCAATACCTTTACTTTAATTTATTGCTTTATGAGTTAACTCTTATGCAAGACTTATTGATGCTTGTCTTGAAGTACTATTCATGAAAAGTCTTTGCTTTATGATTCACTTGTTTACTCATGTCATATACATTGTTTTGATCGCTGCATTCACTACATATGCTTTACAAATAGTATGATCAAGGTTATGATGGCATGTCACTCCAGAAATTATCTTTGTTATCGTTTACCTACTCGGGACGAGCAGGAACTAAGCTTGGGGATGCTGATACGTCTCCGACGTATCGATAATTTCTTATGTTCCATGCCACATTATTGATGATATCTACATGTTTTATGCATACTTTATGTCATATTTATGCATTTTCCGGCACTAACCTATTAACGAGATGCCGAAGAGCCAGTTGCTGTTTTCTGCTGTTTTTGGTTTCAGAAATCCTAGTAAGGAAATATTCTCGGAATTGGACGAAATCAACGCCCAGGGGCCTATTTTCACACAAAGCTTCCAGAAGACCGAAGGAGTCACGAAGTGGGGCCACGGGGCGCCGACACGCTAAGGCGGCGCGGCCAAGGGGGGCCCGCGCCGCCCTACTGTGTGGCCCCCCTGTCAGCCCCCCTGACCTATCTCCTCCACCTACTTAAAGCCTTCGTCGCGAAACCCCCAGTACCGAGAGCCACGATACGGAAAACCTTCCAGAGACGCCGCCGCCGCCAATCCCATCTCGGGGGATTCAGGAGATCACCTCCGGCACCCTGCCGGAGAGGGGAATCATCTCCCGGAGGACTCTTCACCGCCATGGTCGCCTCCGGAGTGATGAGTGAGTAGTTCACCCCTGGACTATGGGTCCATAGCAGTAGCTATATGGTCGTCTTCTCCTAACTGTGCTTCATTGTCGGGTCTTGTGAGCTGCCTAACATGATCAAGATCATCTATCTGTAATGCTATATGTTGTGTTTGTTGGGATCCGATGGATAGAGAATAATATGCTATGTTGATTATCAATCTATTACCTATGTGTTGTTTATGATCTTGCATGCTCCCCGTTATTAGTAGAGGCTCTGGCCAAGTTTTTGTAGTAACTCCAAGAGGGAGTATTTATGCTCGATAGTGGGTTCATGCCTCCATTAAATCTGGGACAGTGACAGAAAGTTCTAAGGTTGTGGATGTGCTGTTGCCACTAGGGATAAAACATCGATGCTATGTCCGCGGATGTAGTTATTGATTACATTACGCACCATACTTAATGCAATTGTCTGTTGTTTGCAACTTAATACTGGAAGGGGTTCGGATGATAACCTGAAGGTGGACTTTTTAGGCATAGATGCATGCTGGATAGCGGTCTATGTACTTTGTCGTAATGCCCAATTAAATCTCACAATACTCATCATATCATGTATGTGCATGGTCATGCCCTCTTTATTTGTCAATTTCCCAACTGTAATTTGTTCACCCAACATGCTTATTCTTATGGGAGAGACGCCTCTAGTGAACTATGGACCCCGGTCCATTCTTTTAATCGAATACAATCTACTGCAATACTTGTTCTACTGTTTTCTGCAAACAATCATCATCCACACTATACATCTAATCCTTTGTTCTGACAAGCCGGTGAGATTGACAACCTCCTTTGTCACGTTGGGGCAAAGTAATTTGGTTGTGTTGTGCAGGTTCCACGTTGGGGCCGGAATCCCTGGTGTTGCGCCGCACTACACTCCGCCGCCATCAACCTTCAACGTGCTTCTTGGCTCCTACTGGTTCGATAAACCTTGGTTCCTTACTGAGGGAAAACTTGCCGCTGTACGCATCACACCTTCCTCTTGGGGTTCCCAACGGACGCGTGCTATACGCGTATCACGCCGCCGGGAGGGACGACAATCACGACATGCGGTGGAAGGCGATGCTCGCCAACCAGGGCGTCCGGATTGCGTTGCTCAAGGAAACCTCGACGGTGAAGAAGAGGAACACTGATAACGCGTGAAGCACACGTCCGTTGGGAACCCCAAGAGGAAGGTGTGATGCGTACAACAGCATGTTTTCCCTCAGTAAGAAACCAAGGTTATCGAACCAGTAGGAGATGAAGGCCACGTGAAGGTTATTGGTGAAGGAGTGTAGTGCGGCGCAACATCAGGGATTCCGGCGCCAACGTGGAACCTGCACAACACAATCAAAATACTTTGCCCCAACTTAACAGTGAGGTTATCAATCTCACCGGCTTGCTGTAAACAAAGGATTAAACGTATGGTGTGGAGAATGATGTTTGTTTGCAAAGAACAGTAGAGAACAATGATTGCAGTAGATTGTATTTCAGATGTAAAAGAATGAACCGGGGTCCACAGTTCACTAGTGGTGTCTCTCCAATAAGATAAATAGCATGTTGGGTGAACAAATTACAGTTGGGCAATTGACAAATAGAGAGGGCATAGCACTGCACATACATATCATGATGACTAATATGAGATTTACTTAGGGCATTACGACAAAGAACATAGACCGCTATCCAGCATGCATCTATGCCTAAAAAGTGCACCTTCGGCTTAGCATCCGCACCCCTTCCAGTATTAAGTTGCAAACAACAGACAATTGCATTAAGTACTGTGCGTAATGTAAATAATACAAATATCCTTAGACAAAGCATTGTTGTTTTATCCCTAGTGGCAACAGCACATCCATAACCTTAGAACTTTCTCACATCGTCCTGCATTCAATGGAGGCATGAACCCACTATCGAGCATAAATACTCCCTCTTGGAGTCACAAGTATCAACTTGGCCAGAGCCTCTTCTAGCAACGGAGAGAATGCAAGATCATAAACAACACATATATGATAGATCAATAATCAACTTGATATAGTATTCCATATTCATCGGATCCCAACAAACACAACATGTAGCATTACAAATAGATGATCTTGATCATGATAGGCAGCTCACAAGATCTAAACATGATAGCACAAGAGGACAAGACAACCATCTAGCTACTGTTATGGACCCATAGTCCAAGGATGAACTACTCACGCATCAGTCCGAAGGCGGGCATGGTGATGTAGAGCCCTCCGGTATGATTCCCCTCTCCGGCAGGGTGCCGGAGGCGATCTTCAGAATCCCCCGAGATGGGATTGACGGCGGCGGCGTCTCAGTATCTTTTCTCGTATCGTGGCTCTCGGTACTAGGGTTTTCGCGACGGAGAAATTATATAGGCGAAGGGGCAGAGTCGGGGGACGCTCGAGGGGCCCACCCCATAAGGCGGCGCGGCCAGGGGTGGGGCCGCGCCCCCCTAGGGTGTGGCCGCCTCGTCGCCCCTCTTCGTCTCCTCTTTGGACTTCTGGAAGGCTCCGTGGAATATAAGACCGTGGGCTTTTGTTTCGTCAAATTCCGAGAATATTTCCTGTGTAGGATTTCTGAAACCAAAAACAACAGAAAACAGGAACTGGCGCTTCGGCATCTTGTTAATAGGTTAGTGCCGGAAAATGCATCAAAATGATATAAAGTGTATATAAAACATGTGAGTATTGTCATAAAACTAGCATGGAACATAAGAAATTATAGATACGTTTGAGACGTATCAAGCATCCCCAAGCTTAGTTCCTACTCGCCCTCGAGTAGGTAAACGATAACAAGGATAATTTCTGAAGTGACATGCTACTATCATAATCTTGATCAATACTATTGTAAAGCATATGAGATGAATGAAGTGATTCAAAGCAATGGTAAAGATAATGACTAAACAACTGAATCATATAGCAAAGACTTTTCATGAATAGTACTTTCAAGACAAGCATCAACAAGACTTGCATAAGAGTTAACTCATAAAGCAATAGATTCTTAATAGAAGGTTTTGAAGCAACACAAAGGAAGATATAAGTTTCAGCAGTTGCTTTCAACTTTCAACATGTATATCTCATGGATAATTGTCAACACAAAGTAATATGATGAATGCAAATAAGTAAGTATGTAGGAATCAATGCACACAGTTGACACAAGTGTTTTCTTCTAAGATGGAAAGAAGTAGGTAAACTGACTCAACATAAAGTAAAAGAAAGGCCCTTCGCAGAGGGAAGCAGGGATTACTCATGTGCTAGAGCTTTTATTTTGAAAACATGGAAACAATTTTGTCAACGGTAGTAATAATTCATATGTGTTATGCATAAAACATCCTATAAGTTGCAAGCCTCATGCATCGAATACCAATAGTGCTTGCACCTTGTCCTAATTAGCTCGGATTTCCATGGATTATCATTGCATTACATATGTTTCAACCAAGTGTCACAAAGGGGTACCTCTATGCCGCCTGTACAAAGGTCCAAGGAGATAGATCGTATTTGATTTCTCGTTTTTGATAAATCTCAACTTGAGGACATCCATACCGGGACAACATAGAAAACAGATAATGGACTCCTCTTTAATGCTTAAGCATTCAACAACAGAAAATATTCTCATAAGAGATTGAGGATTAATGTCCAAACTGAAACTTCCACCATGACACATGGCTTTGGTTGGCGGCCCAATGTTCTTCTCTAACAATATGCATACTCAAACCATTTAATCATGACAAATCACCCTTACTTCAGACAAGACAAACATGCATAGCAACTCACATGATATTCAACAAAAGTGTAACAGTTGATGGCGTCCCCAGAAACATGGCTACCGCTCAACAAGCAACTTATAAGAAATAAGATACATAAGCTACATATTCTTTACCACAATAGTTTTTAAGCTACTTTCCCATGAGCTATGTATTGCAAAGATAAGGAATGAAATTTTAAAGGTAGCACGCAAGCAATTTACTTTGGAATGGCAGAGAAATACCACATGGTAGGTAGTTATGGTGGACACAAATGGCATAAGTTTTGGCTCAAGGTTTTGGATGCACGAGAAGCATTCCCTCTCAGTACAAGGATTTGGCTAGCAAGGTTGTTTGAAGCAAACACAAGTATGAACCGGTACAGCAAAACTTACATAAGAACATATTGCAAGCATTATAAGACTCTACACTGTCTTCCTTGTTGTTCAAACACTTTTACCAGAAAATATCTAGACTTTAGAGAGACCAATCATGCAAACCAAATTTCAACAAGCTCTACAGTAATTCTCCACTAATAGGTTCAAACTACATGATGCAAGAGCTTAAACATGATCTATTTGAGAGCTCAAAACAATTGCCAAGTATCAAATTATTCAAGATAATATACCAATTACCACATGAAGCATTTTCTGTTTCCAACCAAATAGCAATGAACGAAGCGGTTTTCACCCTTCGCCATGAACATTAAAAGTAAAGCTAAGAACACCAGTGTTCATACGAACAAGCGGAGCGTGTCTTTCTCCCACACAAGGAATGCTAGGATCCGATTTTATTCAAACAAAAACAAAAATAAAAACATACAGACGCTCCAAGTAAAGCACATAAGATGTGACGAAATAAAAATATAGTTTCACTAGAGGTGACCTGATAAGTTGTCGATGAAGAAGGGGATGCCTTGGGCATCCCCAAGCTTAGATGCTTGAGTCTTCTTGAAATATGCAGGGATGAACCACGGGAGCATCCCCAAGCTTAGACTTCTCACTCTTCTTGATCATATTATATCCTCCTCCTCTCTTGATCCTTGAAAACTTCCTCCACACCAAACTCAAAACAATCTCATTAGAGGGATAGTGCATAATAAAAAATTCACATGTTCAGAGGTGACACAATCATTCCCAACACTTCTGGACATTACTCAAAGCTACTGAAAGTTAATGGAGCAAATAAATCCACTCAACACAGTAAAGAGGCAATGTGAAATAAAAGGCAGAATCTGTCAAAACAGAACAGTCCATAAAGACGAATTTTTTCGAGGCACTTAACATGCTCAGATGAAGAATCTCAAATTGAATGAAAGTTGCGTACATATCTGAGGATTACTCATGATTTTTCGCAGATTTTTCTGAGTTTCCTACAGAGAGATCTACTCAAATTCGTGACAGCTAGAAATCTGTTTCTGCGCAGTAATCCAAATCTAGTATCAACCTCACTATCAAAGACTTTACTTGGCACAACAATGCAATAAAATAAATATAAGGAGAGGCTGCTACAGTAGTAACAACTTCCAAGACACAAATATAAAACAAAAACTACAGAAGTAAAATAACGGGTTGTCTCCCATAAGCGCTTTTCTTTAACGCCTTTCAGCTAGGCGCAGAAAATGCGAATCAAGTATTATCAAGAGATGAAGCATCAACATCATAATTTGTTCTAATAATAGAATCAAAAGGTAACTTTATTCTCTTTCTAGGTAAGTGTTCCATACCTTTCTTAAGAGGGAATTGATATTTAATATTTCCATCCTTCATATCAATAATAGCACCAACAGTTCGAAGAAAGGGTCTTCCCAAAATAATAGGACAAGATGCATTGCATTCAATATCCAAGACAACAAAATCAACGGGGACAAGGTTATTGTTAACCGTAATGTGAACATTATCAATCCTCCCCAAAGGTTTCTTTATAGAATTATCAGCAAGATTAACATCCAAATAACAATATTTCAACGGTGGCAAGTCAAGCATATCATAGAGTTTCTTAGGCATAACAGAAATACTTGCACCAAGATCACATAAAGCATTACAATCAAAATCATTGACCTTCATTTTAATGATGGGCTCCCAACCATCTTCCAACTTCCTAGGAATAGAAGTTTCAAGTTTTAATTTCTCTTCTCTAGATTTTATGAGAGCATTTGTAATATGTTTTGTAAAGGCCAAATTTATAGCACTAGCATTAGGACTTCTAGCAAGTTTTTGCAAGAACTTAATAACTTCAGAGATATGACAATTATCAAAATCTAAACCATTATGATCTAAAGCAATGGGATCATTGTCCCCAATATTCTGAAAAATTTCAGCACTCTTATCACAAACAGTTTCAGCAGTTTCAAGCAATTTTGCACGCTTTGTATTACGAGTAGAAACATTGCCAACACCAATTATTTTACCATTGATAGTAGGAGGTTTAGCAACATGTGAAGCATCAACATTACTAGTGGTCGTAATAGTCCAAACTTTAGCTACATTATTCTCTTTAGCAAGTTTTTCTTCTCTTTCCCACCTAGCATGCAATTCAGCCATCAATCTAATATTTTCATTAATTCAAACTTGTATAGAGTTTGCTGTAGCAAATGACTTAATATCTTTATCTTCATTAGGCATAACTTTCAATTTTAAAAGATCAATATCAGCAGCAAGACTATCAACCTTAGAAGCAAGAACATCAATTTTACCAAGCTTTTCTTCAACAGATTTGTTAAAAGCAGTTTGTGTACTAATAAATTATTTAAGCATGACTTCAAGACCAGAGGGTACACTCCTACTATTGTTGTAAGAATTACCATAGGAATTACCATAACCATTACCATTATTAGAAGGATATGGCCTATAGTTGTTACCAAAATTATTCCTATAAGCATTGTTGTTGAAATTACTATTTTTAATGAAGTTCACATCAACATGCTCTTATTGAGCAACCAATGAAGCTAAAGGAACATTAGATCTACCATTAACAAGCATAGACATAATAACATCAATCTTATCACTCAAGGAGGAGGTTTCTTTAGCAGAATTTACCTTCTTACCTTGTGGAGTCCTTTCAGTGTGCCATTCAGAGTAGTTGATCATCATATTATCAAGAACCTTTGTTGCGGCACCCAAAGTGATGGACATAAAAGTACCTCCAGCAGCTGAATCCAATAGGTTCCTCGAAGAAAAAATTAATCCTGCATAAAAGGTTTGGATGATCATCCAAGTAGTCAGTCCATAGATAGGGCAATTTTTTACCAAAGATTTCATTCTTTCCCATGCTTGGGCAACATTTTCATTATCCAATTGCTTAAAATTCATTATGCTACTTCTCAAAGATATAATTTTAGCAGGAGGATAATGATACGCGTACAGCACGCGTCCGTTGGGAACCCCAAGAGGAAGGTGTGATGCGTACAGCGGCAAGTTTTCCCTCAGTATGAAACCAAGGATTATCGAACCAGTAGGAGCCAAGAAGCACGTTGAAGGTTGATGGCGGCAAGATGTAGTGCGGCGCAACACCAGGGATTCCGGCGCCAACGTGGAACCTGCACAACACAACCAAAATACTTTGCCCCAACGAAACAGTGAGGTTGTCAATCTCACCGGCTTGCTGTAACAAAGGATTAGATCTATAGTGTGGATGATGATTGTTTGCAGAAAACAGTAGAACAGTATTGCAGTAGATTGTATTTCAGTATAGAGAATTGGACCGGGGTCCACAGTTCACTAGAGGTGTCTCTCCCATAAGATAAACAGCATGTTGGGTGAACAAATTACAGTTGGGCAATTGACAAATAAAGAGGGCATGACCATGCACATACATATTATGATGAGTATAGTGAGATTTAATTGGGCATTACGACAAAGTACATAGACCGCTATCCAGCATGCATCTATGCCTAAAAAGTCCACCTTCAGGTTATCATCCGAACCCCTCCGATTATTAAGTTGCTAACAACAGACAATTGCATTAAGTATTGCGCGTAATGTAATCAATAACTACATCCTCGGACATAGCATCAATGTTTTATCCCTAGTGGCAACAACACATCCATAATCTTAGAGATTTCTGTCACTTCCCCAGATTCACGGAGACATGAACCCACTATCGAGCATAAATACTCCCTCTTGGAGTTACAAGCATCTACTTGGCCAGAGCATCTACTAGTAACGGAGAGCATGCAAGATCATAAACAACACATAGACATAACTTTGATAATCAACATAACAAGTATTCTCTATTCATCGGATCCCAACAAACGCAACATATAGAATTACAGATAGATGATCTTGATCATGTTAGGCAGCTCACAAGATCCGACAATTAAGCACAATGGGGAGAAGACAACCATCTAGCTACTGCTATGGACCCATAGTCCAGGGGTAGACTACTCACACATCACTCCGGAGGCGACCATGGTGGCGTAGAGTCCTCCGGGAGATGATTCCCCTCTCCAGCAGGGTGCCGGAGGCGATCTCCTGAATCCCCCGAGATGGGATTGGCGGCGGCGGCGTCCCTGGAAGGTTTTCCGTATCGTGGCTCTCGGTACTGGGGGTTTCGCGACGGAGGCTTTAAGTAGGCGGAAGGGCAGGTCAGGAGGCGGCACGAGGGGCCCAGATGACAGGGCCGCGCGGCCAAGACCTAGGCCGCGCCGCCCTGTAGTCTGGCCACCTCGTGGCCCCACTTCGTCTCCTCTTCGGTCTTCTGGAAGCTTCGTGGCAAAATAGGACCCTGGGCGTTGATTTCGTCCAATTCCAAGAATATTTCGTTACTAGGATTTCTGAAACCAAAAACAGCAGAAAACAGCAACTGGCACTTCGGCATCTTGTTAATAGGTTAGTTCCAGAAAATGCACGAATATGACATAAAGTGTGCATAAAACATGTAGATAACATCAATAATGTGGCATGGAACACAAGAAATTATCGATACGTTGGAGACGTATCAGCATCCCCAAGCTTAGTTCTGCTTGTCCCGAGCAGGTAAAACGATAACAAAGATAATTTCTGGAGTGACATGCCATCATAACCTTGATCATACTATTTGTAAAGCATATGTAGTGAATGCAGCGATCAAAACAATGTATATGACATGAGTAAACAAGTGAATCATAAAGCAAAGACTTTTCATGAATAGTACTTCAAGACAAGCATCAATAAGTCTTGCATAAGAGTTAACTCATAAAGCAATAAATTAAAGTAAAGGTATTGAAGCAACACAAAGGAAGATTAAGTTTCAGCGGTTGCTTTCAACTTGTAACATGTATATCTCATGGATATTGTCAACATAGAGTAATATAACAAGTGCAATATGCAAATATGTAGGAATCAATGCACAGTTCACACAAGTGTTTGCTTCTTGAGGTGGAGAGAAATAGGTGAACTGACTCAACAATAAAAGTAAAAGAAAGGTCCTTCAAAGAGGAAAGCATCGATTGCTATATTTGTGCTAGAGCTTTGATTTTGAAAACATGAAACAATTTTGTCAGCGGTAGTAATAAAGCATATGTATCATGTAAATTATATCTTACAAGTTGCAAGCCTCATGCATAGTATACTAATAGTGCCCGCACCTTGTCCTAATTAGCTTGGACTACCGGATCATCGCAATGCACATGTTTTAACCAAGTGTCACAAAGGGGTACCTCTATGCCGCCTGTACAAAGGTCTAAGGAGAAAGCTCGCATTGGATTTCTCGCTATTGATTATTCTCAACTTAGACATCCATACCGGGACAACATAGACAACAGATAATGGACTCCTCTTTTATGCATAAGCATGTGGCAACAATTAATTTTCTCATTTGAGATTGAGGATATTGTCCAAAACTGAAACTTCCACCATGGATCATGGTTTTAGTTAGCGGCCCAATGTTCTTCTCTAACAATATGCATGCTTAACCATAAGGTGGTAGATCTCTCTTACTTCAGACAAGACGAACATGCATAGCAACTCACATGATATTCAACAAAGAGTAGTTGATGGCGTCCCCAGTGAACATGGTTATCGCACAACGAGCAACTTAATAAGAGATAAAGTGCATAAGTACATATTCAATACCACAATAGTTTTTAAGCTATTTGTCCCATGAGCTATATATTGCAAAGGTGAATGATGGAATTTTAAAGGTAGCACTCAAGCAATTTACTTTGGAATGGCGGAGAAATACCATGTAGTAGGTAGGTATGGTGGACACAAATGGCATAGTGGTTGGCTCAAGGATTTTGGATGCATGAGAAGTAATCCCCCTCGATACAAGGTTTAGGCTAGCAAGGTTATTTGAAACAAACACAAGGATGAACCGGTGCAGCAAAACTCACATAAAAGACATATTGTAAACATTATAAGAATCTATACCGTCTTCCTTGTTGTTCAAACTCAATACTAGAAATTATCTAGACCTTAGAGAGACCAAATATGCAAACCAAATTTTAGCATGCTCTATGTATTTCTTCATTAATGGGTGCAAAGTATATGATGCAAGAGCTTAAACATGAGCACAACAATTGCCAAGTATCACATTATCCAAGACATTTATAGCAATTACTACATGTATCATTTTCCAATTCCAACCATATAACAATTTAACGAAGAAGAAACTTCGCCATGAATACTATGAGTAAAGCCTAAGGACATACTTGTCCATATGCTATAGCGGAGCGTGTCTCTCTCCCATACAGTGAATGCTAGGATCCATTCTATTCAAACAAAACAAAAAAAAAACAAAACAAACCGACGCTCCAAGAAAAGCACATAAGATGTGATGGAATAAAAATATAGTTTCAGGGGAGGAACCTGATAATGTTGTCGATGAAGAAGGGGATGCCTTGGGCATCCCCAAGCTTAGACGCTTGAGTCTTCTTAGAATATGCAGGGGTGAACCACCGGGGCATCCCCAAGCTTAGAGCTTTCACTCTCCTTGATCATATTGCATCATACTCCTCTCTTGATCCTTGAAAACTTCCTCCACACCAAACTTAGAACAACTCATTAGAGGGTTAGTGGACAATAAAAATTAACATGTTCAGAGGTGACACAATCATTCTTAACACTTCTGGACATTGCATAAAGCTACTGGACATTAATGGATCAAATAAATTCATCCAACATAGCAAAAGAGGCAATGCGAAATAAAAGGCAGAATCTGTCAAAACAGAACAGTTCGTATTGACGAATTTTATCGAGGCACCAGACTTGCTCAAATGAAAATGCTCAAATTGAATGAAAGTTGCATACATATCTGAGGATCACTCACGTAAATTGGAATAATTTTCTGAGTTACCTACAGAGAAAACAGCCCAGATTCGTGACAGCAAAGAAATCTGTTTCTGCGCAGTAATCCAAATCTAGTATGAACTTTACTATCAACGACTTTACTTGGCACAATAAAACACTAAACTAAGATAAGGAGAGGTTGGTACAGTAGTAAACAACTTCCAAGACACAAAATAAAAACAAAGTACTGTAGTAAAAACATGGGTTGTCTCCCATAAGCGCTTTTCTTTAACGCCTTTCAGCTAGGCGCAGAAAGTGTGTATCAAGTATTATCGGAGGGTGGTGCATCTACAGCGGGATGCGGAGTTTTCTCAACCAGGCATAGTATATTAGATACATAAGTTTTAGCGTCCCCCTTTTCATTAGTCTTGGGCTTGCTACTCTCATCAAACAAATTTTCAGGAACAAGCCAAGCATAATTATTTTCTAGTGCATCATTCATCGCTAGGAGCTTACATGGTATTGGTGCTTTGATCTCCCCACCATCATTAATATTATTAGTGTACTTTATTCTATCCATATCCATCTTTTCAAGGAGACTAACAAAATTGGTATAAGAACCAAGCATATTATATTTAGCAAAGACCTTTCTAGCCTCTCTTGCTATACCACCAAATTCTCTAAGAAGGGTTTCTAAAACAAAGTCTTTCTTTTCCCCTTCTTCCATATCACCGAGTGTAAGAAACATGTGTTGGATTATAGGATTGAGATTAACAAATTTAGTTTCCATCATACGAACTAAAGCAGCAGCGGCAATTTCATAAGTAGGAGCAAGTTCTACCAAGTGTCTATCTTCAAAATCTTCAACGGTACTGACATGATTGAAAAATTCTTCTATATTATTTCTCCCAATTATAGACCCACGTCCTACCGGTATGTCTTTCGTGGCAAAATTAAAAGGAAACATGATGAATCAAGTAAAGTGAATGCAAGTAACTAATTTTTGTGTGTTTTTGATATAGCAAACAAGATAACAAATAAAGTAAAACTAGCAACTAATTTTTTTGTATTTTGATTTAGTGCAGCAAACAAAGTAGTAAATAAAACTAAGCAAGACAAAAACAAAGTAAAGAGATTGGGATGTGGAGACTCCCCTTGCAGCGTGTCTTGATCTCCCCGGCAACGGCGCCAGAAAAAGAGCTTGATACGCGTACAGCACGCGTCCGTTGGGAACCCCAAGAGGAAGGTGTGATGCGTACAGCGGCAAGTTTTCCCTCAGTATGAAACCAAGGTTTATCGAACCAGTAGGAGCCAAGAAGCACGTTGAAGGTTGATGGCGGCGAGATGTAGTGCGGCGCAACACCAGGGATTCCGGCGCCAACGTGGAACCTGCACAACACAACCAAAGTACTTTGCCCCAACGAAACAGTCAGGTTGTCAATCTCACCTGCTTGCTGTAACAAAGGATTAGATGTATAGTGTGGATGATGATTGTTTGCAGAAAACAGTAGAACAGTATTGCAGTAGATTGTATTTCAGTATAGAGAATTGGACCGGGGTCCACAGTTCACTAGAGGTGTCTCTCCCATAAGATAAACAGCATGTTGGGTGAACAAATTACAGTTGGGCAATTGACAAATAAAGAGGGCATGACCATGCACATACATATTATGATGAGTATAGTGAGATTTAATTGGTCATTACGACAAAGTACATAGACCGCTATCCAGCATGCATCTATGCCTAAAAAGTCCACCTTCAGGTTATCATCCGAACCCCCTCCAGTATTAAGTTGCTAACAACAGACAATTGCATTAAGTATTGCGCGTAATGTAATCAATAACTACATCCTCGGACATAGCATCAATGTTTTATCCCTAGTGGCAACAGCACATCCATAATCTTAGAGATTTCTCACTTCCCTGCATTCACGGAGACATGAACCCACTATCGAGCATAAATACTCCCTCTTGGAGTTACAAGCATCTACTTGGCCAGAGCATCTACTAGTAACGGAGAGCATGCAAGATCATAAACAACACATAGACATAACTTTGATAATCAACATAACAAGTATTCTCTATTCATCGGATCCCAACAAACGCAACATATAGAATTACAGATAGATGATCTTGATCATGTTAGGCAGCTCACAAGATCCGACAATTAAGCACAATGGGGAGAAGACAACCATCTAGCTACTGCTATGGACCCATAGTCCAGGGGTAGACTACTCACACATCACTCCGGAGGCAACCATGGTGGCGCAGAGTCCTCCGGGAGATGATTCCCCTCTCCGGCAGGGTGCCGGAGGCGATCTCCTGAATCCCCCGAGATGGGATTGGCGGCGGCGTCTCTGGAAGGTTTTCCGTATCGTGGCTCTCGGTACTGGGGGTTTCGCGACGGAGGCTTTAAGTAGGCAGAAGGGCAGGTCAGGAGGCGGCACGAGGGGCCCAGATGACAGGGCCGCGCGGCCAAGACCTAGGCCGCGCCGCCCTGTAGTCTGGCCACCTCGTGGCCCCACTTCGTCTCCTCTTCGGTCTTCTGGAAGCTTCGTGGCAAAATAGGACCCTGGGCGTTGATTTCGTCCAATTCCGAGAATATTTCGTTACTAGGATTTCTGAAACCAAAAACAGCAATAAAAACAAGCGGCACTTCGGCATCTTGTTAATAGGTTAGTTCCAGAAAATGCACGAATATGACATAAAGTGTGCATAAAACATGTAGATAACATCAATAATGTGGCATGGAACACAAGAAATTATCGATACGTTGGAGACGTGTCAGCATCCCCAAGCTTAGTTCTGCTTGTCCCGAGCAGGTAAAACGATAACAAAGATAATTTCTGGAGTGACATGCCATCATAACCTTGATCATACTATTTGTAAAGCATATGTAGTGAATGCAGCGATCAAAACAATGTATATGACATGAGTAAACAAGTGAATCATAAAGCAAAGACTTTTCATGAATAGTACTTCAAGACAAGCATCAATAAGTCTTGCATAAGAGTTAACTCATAAAGCAATAAATTAAAGTAAAGGTATTGAAGCAACACAAAGGAAGATTAAGTTTCAGCGGTTGCTTTCAACTTGTAACATGTATATCTCATGGATATTGTCAACATAGAGTAATATAACAAGTGCAATATGCAAATATGTAGGAATCAATGCACAGTTCACACAAGTGTTTGCTTCTTGAGGTGGAGAGAAATAGGTGAACTGACTCAACAATAAAAGTAAAAGAAAGGTCCTTCAAAGAGGAAAGCATCGATTGCTATATTTGTGCTAGAGCTTTGATTTTGAAAACATGAAACAATTTTGTCAACGGTAGTAATAAAGCATATGTATCATGTAAATTATATCTTACAAGTTGCAAGCCTCATGCATAGTATACTAATAGTGCCCGCATCTTGTCCTAATTAGCTTGGACTACCGGATCATCGCAATGCACATGTTTTAACCAAGTGTCACAAAGGGGTACCTCTATGCCGCCTGTACAAAGGTCTAAGGAGAAAGCTCGCATTGGATTTCTCGCTATTGATTATTCTCAACTTAGGCATCCATACCGGGACAACATAGACAACAGATAATGGACTCCTCTTTTATGCATAAGCATGTGGCAACAATTAATTTTCTCATTTGAGATTGAGGATATTGTCCAAAACTGAAACTTCCACCATGGATCATGGTTTTAGTTAGCGGCCCAATGTTCTTCTCTAACAATATGCATGCTTAACCATAAGGTGGTAGATCTCTCTTACTTCAGACAAGACGAACATGCATAGCAACTCACATGATATTCAACAAAGAGTAGTTGATGGCGTCCCCAGTGAACATGGTTATCGCACAACGAGCAACTTAATAAGAGATAAAGTGCATAAGTACATATTCAATACCACAATAGTTTTTAAGCTATTTGTCCCATGAGCTATATATTGCAAAGGTGAATGATGGAATTTTAAAGGTATCACTCAAGCAATTTACTTTGGAATGGCGGAGAAATACCATGTAGTAGGTAGGTATGGTGGACACAAATGGCATAGTGGTTGGCTCAAGGATTTTGGATGCATGAGAAGTAATCCCTCTCGATACAAGGTTTAGGCTAGCAAGGTTATTTGAAACAAACACAAGGATGAACCGGTGCAGCAAAACTCACATAAAAGACATATTGTAAACATTATAAGAATCTATACCGTCTTCCTTGTTGTTCAAACTCAATACTAGAAATTATCTAGACCTTAGAGAGACCAAATATGCAAACCAAATTTTAGCATGCTCTATGTATTTCTTCATTAATGGGTGAAAAGTATATGATGCAAGAGCTTAAACATGAGCACAACAATTGCCAAGTATCACATTATCCAAGACATTTATAGCAATTACTACATGTATCATTTTCCAATTCCAACCATATAACAATTTAACGAAGAAGAAACTTCGCCATGAATATTATGAGTAAAGCCTAAGGACATACTTGTCCATATGCTATAGCGGAGAGTGTCTCTCTCCCATACAGTGAATGCTAGGATCCATTTTATTCAAACAAAACAAAAAAAACAAAAACAAACCGACGCTCCAAGAAAAGCACATAAGATGTGATGGAATAAAAATATAGTTTCAGGGGAGGAACCTGATAATGTTGTCGATGAAGAAGGGGATGCCTTGGGCATCCCCAAGCTTAGACGCTTGAGTCTTCTTAGAATATGCAGGGGTGAACCACCGGGGCATCCCCAAGCTTAGAGCTTTCACTCTCCTTGATCATATTGCATCATACTCCTCTCTTGATCCTTGAAAACTTCCTCCACACCAAACTTAGAACAACTCATTAGAAGGTTAGTGGACAATAAAAATTAACATGTTCAGAGGTGACACAATCATTCTTAACACTTCTGGACATTGCATAAAGCTACTGGACATTAATGGATCAAAGAAATTCATCCAACATAGCAAAAGAGGCAATGCAAAATAAAAGGCAGAATCTGTCAAAACAGAACAGTTCGTATTGACGAATTTTATCGAGGCAACAGACTTACTCAAATGAAAATGTCAAATTGAATGAAAGTTGCGTACATATCTGAGGATCACTCACGTAAATTGGCATAATTTTCTGAGTTACCTACAGAGAAAACAGCCTAGATTCGTGACAGCAAAGAAATCCGTTTCTGCGCAGTAATCCAAATCTAGTATGAACTTTACTATCAACGACTTTACTTGGCACAATAAAACACTAAACTAAGATAAGGAGAGGTTGGTACAGTAGTAAACAACTTCCAAGACACAAAATAAAAACAAAGTACTGTAGTAAAAACATGGGTTGTCTCCCATAAGCGCTTTTCTTTAACGCCTTTCAGCTAGGCGCAGAAAGTGTGTATCAAGTATTATCGGAGGGTGGTGCATCTACAGCGGGATGCGGAGTTTTCTCAACCAGGCATAGTATATTAGATACATAAGTTTTAGCGTCCCCCTTTTCATTAGTCTTGGGCTTGCTACTCTCATCAAACAAATTTTCAGGAACAAGCCAAGCATAATTATTTTCTAGTGCATCATTCATCGCTAGGAGCTTACATGGTATTGGTGCTTTGATCTCCCCACCATCATTAATATTATTAGTGTACTTTATTCTATCCATATCCATCTTTTCAAGGAGACTAACAAAATTGGTATAAGAACCAAGCATATTATATTTAGCAAATACCTTTCTAGCCTCTCTTGCTATACCACCAAATTCTCTAAGAAGGGTTTCTAAAACAAAGTCTTTCTTTTCCCCTTCTTCCATATCACCGAGTGTAAGAAACATGTGTTGGATTATAGGATTGAGATTAACAAATTTAGTTTCCATCATACGAACTAAAGCAGCAGCGGCAATTTCATAAGTAGGAGCAAGTTCTACCAAGTGTCTATCTTCAAAATCTTCAACGGTACTGACATGATTGAAAAATTCTTCTATATTATTTCTCCCAATTATAGACCCACGTCCTACCGGTATGTCTTTCGTGGCAAAATTAAAAGGAAACATGATGAATCAAGTAAAGTGAATGCAAGTAACTAATTTTTTTGTGTTTTTGATATAGCAAACAAGATAACAAATAAAGTAAAACTAGCAACTAATTTTTTTGTATTTTGATTTAGTGCAGCAAACAAAGTAGTAAATAAAACTAAGCAAGACAAAAACAAAGTAAAGAGATTGGGATGTGGAGACTCCCCTTGCAGCGTGTCTTGATCTCCCCGGCAACGGCGCCAGAAAAAGAGCTTGATACGCGTACAAAGACGCGCGTCCGTTGGGAACCCCAAGAGGAAGGTGTGATGCGTACAGCGGCAAGTTTTCCCTCAGTATGAAACCAAGGTTTATCGAACCAGTAGGAGCCAAGAAGCACGTTGAAGGTTGATGGCGGCGAGATGTAGTGCGGCGCAACACCAGGGATTCCGGCGCCAACGTGAAACCTGCACAACACAACCAAAGTACTTTGCCCCAACGAAACAGTGAGGTTGTCAATCTCACCGGCTTGCTGTAACAAAGGATTAGATGTATAGTGTGGATGATGATTGTTTGCAGAAAACAGTAGAACAGTATTGCAGTAGATTGTATTTCAGTATAGAGAATTGGACCGGGGTCCACAGTTCACTAGAGGTGTCTCTCCCATAAGATAAACAGCATGTTGGGTGAACAAATTACAGTTGGGCAATTGACAAATAAAGAGGGCATGACCATGCACATACATATTATGATGAGTATAGTGAGATTTAATTGGGCATTACGACAAAGTACATAGACCGCTATCCAGCATGCATCTATGCCTAAAAAGTCCACCTTCAGGTTATCATCCGAACCCCCTCCAGTATTAAGTTGCTAACAATAGACAATTGCATTAAGTATTGCGCGTAATGTAATCAATAACTACATCCTCGGGCATAGCATCAATGTTTTATCCCTAGTGGCAACAGCACATCCATAATCTTAGAGATTTCTGTCACTTCCCGCATTCACTGAGACATGAACCCACTATCGAGCATAAATACTCCCTCTTGGAGTTACAAGCATCTACTTGGCCAGAGCATCTACTAGTAACGGAGAGCATGCAAGATCATAAACAACACATAGACATAACTTTGATAATCAACATAACAAGTATTCTCTATTCATCGGATCCCAACAAACGCAACATATAGAATTACAGATAGATGATCTTGATCATGTTAGGCAGCTCACAAGATCCGACAATTAAGCACAATGGGGAGAAGACAACCATCTAGCTACTGCTATGGACCCATAGTCCAGGGGTAGACTACTCACACATCACTCCGGAGGCGACCATGGCGGCGTAGAGTCCTCCGGGAGATGATTCCCCTCTCCGGTAGGGTGCCGGAGGCGATCTCCTGAATCCCCCGAGATGGGATTGGCGGCGGCGGCGTCTCTGGAAGGTTTTCCGTATCGTGGCTCTCGGTACTGGGGGTTTCGCGACGGAGGCTTTAAGTAGGCGGAAGGGCAGGTCAGGAGGCGGCACGAGGGGCCCAGATGACAGGGCCGCGCGGCCAAGACCTAGGCCGCGCCGCCCTGTAGTCTGGCCACCTCGTGGCCCCACTTCGTCTCCTCTTCGGTCTTCTGGAAGCTTCGTGGCAAAATAGGACCCTGGGCATTGATTTCGTCCAATTCCGAGAATATTTCGTTACTAGGATTTCTGAAACCAAAAATAGCAGAAAACAGCAACTCGCACTTCGGCATCTTGTTAATAGGTTAGTTCCAGAAAATGCACGAATATGACATAAAGTGTGCATAAAACATGTAGATAACATCAATAATGTGGCATGGAACACAAGAAATTATCGATACGTTGGAGACGTATCAGATAATATCTACCAATGAAAGCATCTTTACATTTAGTCCATGAATCAATGCTATTCTTAGGCAAGGATAGCAACCAATCTTTAGATCTTCCTCTTAAAGAGAAAGGAAACAATTTCAGTTTTATAATGTCCCCATCTACATCCTTATACTTTTGCATTTCACAAAGTTCAATAAAATTATTAAGATGGGCAGCAGCATCATCAGTACTAACACCAGAAAATTGCTCTCTCATAACAAGATTTAGTAAAGCAGGTTTAATTTCATAAAATTCTGCTGTAGTAGCAGGTGGAGCAATAGATGTGCATATGAAATCATTATTATTTGTGCTTGTGAAGTCACACAACTTAGTGTTCTCAGGAGTACTCATTTTAACAATAATAAAAATAAGTAAAGCAAACTAAATTAAGTAAAGTAAAACAAGTAACTAATTTTTTTGTGTTTTTGATATAAAGAAAGCAAACAAGATAGAAAATAAAATAAAATAAAGCAAGACAATAAACAAAGTAAAGAGATTGGATGTGGGAGACTCCCCTTGCAGCGTGTCTTGATCTCCCCGGCAACGGCGCCAGAAAAAGAGCTTGATAACGCGTGAAGCACACGTCCATTGGGAACCCCAAGAGGAAGGTGTGATGCGTACAGCAGCAAGTTTTCGCTCAATAAGAAACCAAGGTTATCGAACCAGTAGGAGATGAAGGCCACGTGAAGGTTGTTGGTGAAGGAGTGTAGTGCGGCGCAACACCAGGGATTCCGGCGCCAACGTGGAACCTGCACAACACAATCAAAATACTTTGCCCCAACTTAACAGTGAGGTTGTCAATCTCAACGGCTTGGTGTAAACAAAGGATTAAACGTATGGTGTGGAGAATGATGTTTGTTTACAAAGAACAGTAGAGAACAATGATTGCAGTAGATTGTATTTCAGATGTAAAAGAATGGACCGGGGTCCACAGTTCACTAGTGGTGTCTCTCCAATCAGATAAATAGCATGTTGGGTGAACAAATTACAGTTGGGCAATTGACAAATAGAGAGGGCATAGCAATGCACATACATATCATGATGACTAATATGAGATTTACTTAGGGCATTACGACAAAGAACATAGACCGCTATCCAGCATGCACCTATGCCTAAAAAGTCCACCTTCGGGTTAGCATCCGCACCCCTTCCAGTATTAAGTTGCAAACAACAGACAATTGCATTAAGTACTGTGCGTAATGTAAACAATACAAATATCCTTAGACAAAGCATTGTTGTTTTATCCCTAGTGGCAACAGCACATCCATAACCTTAGAACTTTCTGTCACTATCCCAGATTCAATGGAGGCATGAACCCACTATCGAGCATAAACACTCCCTCTTGGAGTCACAAGTATCAACTTGGCTAGAGCCTCTACTAGCAACGGAGAGCATGCAAGATCATAAACAACACGTATATGATAGATCAATAATCAACTTGACATAGTATTCCATATTCATCGGATCCAAACAAACACAACATGTAGCATTACAAATAGATGATCTTGATCATGATAGGGAGCTCACAAGATCTAAACATGATAGCACAAGAGGAGAAGACAACCATGTAGCTACTGATATGGACCCATAGTCCAAGGATGAACTACTCACGCATCAGTCCGGAGGCGGGCATGGTGATGTAGTGCCCTCCGGTGATGATTCCCCTCTCCGGCAGGGTGCCGGAGGCGATCTTCAGAATCCCCCGAGATGGGATTGACGGCGGCGGCGTCTCAGTATGTTTTCTCGTATCGTGGCTCTCGGTACTAGGGTTTTCGTGCCGGAGAGATTATATAGGCGAAGGAGCAGAGTCGGGGGACACTCGAGGGGCCCACCCCATAAGGCGGCGTGGCCAGGGGTGGGGCTGCACCCCCCTAGGGTGTGGCCGCCTCGTCGCCCCTCTTCGTCTCCTCTTTTGACTTCTGGAAGGCTCCGTGGAAAATAAGATTGTGGGCTTTTGTTTCGTCCAATTCCGATAATATTTTCTGTGTAGTATTTCTGAAACCAAAAACAGCAGAAAACAAGAACTGGCGCTTCAGCATCTTGTTAATAGGCTAGTGCCAGAAAATGCATCAAAATGATATAAAGTGTATATAAAATATGTGAGTATTGTCATAAAACTACCATGAAACATAAGAAATTATAGATACGTTTGAGACGTATCAAACACCGACCTGGCGTTCCTGATCGGCGGTAACTATGCCAACATGGACGACGAGACGAGGGCTTGGTACGACGCCCATCGCCAAGAAATCCTCCGGCCACCTTCGGCTCCTTCGTACTCTGCTTCAACGTCAACTCCCGCCGTTGTGACAACTGCAGACGCCGATGCTTCACCGCCCAATGCCGCGCCAGACGCCGACGCTCAGGACGGGACCGCCGATGAGCCTGTAATCGTCTAGTTTCGATCGCCGGAATGTGGCTGATCCGATCGCCGGACTTTGGCGATTTTTTTGTGTAGCGGGAAGACGATATTTTGAATCTATCGCCGCTGATGGGCAAATGCCGGGGGTGTGACTGGATTTTTTTTGCTCCACACGTACTTTTTACATCCAATCCGGCATTTGTTATATCTTTCGCTCGGGGAGCTCGAACGGCTGGAGATGTTCTAAGGTTTGCACCCCAACCCTTCAAGTCATTCTCCACTTTCTTCAACTTGATATTGGCACCCCAACCCTCTAAGGCCCCACTCCTATCTAATTGAACGATGCATATTGGCAACTAGCTTGAGGCCGAGCTCCCAGAGGTGCTCTACTAAAGGCATCTCCAGCGGCGCGACGCAAACGGTCGCTCAACGACCGTTTTCGTCCGCCGTAACCGGAAATGCGTCTGGCACCACCTCCAGCAGGGCGACGCAAAGTGACCGGGCCGTCCGCGGAGACGCAAACCTGGCCCAAATATGCGCCTGGGATGCGTCTCCGCGGACGCGGAAAGTGTCTGCTCGCGTCTGGCGGATATTTTGTCTGGCCCACCAGGCAGTGACGCAGCATCGATGCGTCTTCTCCGCCAGTACTGACGCCGATGCGTCGCTTCGGCAGTCTGCGGCCGCGTAAATGGCGATGCCTCGCGTGGCGCGCGGCTGTCGCCTACCTCTGCGCACGAAGTAATGGCGTTGCCACGCGTGTCGCGGCCGCCCTACCTCTGATCTATATAAACAGGGGCGCCAGCATCTCATCTCCTCCCCACAAAAACCCTAGCCACCGCACAACCTCCGCTGCCGCTCAAACTCCGCCACAGCCACCATGAGCAACGCCGGCCGCGGCCAGGCTGTCGCGCCTCCACCTCCCACTCCACCTCCCCCAGCCTCGAGCTCCGACAAGGAGTTCGACTCCGACGACAGCAAGAGCGACCTCCTCGACCCGGCCAGGGACACCAAGGCTTTGGCACTCGCGGCGCTGGAAGCAAAGGAGGAGCTAGCGGGTCACGCGGCGTTGGACGCCGAGCTGGAGCAGCGCAGGCTGGCGGCCGACGCGGCCGCAGAGGACTCTGACTCCGAGATATCTTGGTCTTCCGATGACCCTGATGCGCCTACGCCGGAGGAGAGGGCGGCGGAGCAGAGGGCTATCGTCGAGTCTTTCGAGACGCTCAA
The DNA here is from genome assembly GCF_019359855.2 of Lolium perenne. Taxonomy (NCBI): domain Eukaryota; kingdom Viridiplantae; phylum Streptophyta; class Magnoliopsida; order Poales; family Poaceae; genus Lolium; species Lolium perenne. Next base: position 98,605,214 of record NC_067247.2, read on the forward strand.
GGACGACGCCGCGAGCGCGAGGCTGGAGCAGTGCGTGCAACAGGACGCGGCGGCGCACCGAGCCATAGCAGCCGCACGGGAGGCGGCGGAGAAAAGCACACGATGGAGCGACGCAACGACGGTGAGTCTTCTAGATCTACATTGTATAGTTTTTATGCATTAAAATGTACTACTTTTTATATTTTTAAATGCGTTGGAAATCTAAAAATGGGTCGCCCCGGTGGACGCACACCCAAACGCAAACGGACACTCGAACAAAATATATCCACAGGGCGACGCAAATGAATG